>NC_090168.1:1011142-1311142 GCF_017916325.1 Leishmania martiniquensis
TTACGTGTCTGCGTCGACGTGAGGCATTGTCCGTGTCCAGGACAAAACTGTGCCTGCGCTAACGTACACGCGTACACGCCCTTTGATCGCATTTGTTTTACGGATCAAATTTTTGCTTCTCATTTAAAGAGAAAAAAGAAAATGTGCATGCGTGCGCATGTTTCTTTGTTTGTTTGCGGTACGTCAGTGCCATTTCGTATTCGTTGCTGCGCGCGTGAATCTCTTCTGCGCAGCTGTCTGCGCTGACCCCGCTGGACCTCCGCTTCTTTTGTGACGTCTTTTTGCTTCCGCATGTCTTCATTCTCTGCCAAGCGTCCGATGGGCGCCTCCTTCCCCCCCGGTGGAACGCAGGCTGCGCCCGCTCACACCCCGCATATGCTCGGTGCTGCGTAGACGAAGTCGGTGAGAGGGCCGGCGCTGCGCGTGCGTGCTTCTGAAGTTTTGGCAATGATGCAGCCTTGAGGGAAGAAGAAGAGGCAAAGACGCGCAGATGTAGAGGCAGGTACTGATGTATGTTTCGGTCATCGTGGAAGTATGCATGCATGCCCAGCGGTGGTGGTGACGCTGCGTGACCCGGAGGGTGTCAGGTACATTCGCTTTTGTGTTGTCGCCAAGCGCGCACACATGGTCGGCGTGCCGACGGACGTTTCTTGATTCTCAGCGGCAATGAGACACACACGCGAAGGCGATACAGCACCGAAGGCCAAGGAGACTCCCAACAGAGGCAAGAGCGCGTCGGCGATGATCTCGCAAAGGCTCCCCGCTTTTGAGAGGTGAGGGGTTGGGTGGGTGGGTGGGCGGTAAATCGAGTGACGGCGTCGCTGGATTCGAGGTACCCTGGAGCAGCCCCCCTCCCTCCCCCCGCTCCTCATCCCTGTGCCGGTTCATGCCGACCCATTATCTGCGGGCAACGTCTAGTACCTCGGCAAAGCGTTTGTTTTCTGAGCGTTTTCCGGCGGCTGCGGGCGTCTACCTCGTGCCACGCCTTCTGCGTTCATATTCTCGCGCCTCGCACCTCACGCGTGCTCGCCCTCGCCAGTGTCTTCAACACTTCGACGGAGTCGTCATGCTTCGCCCTTTCTCAGTCGTCTTCAGTGCTGCTATGCAGCTCCCTCTTGTGGCCGCCCTCTGCCACGTGTACCCTCCACTCCCCCCAACCTCTCCACTCCCCTGGCACGATAAACTGCTCGTGCAGAGGCATAGAGCAGATGGGTGCGCGCGCGACTTCCTCGCCGTTGGTCAACTTTTCTTTTCATCTGCGTTCTCTTTCTCTCTCCCCTCTGCCGAACCAACTACGCGGCACCCTCGTGATCGCAGGCGCCTGTGCCTAAAGAGGTACAGCAGCATGTGATACCGCATAGATGCACACACACATACACACACACACACACGCACACACACATATTTACCAGCTCATATCAGATACCATATGCTTTTCGTTTCTACTACCATTTTGCCTATTGCTGAGCGCTGTGACGCTTGTGTGTGTGTGTGGGAGGGCTGCTGCGGCTGCCTTCCGTATCGCATCTCTGATCTTCCGCGAAGGCACATATAATGGCGAGCTGTATCGCCTCATCTTTCTTGGCTTTCTCCCCTCTTTGTGGTGCCTATGAAGACTGTCTGTGCTGTGCATCACGCGGCCAATCCTTCGCTGCGGATGCAGGAGTGGGTCCCAGACACTTTTAGTGAGTCATGGCGGACACAGAGGCAGCTCTTTTCGGCGTTCGAGCCTGCGGACGACTGTAGCACGCTGAAGCCTCCCTGAGGCGCTTCGGTGCAGCGTCGACGTCTCTTTCAAGCCCTGATGCCTGCCGGATTCGGAGGAGACGAGATAGAAATCGCATCACCATGACCCACGAGTCGTGCTCGTTTGCTGATGATCAAGACTCGGCTTCCCTTTCGCCTCCAGAACAGCGGCAGGCGATGTATTGATATGTCATGTAACGGGATGTCGAGTCCCCCTCTGAGAGGCTCCTCTGAACGAGGCACACAGTGCTCAAAAAAAAGGGAGGCGCGTGTGCTTTTGACGCCATGCCCCGCCTCGAGCGTGCCCATGTGGTGCGCGACGTCTCGGAAAGAGCCGTGGCGCAGGCATCGCTGTCGTCGTCGGCATCGAGTAAGCTGGCTCCACAAAATGTCATCTCGCGGCAACTTCTACGGCGTGGGCGCACTTCGCGGCTTCGTCTGAAAAGGGAGGGATAGCGAGGCTGGCGAGGCGCTATGGATTCGGCCTCGCCGCTCTCGAGGCGCCACCGCAGAGTTCCTCTGAGGAGTGCAGAATCGCTTCACCGCTTCCATTGCCTTCTTACTCTGCGTCCACGACTCTTTCGGGGCGGGCGGTGTGCATATGTGCTGAGGTGTCATGTTGTAGTGCAGCGGCACGTTGCTGCTTGACAGTGGCGCAGCCAGGCGTCCGAAAGAGCAGCTTCGACATGACAGAGTGCATCGAGCGGTGCAAGGACCATCAACTGTACGGTCCTTTTGCGGATGCGAATGGATCACCTAGTCCTCCTCGATGTGCTGCAGCGGTGCGCAGTGGCTGCAACGCCGCAGCGTCGAGGACTTGACGAAGGGAGGGCCAATCTGTCTTTTTTTTTTTACCTGCTATCGCCGTCTCATGACGTGGTAGCGGCGGTTGGCCACCAACTGTGGACGATCGTGCCGGCGCTAGTGCCACCCCTCCAGCAAGAACATGCTCTCCGCCGCCCGGAAGTAGAGGTGAGACTGCAGGCGGTGCTGAGGCTTGATGCACTTCAGGTCTCTTGTGAGAAGTGGCTTCTCCGCTTTTCGTTACCTATTCGCCGAGGAACTGGCACTGTGGCGGCCGAATACACACCCAAAAGTGTTACGGGTAGTGGAGGCTGTAGTGAAGGCGCGGTAGCGCCAGTGAGAGAGGAGATGCGGACAGAAGAAGCGCTGTTGTCTGAGTAGCACGGCTCACAGCCCAGAGATAGGGGTAGGTACGTGAGCCTTTGCTCTGATGTTGGCCGGGCGCTCATGCTTCTCACCCCAAGAGGCGACTCGGCAGTTGCAGTCGTTCGAGATGAAAGAGGCTTACACAGCCCGAATCAGCGCACAGCGGCTCTGCCTTCACACACGGCGGTGCTGCACGCTCGTCTGCTCCGGCTCCACGCCGTTTATGACCCTTTTCGTCTCTTCTCGGCTCTCGCGGAGGCGGCGAGGCGGTTTAACCTGCTTGAAGAGGACCTGCCTTCGGCGATGGAGCCGCCGCAGAACGCGTACGGCTACTTCTTCGTCCACTGAGGGGGGGCTGACCAGCGGTACCTCCACAGTGGCATTTCGAATGGTCTTTGTTTTTCGTCCTTGGAGGAGGCTTAGTGCGTTGTTGTGCGAGTGAATGGGCGCCATAGTGCGCTAAAGGGACATCGAATGGAGGGCAGTTGAAGCCGCAGCAGGGGTGTGAACCATTGCCTTCTCCGCTGACGCGCTGTACCTGCCGGGCTGTGCGCGCGTCTGACCCCGATAAGGGAGAAGGAAATCGTCAAGAAGGGAAACACCTATGCGGAGCTGCAGCCTTTGCTCGCATCCATTAAAACGATGCGCCAATGCGCGCCATGCGGAACCGCGTTGTGGTGCGGGTATGGCACGCGTGCGGATCGGCTCACTTTTACCGCGCCTCGACTCCTCTCCCCCGCCCTGAAGAACACCCACACCCACACCCACACACACGCACACAGGCAGGTGCCTGCTTCCTTGTGTTTCTCTCGTCACTGGCATTCGTGTAAGGGCTCTTCATGAGCAGTATGACGGCGAAGCCCGGCGCTGAGGCTGCCACAATGTTGCCGCGCGTGATCGTCTTCGACCTCGACGGCACTCTCTGGACGCCGGAGATGTACCAGCTATGGGGAGGCGCCCCCTTCAAGCCGCATAAGCAGAACCCCAGCATCATGATCGACAAGGCGGGCACCGAGGTTTGCCTCATCGGCAAGTCCCGTGACATCTTGCAGACACTTGCAACGGACCCGATGTGGGCGCGCACGTACCTCGCCGTTTCCTCCACCTGCGATGTCCCCAAGTGGGCCTGGGAGCTCTTGGAGAAGTTCACCTTCACCGACTGTGCCGGAAAGACGGTCCCTATGCACACCCTCTTTGGCGACCGCATCGAGATCTACAAGGGAAACAAGGCGAGCCACCACGAGGCGATTCTACAGAAAGTGAAGAATATCGACCCGAGCGTGTCCGAGTACGCGCAGATGCTCTTCTTTGATAACCAAACCGACAACGTGCACCACGTGTCCCGCATTGGTGTGACGTCCTATTACTGCCCCGGCGGAATGACGGAGGGTACGTTTGAGAAGGGCCTGGAGATGTGGCGGCGGGCACAGGTGTCCAAGATGTGAGAGGCAGCCGCGTGTTCGAGCTACCGAGCACACGAGAAAGGGTACGAAGGGCGGAAGCTAGAGCGAGGGAGGTTGCGTAGGTGGCCATCTTCTTCCATGCTACTCGGCATTTTCGTCGCACTCCGGTCCTCCCGATAGGCGAAGCAGTGCAGTGTGCTTCATCAGTGACTTGCACGCATGCGCGTGCATCAGAGGCCCAGCGCCTTTGAAGCGCGCCTGCTGATACCTTCAGTGGAGATGCTGAGGGCTACGGCGCTGCTGTGCTTGAGGCACGCGTGGGGAGAGCCTCTTGTGCGTACGCGCCTCATGACCAAAAGATCAGCTTCCGCAGGAGCGAAGTGAACGGCCAGCCACCCACGAACGTCACTCTCATTACACAAGGTGGCGACTCGGTGCGTGCTGAGACGCCTCACAAGCACTTGCGGCCCCCGTACGCGTTTTTGAACCACCCAAAAGGCACAGAGGAGCGAGTCGACCCTGCACGCAACCTGCGAGGGGTCTCGATGCACCGCTTAGTTTGGGCTGAGCGATACGGATGAAGTGTATCGCGGCAAGCTCCTCTCTTTGCTGTAATATGTAAGCGAGGAATCTCCTCTCGCTGCTTACCTCTCTTTCTTTCTAAAGCTTGCCTTCGAAGGATGAGACGGGGCAACGTAGCGTCGCAGGCACGGTGCCCTCGTGCTGCTTGCGTCTTCTTCGGCGCGCCACATGCAAACGGTAAGCGTTATCTCTTCCTTCCTCCCCGGCAGACCACGCTGATATGTGCCTCGTTTTGTATGCGGAGCTCCTCTCCGCAGACTTCTCTCTCTTTCTCTCGCGCGCGCTGTGCGCAGGCACTTTCGGGGTTGACCTTTTCCCATGTGGGTCCACTCACCGCCTGCCCCTTCCCCTCTTTATCTCACCTCTCTGCCATGATGGACACGTGATCTTACGTCTTCTGCTGCTCCACACACAGGGCACATTCAGTAACCAGGCGATTCGCTTCACCAGGCAGGGGGCCTGCCCGCCACGTGGCTCCGCCTCCGCCCCGTCTCCCGCTCCACAAATCGCAGCGAGTCTATCAACAGACACACAATCAGGAACAACAAGGGCTGCTCGGCGTTCGAGCTCCTCGGTGACTCATCTTTGCCGCGGCGCCCGCCCGTTGTGGCCCCTGAGCCCCCGCTTCTGCAGGGCTCCGCTTCGCACGGTCTTTCCGTTTCTTTTTTTCCCTGTTTCCATCTTACCTAAACCCTGGCGAGTGACGGCTTCTCGACAGGGCGACTGCGCACACACGGGGGACTGTCATTCAAAACTTCCCCCCCTGACTCCCGAAGGGCCCTCCTGCGATAAATGGGCGCCTTCGCGTTATGCGTGGAGAGCGCGGCGCGTGACATCCGGTCGCTGCTCACGCTGCATCGCGTCCATCCGCAGGTGCAAAGCGACGTTCAGCGCGTTCTGGGCAGTCTTCTCCGGAAGAGCTACGAAAGCATGGTCGTGCCCGTGCCTACGGAACTGGGAGAGTCTCCGGAGCAGGTTTGCCGTGCACTGCTGGATAGCATTCTGGAGAACGCTTTCCAAGTGGCACTTCCGGCATCGGACATGCGCGCTTTGGAGCGCCGGTGTATCGATCTCGAGGAAGAAAATGCCGAGTTGAAGGTCGCTGCAGACGACGCCGATAAAAGTGTCGAGGAGGTGCAGGAGGTGCTGTCGGATCTCAAGAAGGCGCACGACTACATGCTGCATAGCTATTTTAGGGAGGTTCTGATGCTACGCTGCCGCATCGACGATCTTCAGCGACAGCTTCGCACTCGACGAGCGTACTCGACAAGTGTCGCACCCGCCCTTGGCACCAAAGCGGCGCCGTTTATTCACACGATGGAGTTGCCATCGCAGCCGCTCTGCGTCAACACAAATGCCTCTACCGGACAGAGCGAGCTGACCGGGCGACAGTCAGGTTTGGAACTGGCGCTTCTGTCGAACACGCCGCTCCCGACGTGCGGCTCATCAGACGAGGACACAGACGCAGATGACGACTTCGCCCATCGTCGTCTCTCAACTCAGAGCAGCCTTGCCGGGGAGGGTCGTGAGGCTGACGCGCATGCACGCATGAACCCTTTCCTCCACAGCACGGCTACGGGGGGCGCTGCGCGAAGTGCACCGGTCGATGGTAAGGGGTGGTCCACGATTCCACGCCGAAGACGCAAGTGCCGCAATGTCCGCATCACCTTCCCGGGTAGCCCTCCCTCTGACGCGCCGACGTCAGCGTTGCCACGCGTGGTTGCGGTGGAGAACACCGTGATGTTGGAAGTGCTGAGAACGCCCGAGACCGATAGCGTTGACGCGATCTTTGATTATGAGGAGTATATCCGCATCCTCAATGGCGAGGATGGCGCCTGGACAGAGCGCTTTGCCAATGTGATGGATGACTCGGCGCGTCGGAGCGCGCCGCGCTCCTGCCGGCCGGTTCGCATGCGAACTCGCAGCAGATCGGAGGTCTATTATCTCGACGGCAGCCCGACTGCTCACCTCCATCATCCCTTGGTCCTTGCAGCGCTCTCACGCGAGAGGGCGAAGGCGAATGGCTTCCAATGGCTGCTTCACCTCGCCCTAGAGCCGATCAAACACAGGTTTCAGGTCGAACTGGACGAGGTGCGGCACATGGTTCAAGCCATGCAACGAGAGCACGCAGGCCAGATGCAGCTGATTCAGCGCGCCCTCATGGTCGTGCAGAGTCGCAACGACGCACTTCTCGACTTCCTGAACACGTTCGCGGAGCAGGCTCTGCAGACATTGTCGGTGGTGGCCAGTGACGTGCAAGCGCAGAGCATGGCAGACATCCTGTTCGGTGGCGCGCTGCCGGTTGCGGCGGCTGAGGAGGTGGCGTCCTTCTTCGCTCCTGGCGCCGCCCCTGCGGCGTCGCAAGAGCGGCCTTCTGCATCCTCTATGGCGGCCTCGCCGCCACCCACACCACATCTCTCGTTACCTTCCCACGGGGAGTCAGACCCGGAGCCGACGATGTTGCACTTGCTTCGCAGGAGGAAGTGGCGGCTGAAGCCAGGCGTGGCGCTTCAGGCGCAGGAACAGGCTGCAGCTATGGCCGCCATGGACCATCGACTGGGAAGGGCCGGCAGAAGAAAAGTGACGCACATGTTGCCCCTCGACCCTACCAGCTCTGCCGAGGAGGTCAACTACTACCGCGCCGACCTCGGTCTCCCCTACTGGAGCTCGAATCCGGTCATTTCACACGCACAGAGGGCCTTTGGTAGACTGCAAGAGGTCGCCGCTAGGATTCGCGCGACGCGGGTGATGCAGCTCGTTCAACCCACGGTGCGTGCTGCCGGCGGCGACCATCATGTACGGTGGAAGGGTGAAAGCACCACTGCATCAAGCGGGCTTGACGACAGGAATCATCACGGACGCAGCTCACCGCCCCCCCTATCCGATGAGAAGGGCAACTGCCCCTTTTACCACTTCCGCGATGGTGGCGCGGACGAGGAGAGCTCGTCTGGGCGCTTTGCAGCATATCGGCGGTTCCAGGATGAGTGGCGCACGGCGCCTGTCCGCGGAGCAGACGGGAGAACGGCTGCAGACTTGCTGCGCGAGCTGGCAGGCCTGCGCATGCGCCGCGCATGTGATCAAAAGCGACTTGAGGTGGCTCAGGCATCGCTATCACAGAACCTTCAGAGGGGCGCCCCCGCTGCCACTGGGGCAAAGGGGAGTGCAGGCGCCGAGCGAGAGGGAGCGAGCCTGCAGTTCTCCTCCCCACAGGAGGCGTTGAGGGCTCTTGCACTGCAGCAGCTGAACACGCGAACGCAGACGCGGCTGAGTCGGACGTCACAGCGCATTGCCGAGATTCAGCGATTACTCGACTTACACCTCGCATCTTATCTGGTGCGCAGCTCTTCCGACTCGCTTCCGAGGGGAATGGCATGGAGGATCGCTGAGGAGGGGTCAGAGGGAGTGCTCCGCGCCAGCGGCACCTCGACTCGGGTGGGCCAGTTGTGGAGCTCACCGTACTTGAATGACACCCTCCTGGACGCGAACGATCAGCAGCAGCTGCAGAGAGGCGCTTACAAGGGCGACGCACGTGGGCAGCTGATGCACGTTCCGATTGGCATGGCGAGGGCGCGAAACCCTGATGGCAAGGAGGCCGGCGAAGCCATAATGTTCTCGGCGCTGGGCGGGTCTACAGCCTCTCCGGCGCCGTCCGCGCTATCGTCGGCGCGAGCGCGCAAGGAAGGCGGGGGCAGCGGCGAGGAAGCGGGGCCGCCAGCGATGGAGCATCGCATCACACCGTTTGTGGCGGTTATGGAGTACTGCCGTGGTGTGCAGCTGGGCCGTCCGTTAGGCCAGCGTGCTGGGCCTGTGTATCTCTTTCAGGACCATGGAAGCGGTGACTACTACGTCGGCGATGAAACCGGCCGCAACGTGCTGCAGGCTGTAGACGCTGCTGGTGATGCGAGGGTGGCTATGCAAGCAGGGGCGGACACACAAAGGTCGCTGCTGCCCATGACACGCATTTTGTACCCAGCGCCAATGAGGATCATCTCCAAGTCTGACACGTCTGAAAGCTCCTCGGTCGCGTCGACCGAGGTGGCGATCGGCGCACTCCACCCCATCTATCTTGTCCCCATGGCGATTCCCCTCTCGGACGAGGACGCGGTGGTGCGAGAGGGGTGGCAGGCGTGCCACCGGCACGGCCACGCACGCAGTGATCCCATCTATTACACAACAGTGGCACCCCTTCCGCTTTCGAAGTCGTATCATCACGTTGTGCCGCAGCAAGGAAGTGCCGACTCTGTCGCTCCTGCGAAGGCTGCTGCTGGTGCGAGTGCTGCTGGTTGCAGCGGTGACAATGGTGCACCGGTGAACCGCTACCTTTCCAGTCCACCTCGCGTGTTCCAGCCGGCGGACGAGGCTGCCTCTATGCTGCGCGTGCGCTCTGTGACTCTGCAGCGGCGCCACACTTCGAATCGATTTTTTCCTGATACGGCGGTGACGGGCAGTGACAGTGCTAGTGCAAGGTCCGGCTTTCCATCGCTCGGCATCGCAAATAGCTCGACAGTGGCCCGGGCAGCCACGTTGCCGTCCTTAGGGGGCCCCCTCTCCGGCGACGTCGTTCCCTCCACCGAAGGGCATCTTCTTGGTGCGAACCCGTCGCCTGCTGCGGATCGGCGAGGGAGCCCAGGCACAGCGGCAGCCGCGCCGCTTCCCGGCAGTTCCAGCAGCCCGGCTGCAAAAGCATTGACTCTGTTGCCCTCGCCAGAGTTGAGCGTCATGCTGACAGCAACGGCGCACGATAGCGCACCGGCCCTCGCCAAGGCAAAGCTTCCCGCTTCTTCTGCGGCGCCGGTTTCTTGCGCCACTGACTCTTCCCCTCCCTTCCCCGCCGCACTGGTTCTCGCGAAGGAGGGGCGCAGCGCGCGGTTTGCTGATGAGGCAGGGCACGCGGCGCAGCCGAAGATGCTGTGTCCCGAGTCGCTGCGAAACCGATCTCTCACGCGCACGGCACCGAAGAAGGAGGGTGACGTGCAGCGCTTCCCTCCGCACCGCCTCGCCCCACTTAGTAGCACGCGCCCAGGTGGCGATGCGCTCTTCACGCTACCCCTCCCCGCCGACTCCGCAAGGCTGCAGAGGCAGATGCTTATGGAGAAGTACTCGCTGGTGCCACCGCTGCCATCGCGGCAATGCAAGGTCAACCGCCGCGGAATCGATACGTGGAACCTCAACGACAGCGACGACGACGACGCGGCGTAGGCCGCGGCTTTGTCTGCGTCTCACCCTACTGCCTGCTCCTCTGCGCGTGCCGCTGAGTGGGAATGAAAGCCGTGCACAGCTCTTCTAGTGGATGGAGGGACTTTGCGCGTCAATTCGCCTCCTCGCCCTTTCTCGGCGCCTCGCTAGAATCCTATTTGTCCTGGTCTCGCGATGATCGATCTTCACGCCGATGTACAGCGTTGTCTCAACAACGAGCGGAAAGCGATACCAACGGCGACATGGCAGCCGTGCTCTTTCACCGCTGTAACGTACGAAATCAGTCAGATGTGTATCCCCTCTTTCCTTTTTCTTTGGCTTCGTGTGTGTATTTGCTTGGCTGGGCCTCTCAGCGAAGGGGCTCAGTACGTCTCCCCTCTCGCTCTCCCCTCATCTTTGTGCACACGTGGGCGGTTGCGTTGGTCTTTCTTCTCCCTCCATTGGCGTGTTTCTTCTCGCGCACGACGCTTCTGACGTGGCGCCCTTCGCCAAGCCCGCCGGCCTCACCGCACGTGCGCTAAGCACACTGTTAGTGGGAGAATGAAGGAAGGACCGGCGAGCAAGAGGGACAGAGACCGAGACAACGACAGAGACAGGGAAACGAGAAGCTGCAGCTGTGCAGGCGTATACCTGCACATGCGGCTGAAGAGAAAGGAAAAGCAGTACAGTAAAAAGCGCAGAGGCGTGGCGCCGACAGAGGGATAGCACTTGGCCTTTGCGGCCAATCGCAATGTGAGGACTTGTATCTCTTGCCTAGGTGCGCGCGCTTGCCAACGAGGTCTCGATATCTCTCGCCCACAGTACATGTCTCATGTTCTTACCTCTCAAATGTGGTCCGTGCTGTCATGAATTACGGAGGGGAGGGGGAGAGGGGGCGTATGTCTGACGGGTATGGGGATCAAATAGCGTTAGGAAATCAGGTACAGCCTCGGGCGGACGCAGACCCAGTTTCTGCCGTGCTGAGGGGTAAAGCGCGCCGCGCTCGTCCTGGCGCCCTCGCCATCTGTACTCCTCCTTCTTGCCCTGCTCTTCTTCCTCACAGGCTGCACCGCCAACAAGTTATGCATGGGCATATAGCTCTCTCCAACTTCGCCAGCGCATGCTAGCTTTACGAACGAATCGAAGGAAAAGAGGTGTGGAAGGGGCGCTGGGGAGAATGGAAGGGAGGGAGGGCTACTGCCCCACTCTTTGCAGAGGAAGCGACACCACCCGTGCGCGGCGTACTACGGGGCGCTGAGGGCGCTTGTGTTCTTTGTGTGAGGCGACCGTTGCTGATCGTCATGGCAGTACTCCCTCCCCCCGCTCACCTCCATGGCCGTAGCGAGCAACGGCAAGGGGCACAGCGTCTCCTTGATCATGTGCACCGCTGCTTTGCAAAGCCCTTAGCTTAGCGCGCGCTCACGAGTCCGCCCCGTAGCGGTGACGCGAATATGAAAAGAGGGGGAGGCACGCGGGTATCGCCTCTGCCTGGGCGCCGTGGGCTGCGGCGCGGGTGCGCTCGCGACTCCCTCTCATTGGCCTTTGCCGTCGTCATGTGAAAGAGTCCCAAAGGATCATGGCGGGGCTGCACGGCGCAGCGGCCCATTGCCCGTGCCCTTCCGGCGGCAAGCGTGGCCGAGCCGAATTCAATCGGATGAAACATATGCAGCTACCCGAAGGCTGGGGCTCCCTTCGCGGCGCGATCCCTCTCAGCTCCTGCACGCACCTTCTCGTGGGTAGCACGCCCGGGCTTTCCGGAGTGCGTGAAGTGGTGGTGGTGAGTGGGGGGCGAGCGTGTAGCCTCGCTGTCGGCGGCGAGCGGCCCCACGGCTCTGAAAGCGATGCCCCCACTCCGAGTGAGCCTCCGTTGCGTCCCCCTCGCAGGGCAGCTCGGCAGAGCGGCTCCAGTCGGACAGTATGGCCGGCAGGCGGGCCATTTGGGACACATCTTTTTCCTTTTTTTTCTTCGCATCAATTTAACGGTTGCCCTCGCGTCATGCGACGGGAGCAAACTGTCGCACACACACGCACACATTTCAACGGCGAACGAGTTTTTGCCACTTTTTGATTTCGTCCCCATCCGATGATCCGCCGATACGCGCACGTGTGCGTGCGATGGCCGCAGTCGGCGTGGACACTCTCCCCCCTCTCTCTCGTCGATACGTGTCGCAACTGGGCAAGTGACGCACTGCCGGCCGAGCAGGCAGGGGAAGGGTCGGACAAGGCGCGACCGAATAGGTCGGCCGAGATCTGAGAGGTTGCGCACTCGTGTCGTACGTGGGCAGTAACGGACTGTGGAGGCACACATCCTGTACGGGGTGCCGCGTCCTATTCGTGGTGGGAGTGGAAGTGCCCCGCGCATCCTCTGGCCCCTGCGTGTACCTGCGCCGATTTCGGCTTCTTGGAATAGAGGCTGCCGAGGACTTACCCACCTTGGCGCCCGATTTTGCCCTTTCAATGACTCCTTTTCGGCCCACGATGTACAGAACGGCTCGCATCTCTCATCTTTTGCTCTTCACCTCCTCTCCTTGGGCGTGACGGCAACTGCGTTCTTCTGGCGGGCGGCTAACAGAGCCTCACCTCGCCCCCTTCAAGCATACATTCAAGAGGCGCGGCAGGTATTCATGTAATATCCTTTCACTCCTCTTCCTCATTTCTGTTTAGTTTTCTCCTCAGCGGCTCTGTGTGCTCGTCTCCTCGATCGACGCACTTGGCTGCCTAGCTGGAACGTCGCTTGGTAGGGACATATCAGCAGGGTGGCCGGAACGGAGGGCAGCACCGATACCAGGCAGCGCTCTCTTCCACACACTCCCAATCCCCGCCGGGCCGTTGGGTGGCAGGCATTCATCATCTCGCTCCCTTTTCTTCAGTTACCACGTCCCCCCGCGCGTTTTTGCCTCTGCCGCCTTTGGGCAGATTCGCTTCTCTTCACACACACACACACAAACTACAGGAACGAAAACATATGTGCGAACGGCGGCATCGCAATCCCACCCCCACGCTCCCGTTTCTCTGTACACATATTTGTATTTCTGTCGAAATTTCACACGGCAAGACGGACAAGCACAGCGGGCGCTAAAAGGTCCCTCTTCCCTCCCCCATTCTCATAGAGTCTTTTCTTTGCCTTTCTGTTTTTGTTTTCGCGTTGGGTTTTTTTTTCCGCTTCCCTTCGCATGGGTTCTCTCGGCGTTTGTTCGCCCATTTTTCCCTTCTCTTTGTTTCGGTGCTGTTTTTGGTGCGCATCTCACTGCAAATTTCTCAGCTCGATCCTTCATCCTTTACTTCGTGCACGTGCTCCCCAGCGCGTGCGGGCTTTGCCCGCCACCTGCTCCTAACTCCTCACTCTGTGACATTGTTGGTTGCTTGTCCTTCGTGCAACCCTGCTGCCGAGCACGCAATCGTCGAGGACACCCTTGCTTCTCCTTCCCCTGTTTTAGTAGGGCGCTCACTCTGCTTGGCCTTTGCCGCATTCGCGCCACCACCTGCGCCGCACAGCAGAGCGAAGAAGGAGAGAAGAGCAGTTCATCACAGATGTTTCGTGTCACAGACGTCTCAGCGGGTCGGATCCTTACGCCGTGCGGCGCTGCAGCTCCTGCGGCGGGCGACGATGATGCGTGTGGAGGAGCAGGCAGCATGACCGAGGACGTTTTCGAGTGCCACGATGGCGCGAATGCGCGTTACGTAGGGATCGCAAACAAGTGGGCCTTTTCGTCCCTTCACATTGCTGCTCCTGCGGCGTACACACCCTCACCACATCCCGGACAAATGCCGTCGCCATCCATGTGCCCGCGCGACACACTGGCCTCGCCCGCCTCGCGGTCGGTTGCTGCAGCCTCCTCGACAGCAACAACGGCAACCCTCTCGCAGCAGCTCACGCCCGTTCACCGCTCATCTCTCGGCCGATCGCCTCAGCAGCATACGCCGCATCACAGTACGTCCTACGATCACGATCGCTACCAGCGCTTCCTCACAAGTGCGCTGCTAAGCGGGTCCGAGACGGGGCGGCCGTCGAGCGTTTTGTCCTTTCCAATCCGCACACCAACGCGAATGAATCGGGCAAGCCTGCGAGCGACGCCGGATGCCGGCGCAGTGACAGCAACGACGCAGCGCCGCACAGACTTCGCTGACCACGCCGCTTCTTCGCACACACTTGCCCATGAAGGGCAACAAGAAACGGCTTCCGTTTTGCATAGTGCAGTGGCGTCTGAAGAGTGGACCAGCACACTGAGAAGTGAAGAGGGACGAGCGGCCGCTGCGCTGACAGAGGAGAAGGGCTGCAGAGAAGACCCCGCACCCGGCGCGTATTTGTGGCAGCCGTCACGGCACGTGCCCCGAAGCGGTGCAACGGCAGACGATGTGGGACCTGAAAGCACGGCTGATAAAGAGGCGACTCTCCCAAGCGCTGCGACGCCGTTCGCATACTTTCAGCGGGCACCCCCAGTTTGGCCGCGGCCGGCGAAAAAGTTGCTACGCCCCCCGTTGACGCGTGGTGAGCACAAAACAAGACGCGATGCTAGCGAGGATTGCGGTGCGGTTGTGCTTGGATTTTCAGCCGGTGAGCAAGGCATCGGTGCGAGTACGCGGGGCGCAGTGCAGCAAGCGCAGCACTCCTTCGCCGTAGCCGGTGTCGTAGCAGCTTCCGCTTGCTCACATACTCCGTGGTCGACGCACAGCGACCCTTCTGCGGCCATGGGGGCTGCCGATGCATCCTTCTCCACCCCGCGCCGATCCCCCAGCGCCTTATCTGGAGTGGGTGAGTTGGACCGTCTTGACGGTGTCACCACGCCGCTGCGCTTGCCAAGTAGTACAGCGCAGCACGTGAGCTTTGACACCCCACCGCCACCAGTGCCGGCGCGTCGCTCTCTCGTGTTCCCTGTTCCGCCCTGCGCCAACGAAGACGATGCTGATGACGAGGAGGATAAGACCCCCATGCCGCTTGTGTCCACCCCTGTCAGCCACGCTATGGAGGCGAACTGTGCCACCCCCGTGGCGTCATCCTCGGCGGGTTCGCCAACTCCGGTGCGATCGTCGTCAGGGCCCGGGCGAGCGCGCGCAACTAGCGGCGCCTCCTCCATGCGGTCACAAACCGTCCGCCGCCGCGGCGCCGCTCATTCGGCCCTCTCTTCTTTCACCACATCGCGCCAACTTGCGACGCCGCAGTACCTGTTCACACCCGTGCGACACGCTGACAACTCGATTCGCAGCGCATCTGTAACAGGCCCATCTGCGGCGGCGTCAGGGGACACTCTGCTGAGCTCCTCGTCTATCCGCCGGCCCGCAGTTTCCCCAGTCGAGGGGATGCTCACCACGGCGTTTCCAATAGCGCACAACCGTGGTGGGAGTCGCCGTCATCGCGACGGCTCAGGCGCCCATCACTCGCGCACGCATAGTCAGGCGCAGCAGCCTCAGCGTAGCATTCGCGACACATTTCAATTCATTCGAGCGCTGACCGCTGGAGAGGTATCGACGGATATGCGATGCCGTCCTCTTTATTGGGGCTGCTTTGGCATACTGGTGGCGCAGCCGACGGAAGTGTGGTGCGTGGGCAAGACGCACCCGTTTCGACTTTTTCCCCCTGAGCGCGGGCTACCGGCGTGGGTGCTGTGCAGCGAGGGGCTTGAAGTGACTGCCGTCTCCACGACGGAGCGGCTGTCGCTCGCGCACTGGGAAGCATCCTCGATCACAGTTGGCACCCCCGAGGCGCCGCCGCCAGTAGTCGCCTACGCGGCGATCGGCTCAAGGGCAGGTGACGTTTTTGTGTACGGCTACAGCAAGTGTCCATCGACAGCCACTGATGCCATACCAGTGACTCTCGACGCAACGCAAGCGCATGCCCACAGCTCACATACAGTTAAGCTAACACACGAAGGTATCCTACGACGTTCGGATCGTGTTGGTGGCGGCGATGGGCTCTCGGCGGTCAGCCCGGGGACTGCAACGCTGCGCGGATCGCCCAGCATACGAGACAGCACCGTTTCCGTGGTGCGTATCATGGATCACTGGTTGTACGTCGGGGATCAGTCCGGCCACGTGGCTCGCTACGACCTGCGCCACACAAGTTTCTTGTCTAGTGTGGCCACCAACGCCGCGCCGCCCTCAACATCGGCGGGGGCCGCGGTAGAGCGACAAGATGCTAGGGAGGCAGACCCTCCTCGTGATCCAAGCCTCCGTCTCGATCTTGCCATGACAACTCTTCCAGCCAGGCTGAACCCATGTGTGCCTATTCACCGCTTTGGGCGACCTGTTCTGCTCGCCGGCGCTTCCCCAATAATGAGGTCGCCAACACTGCCGCAGCCGGTGCCTGCGATCCCTGCGCCGCAGCCGAAGTTTCACTATGCTGTGAACGTTGGGGAGCCTGTGTATCATGTTGAGGTGACGAGCAATCAAGGCTACCTTGCGATTGGAACGCAAACACGGCTGCTGGTCTACCGCACAGCACAACTGCCTCGTGTGCCCGACACGTCGCCGTCGCCGCCATTGCCGTCCTACTCCCCTTTCACCGTCACATCCGCCAGCACTCCGTCTCGCAATGGCGGCGGCGGCAGCTTCCGTGTCATGCATGAGCACGGTGACGGACCAACACCACTAGTCGTCGTGAGTGACGCGGCACAGCCGGTGCGCTGCTTTGCATGGATGCTTTGCGACTACGAGTCTCTGATGCCGTCGCTTCATGTCAGGTCTTCGGCAGAGAAGCAGATGCTCCTCTCGGACACCGACGACGACGACCCTGACGCCTTCTCCCGCGTCCCCCTCACTAGCGATGACGAGCTCGGCATAGCAGGCGTACCGTCGAAGTTTGGTGCCCTGGGCAGCGCTTGCCGTCGCCACACGCCAACTCCGAGCCTGGTATTTGCCATTGCGTGGCAGGAGCCAACGGAGCTGGCAGAGGGTCAGGCCCTACAACCGCCGGCGCAGCGGATCAAGACGGACATACGCGTGTTTCGTGTTGTGACGCACACGACTGTAACTTCTTGCACCCTTGGCTACCCTGTGCACGTGCTGGCGGTGCTCCCCGGCACCACGCAGATTGTTGTTGGCACCGGCGGTGCAGTTGAGCTGGCGCGCCCAGTCTCGCCCGGTGCAGCCTTGCCGGTCGGACATCCTCTCCCAGCTTCTCCACAAGTGCCGGTGGATGCCTTCACAGGGTTGGCCTTAAACAGCCCCTCAACACCACCGGCGCTGCACTCCACCTCCACGACGGCGGCGACCACGGGGCCTGTCTCTCCGGTCATCGGATCTCGGTCCCCTGCCATCGTAGCGCGCCGTCCTTCGCTGGCAGTTGTAGCCGCGGAGGCGCTGTGGCACGGGCCGCATACCGTTCGGTCCGCTACCCGCGGCGCCCATTCAATGGAGACGGGTGCCGCGCATCTGCAGCAGCAACATCGGTCACGTACGGGTGACGAGAGAAACGGCTACTTGTTTCTTCTCGAGCTGTGCCCCGCGGATGGCCTCGCAGGAGTGCGTGACACCGGCGAAGACTGCTGTGTGTGCCTGCGCGTGCGAGGTGAGGTGGGCGTCGGCGAAGGAGAGAGTGCTGTTTGCGGTGCCATGAGCCCGGTGCAGGATCATGTCGCTGTGCTCATACGTCCCACAGAGGCTGACTCGCTCACCGCCGCATCGCTGCCACGCGATGCGGCGCGAGCGAAGGTCAAGGTGTGGAAGATCTCTGCAGATGTGCAGCCAGGCTGCGTCGTGTCGACCCCAGGCGGGATGCTGTTTCACTCTGCATCCCAACCGCAAATGGAGTGCCTCCGTTGACGGGCGAACACGCAGCAAGACTGCGGTCGTTCCTTTCTTTTTTTCCACGGACAATTCTTGAGGGTCCGCGCCGCTGCCCTATCGATGGAAATGCAGCGGGAGGGGGTGGGGATGAGAGAGGGAGGGAAGAGTTCACGTCGACGAGCTCCTTATCTCATACTACCATCGCCATAGAAGTACTCTGCAGAGCTCACCCCTCCCTCCCTCCCGCTTTCTCTCCCAGAACGTTTTGGGCCTCCATAGAATGTGTGGCGCGCTATGGTCTCTGTCTCTCTTCTCTACCGTCTCCTCCTCCCTCTCTCTGCGCCACTGTTGGTTGGTTTACTGCTTTCGTTGACGCATATATACCTATATATATATATTTGTAAATATGTCGCGCTTGCGGCCGTCCTGTCTGCTGTTTGGACACTGGCTTCGTGCCCATGTCATTTTTTCTGTGTCCGTTCCGCTTTCCCTCCCCTCCCCCTTCTGTGTGCCCAATGGGCGTTCTTCTCGACATTTCTTACCACTGCTTCGGCGCTGAGCGCGTTTCTCTTCAAGAAAAAGAAGCGAAGCGAAGAGACGGGCCCAGAGAACGATTGTGTGTGTGCGTGTATATATATATATATGAGGAAGACGCCTTCACACATGGGGGCGTTCATGTTTTTTTTGTTTTGCTTGCTTGTTTTACGTTGGCATTCGTTGCCATGGTGATTTTCGTTGAGAAAAGGGTAGCAAAAAGGAGAAGTGAGGATGTGGAAGGTCGCACGCCATCAAGGCTGCTTTCCGCACCCATTCTTCGCAGTTCCTCTGCCCGCTTAGTCGTGCGTGCTCTCTTCGTTGCACTCCCCTCTCAAGCCGCTTCGTTTTTTTTCTTTTATATTTTGCTCTGCCTTCACATGCCTTTACGTTGAGCACTGCACTCGATGAAAATGAAAAAATCGCGCAGCACGTATATATATATATATGCATGTTTATATGTATTAGATCAGCTTCATATAGCCTCCCCCCTCCTGTCCCCCTCTTTGCTCTTGTGATGTCGGGGGGCCTCGCTTCCCCGCCTTGATTTCAACCTCTTCGCGCCGTCTCTCTGACTCTCTCCACCCTCCTCCCTCATTCGCTCCCTCTGTACTCTCTCTGTCCTCCTCTCCCTACTGCCCACGCCCCAAAGGTATACGACGTATGCCATGCTCCTGGATCTTTCACGTATTTATATATACGTGTCTGTGTGTGTGTGCGTGCATCTTCTGTGACTCCTGTCTTCCGGTATGCGCTCTCCTCTGCCAGCGCTGACATGTACTCAGATGTTCTCTCATCCCTCTGCCTTTCGTGTTTGTGTGCTGCTCGTTCGCGTTGGCTCTCTATCCCCTTTTCTTTTACGGTCTGAACTGCTGCTACGTGTGCGGCACAACTGCCTCTTCTTCTTTCTCTTCCTTCCCGTTTCGTTTCATCTAGCTGAAATCTGGCAGGGCATGTGCACGAACTTGTGCGTGTGTGTGTGTGTGTGTGTGTTTTCCTCTTCGTAATTATTCACTTGGGTGCGAGTGCTCCTGCATGTGCACGTGCGCCTTGCTTGTGTTTCTCCTTTCTTCACTGGTAGCCGATGAGTGCTCGAAAGGAGGAGGCTGTGGTGACTGATCGTCATCGCCAAAGTGGATCGATCTGTTCGCGCCAGCACTCGCGTTGCTCGCTACTTCACTCCGAGCCGCACACCTGGCCCGCACGCATGTACTCAATATCACTGGCGCCGCTGCGCATCATAGATCTCCTCCTGCGCTGGCGTGCGCAGCCCTTTCCGCTCTCCGAAGAATCTTAGCCATCGAACACAGTTTTCTCGAGGGGAAAGGCGCGATCGCTCCGACTAAGTGAGCTGCATCTCCTCTTTCAACTTGCCACGGCAGAAGTTCGTCTTCTGCGCGCGTGCACCCTACACCGCGCTTACCGTGGCGCCGTGCCTGTTCCTTCTTTTTTTGTCCTGCTGCTGCGTGGCATCGGAGCTCGACACCGCTTTCTATGGGGGTGCACAGACGCCTGAATATGAACTTGACGGCGCCTCATCTTTCGCTGTTCTGAGAGCAGCGTCTCCCCGCACCCCTCCAACCCCGCCAAAGCGGCGGAGGAAAAGGCGGCGCGCGCGGGAATGGACAGACAAAGACGAGAGAACGAAAGGCTCATTGCAGAATTTTTCACTGGTGAGGCGATCGCCGCGCGTGGACGCCATTTATTTCAATACGCCGTGCCGTTGACTCCGCTCTTCTGTGCCTGCTGATGCCTGAGTCGCCCGTTATGCCATCCCTTTTCTTTCCTTTTTATTGTGCCTTTCAAATATGCCGAGAGAAAGCGGAACGATACAACAGCAGTCTTCGATTCTGTTGTTTTCTGCTCTCTCCCGCTCTCTGACTCTGCCTCGATTCTGCTTCCTCTGGCCACAACGCGCGTGCTCCCCCCTCCTCATTTTTTCTCTCTTCTCAATAAGGTTCTCTCGTCTCTCCTATGCATGTAGCGGGCCATGTGTCGTGCGCCCCCCGAAAAAATGAACCTGCGACCCCCGTTCGTTGCACTGCGTTCTGAAGACATGCAGAGCAAAGGCCTCCTCAACCACGGTACCCGACACGCGCGCACACTTGCACACAGACTAAAAAGGGAGTGGGAGAAAATGGTGGCGAGCACGCTCAACCCGATTGCTTTTGTAGCATGACATGAAGTATTCGCTCCTACTGCGCGTCCTTTCAGCGTCCGTTTCTGGCCGTCGTTCGTTTAACGGTGTCTCCTCTCCCCTCAAGCGTCTATACCCGCGCGATTTATTCTTTGATCACTGTCCCCCCACCCTTTGTGTGTGTCTCTGTGTGTTGGTGTGTTGCTTCTTTCTTCCCTCCCCCGCGCGCCGTACCCTAACACTCGCGGCATGAGCATTTTAGGCCCCCATGCGACTGCTCGGAGGTGCGTTGCTTATGGTGACGGCGCTGCCTGCCAACGGATGAGACAGCTGGTCCATTCACCATTTCTATTGCCGTCCTACCCCACTCTCCGATCGTTCTTGGCGAAGACGTCAGAGCCGGGGCGCCCAGGGCGGGGCGAGGTGGGGAACGTGCTTCGACTCTATTTGGTGTCTCTGAGCTGGTGAAATCTCTGCACATCTCCGTGCTTCTGCGTGTCGTTGTGTTGGGCGTGGGTACCAGTTTGTGGATGATGCGGGCAGAAGAGGGGAGAGCGGTCTGCCAAGGGTGCTACAACGCGAAGCCTTAGAGGAGGGAGGTGGGTGGGTGGGGCCGGCTGTGGCGCCGGTCTCTGTCTCGCTGTCACCACGTGCGTGTGTGCTTCAGTCACACACAGCTTCATGCGGGTGGGCAACTCCCCTTCTCACCATTCTTTTTCTTTTTCAACCCTTCCTCTTCTTGCGCTGCCCTGTTCCTCTTCTCACCGTCACTGACTCTCTCTCTCTCACATCCCGCTGCGCTCTCTCCTGTGTTGTTTCCGTTCGGCTCTCTCCGTCGTCGTTCCTTCGCTTTTTTTTCTGTGCTGTTACTGCCGTGCATGCGCGCTTATCACCTCTGTTTCATGTTCATCGATCGGCTCTTGCTCTGCTCTATGCTCACCCGCTGAATATATACATCTCCGTCTCTCACCACCTCTCGATCGGTTGCGTCTTTTTTTGTTGTTATTGGCTTGTTTCGTGTCGGTCTAGCCGTTCCACTCACTGCTGTCCGCCTCTCTCCTCTTTTCCCCCAGCGTTTGTCTCTCTTCGTTCCGCTTTTACCGTCCTCATGTGCTCTGTCTCAGCGACAGCGCCTTTTTTTCCCGTTTCAGTGCCGCTCCACCTCCCACTCCCTCTTGGGGACCGCCGACTTCTCCTTTTTCCCGTTTCTCTCCACCCTGACAATTCCGGTGGCGCCTCAAAGCGTGGCATCATCGGAAGGGGGTAGGGGAGGGGGTATTCACTCTTTCGGTGAGGTAGGAGGCCACACACAGCCGTGCGAAGTGCCCTCCCCCTTGCGTCGGAGGCGGCTGCGGACAGGTCTGGACTCGCATTGTGCCGACCGAAGCGTCGAAACAAGGGGAAAAAGTGGCCTTGCATCTCGTGCGCACGCTTACAAACTCAGGCATGCCTGCACATCCCCTACAGTCTGTACAGATGCGTTTAGCTCTTCTCTGCTCCGCATGTATTAAAGAGCATTTTTATCTCCCTCACTCTCTCTATATATCTCAGTCTTTTTCTAGCTGTGTGCGTGTGTGTGTGTGTGCAGAGGGGAGGGGTAGGCGAGCACATCGCTTTTTATCAGATATCGATTGATGTTTTTTTTTACCCCCCACCCCCTTCTAAAGCTTTCAGGACCCCTCTCCCCTTCTCCCCTTCCGGCCGATCAGCGGGAAAAAAGCTGCTGTGCTTCTTCTCCTCCACCCACACCCATCCCTCCTTTCATCTCGCTGTGCTTGCCAAACTGCCCCGCCGTTGTGCCGTCCGTCACCGTTATTCTCTCTCTCTCCCCTTGTGAGGTGTACTCGAAGCGGAACTTTTTTTTTCACCCCCTTTTTACTCTGTCCGATCGACTACTGAGGACTTTTAGCGCGGCGTCGACCACCGCTATGACTCACCACACCGCTTTTTTTTTTCAAACGAAAACGCAACACATGCAATACAAGAAATAATAAATAAAAAATGCGAGGGACGCGAGGCAGAGCAGAAGACTACAGGGCCGATACCTCTGCCCGTTCCCCGCCACTCTTCCTAAACAGATATAGGCGCAGACGCACGGATACAGATGGGAGCATCGCTCCGCTAAGATATTGCTCTCACTCTTTCTCTCTGTTGGATACTCGTGCGCGCATCTGCGCACCTGCGCTTCTCTTCGCAGATGCCGCTATTATTCCTATTGTTATCACGATTACTGTCACTGTTACTGCCTTTTCGTAGAGACGTCTTTTTTCTTTTTTTTTCCGTCTTCGCCTTTCCGTTTGCTGCTCTCTTTCCTCTCTTCAGTTGCCGTCGCGTCGTTTTCTGGGCCCGCTGTCGAATGCGGACCTCAGAGGGCGAACAAGAGGTCGTCGTAAAGGCAACGCTCACCCCACACACCTGCTCTGGCCTCCCGCTCCCCCCGCTCTTGCGAATTGCTAAGCGTGTTGTGTTGCCTGGGCTCAAATGCGCCTGGCGGGAGGCGACGAGGCCTCTGCTCGCCCAACGCCTTCCCCCCTCCCTCTCTCCTGCCACATTTTATGCTGTTCTTCTCTTTCTCTTGATGTGTTTTTCTCATAGCGCCATTACCACTATTCTCTTCCCTCCCTCTCCCCTTTTATTGCATTCGAGCCGATGAACCAAAAGAGACGATAACGCCACAATCGCACGAAGGCGACGGCGAGGCGCTGAGGGGAGGGTGCGATTTCGCGCTGAGCTCCGCCCCAGGAGCGAGAGAGAGAGTAGACCCGCTCCCGCTTCCTGATGAGGCATCCCAAGGAGAGCAAGAAAGGGTGCCTTGTACCAGGCGAGGGCGAGGGAGGGGGTGCCGTCGCGAGGTGATCTGGGCTCTTGGCATCTACTGATGCGCATTTCGAGAGAGGTAGAACGCCCTCGCTTATATTGCCTTGTTGCCATCGCTTCCCCCTCACGTTGCTGTTGATCACCTCGTGGGAGATGAGGACAGTGGTGAGCCGCCAGGCACTTCTTGCTGCTCATGTCATGCCCACCGTTACACTGGAAGCATGACAGCTGCCCAGGACTACCTTGGCGGTAGCCATCGCCCCCCTCCCTCCCCCCAATGCACCTGCGCTGCTTCTATCTGACGCTCTATTCGCGCCCCCGTAAAAGTCTCTCTTATGCCGCCCTGTCGAACCTGCACGATGCGGGGCCCTTCTCCTGCATCCCCGACTTCGCGTGCTCTACGCTTCTTTACCTCCTCCCCTCCTGCCCCCCCTTTTTTGGTCGATGCGCTCTTTCCCCGCTCCCCTTCAGCCACTTGCCGACCTCGTCGCGTACGCATTCTGCGTGTTTCAAGTTTGGAATCCGCGGGTGAAGGAATTGCTTTCCTTCTCCCGCTGCACCTCATCCACCATTACACACGGACACTCGTGGGCGACACACAAGTCGACTCCGCCTCGTAATCTATCTTGAAGGCATGCACTCGTGGTGAAACATCTCAGCAGGTCATCATGGCCACTCTATCCGCTGCCGCCTTTGCTGGTGGTGGTGGTGCTACGACTGCTGCTGCTACCGCTTCGAGGCCTCACGGGCGCCTCGCTGGTGAAAAGAGCGATGGTCACAGGCACTTTCCACACGTGGTACCATACACATGCACCACTGCATTTCTTTTCGCACCGACAACAGTGGCTTCGCTCTCCTCGTTTTCGTCGCAACGGCTAGAAATGCGGGCTGATACGCTCTCATCTCGGCGGTCAGAGCCACCTGACGGCTTCATAAACTCTGTTCCAGCGGCTCCCCCCAAGTCGATGCCCCTGCGATCGCCATCTGGGGTCTCTTCAGCAGCACTTTATTGCTCTTCCCGCCTGGCCGAGCCGCTTTTAGTGCAGACTTCAGTGGAGACTAGCGATGGCTTAGTTGCCGCCATGGAGGGGAGGCAGACACCACCAGCCGACAGAGAGCACCTCCAGAGTGCCAGCCGCGGCGCAAACACACAACCGCACGCGCGCCACTGTTTATTCATCGCTTCTCCTCCTCGCGGCTGGCGACGAGAAGAGGCGCACTTATCCCACTCAAGCGGCTCAGCCTTGTCCGGGGTGCCTGGGCACGCACCGGATACTAAAGACGCTGGTGACGCATATGCGCCACGCACGCCACTGACCCTGCCGCTCTGCCGCTCAGTCGCTGGGACGCACTCGCGCTCATATCAGCACTGTAGCGTCTCGGCTGCTGTGGCAGCGGCGACGGAAAGGCTGCCAACGAAGCTCATGAATGCTTTGGCCAGAGACATGACCACCACATCGAACCCGAAGCCGGTGCGAGGCGGTCACGCGCATGGTCGTGGGAGTAAAGGTCGACCAGACAGTACCTCTAACGCACTGTCGCCTCTCGGGCCGTCCTCCTCTGCCGACTCGAGTGATGCGCAGTGCTGCTTTTGGCAAAGAGCCCGTTGCCCCTTGGGTCCTGCCCAAGAGCCGCCTCCACCACCGCTGCCGCCGCCGCCGCAGCAGCACCAGAGGCGGCTACCACTGCCGAGGCAGCGAGCAGGAGGGGCTCTGCTTCCTAGCAGCTCTCAAGGTGAGGCGGCGGGTATGCGCACCCGCTGCCTCTCGCCATCGCCGAGCTCGCAGCACGTCTGCGGTGAGGAAGCCTTTCAGACCGACTCAGTGGGAATGAGGGCACGCGCCTCAGTTCCTGTGAAGCGGAATGATACCGCATTTTCAGCGCCACCGGCCCAGTCGCACGTCGACGCTGCGCTTCTCGCCACACCTTTCCATGGTTGCCTCGCCGCGGCGCAGCAGACAACCTCGCCGATCACGCATGCCATAGCGACATCGTGGGAAGCTCCGCAGCGAACTTTGCCACGTGAAGTTTTACTCTCCGTGAAAACTGAGGCTGCCACGCCCCTTGCGCTGCCAGGCAAAGGGTTTCGGGCAGCAGATTCTGCGCACCGCCGCCTTGAGGCTTTGCCGCTGACCATAGACAGTACCCTTGCCTGTGTTCCAGCTGGTTCTCCACACACTGCTCATGCAGTCACGTGTGCTGGCGTTGCCGCGCCCGTAGCGCAGCGCCTCCAAGGCAGTGAAAGGGCGGATGGTGAGGGATCGCCGTCTGCCTCGGTGGCATCGCCTTCATCACATGACCTACCGCGGTCTAGTCCGCTGCCCCTCCCTGATTCTGCGCTATCGCGTCAGACGACCCCGTCGTTGGTGCGTGCGCGGCCAGCGCACGGTAGCGCGCAGGATGGCTGGTGCTTGGACCGCTGCTTTTCATCGCGGTCACGCACCGTGGAAGCCCGACACACGCAGCTGTTCCACGTTGTACAGCGCTGCCGCCTTATTCAGCAAGAAGAGGCTGCTGCTCGTGAGTGGCTGGCACTAGACGCTACTGTGCAGCTGCACAACATTGCCTGCGAGGAACGCGCTGCCTACACCCTCATCGAGTCGCAGCAGTGCCATCGCCGCTTACGAGAGGCCTTCCCGTGCAGCGGTGCGCTTGCAGGCGCGGCTGATGACGATCTCACGCGTGTGCACTCAGCTGAGCTTTGCACTTCTGCATTGCCTGCGGAGGCGCGCCACCTCTCCGCTGCACCATCATCCGCGCAACGGCTGCAGCGGACGTCCTCCACGGGCTCGCGTCCCCTCTTCTGTCGGCTCACTCTGTTGTCAGCGGGGGCTCACAGGGAGGACGGCACGGGGTGCCGGCTGAGAAGCTTCTCGCTGCCGACCTCGCTTTCTCGCCCCGGATGCTCACCGTCTCGCTTCTCTGAGGGCTGCGACGCACTCATCGGAGTTCAGGAGGCACGCTGGCACGACGGGGAGGAGAGCCTTAACTCAGAAATAGAGGAAGAAGCACTTCTCGACTTAGCGGAGGGAGAGAAAGGGCAGGTGGACGTCACTGACTGCCGCTCTTATGAAGCTGCACAAGAGGATCCAATGGCTTCCGCGCTGCCCTCGAACGCACATCAGCGGACAGCCTCGCCGCGACCGATTCCGTCACCTTCGCCGCGCCATGAAAGGCACGACGGCGGGCTGTTTGCCCGAATACGCCACCTCGAGTACGCGGAAGAGGATTTGCGTTTGCTGCTCACCGGTGACTGCCCTCCGCCACACGTGTTTCAACGATGGGCGCGCCGATACTTCGAAAGCCATTGTGCGCCTCTCTCAGCAAGGGCAGATGCTTCACAGACGTCGGTGCTGCATGCTTCACTTAGCCCAGAAGCAGTGGGGCGTTGTTGTTCGCGGTCTCTCTCGCCACCGATTCAGCCGCCCGCCCGCGGGGACGTTGCGTCTCTTGTTCGCCCACCGGGCGGTAGCGTTATTGCACGCGCGCCCCCGGCAGCTTCACAGTGCTCCTCTGGAAGCCCATTCCTGCCGTTGAGGGACAAGGAGCTCCTCTGGAGCGAGAGCCCTTCGGCCTCAAGACACCGAGTTTGCAGCGAGCACCGCCGCGCGTGGGCGCTGGAGAACATTCTCAGCGATGGTGATGACGCCTCCGCGGCGTATCAAGAGATGCAGAGCGCCGTGCCGACACCATCGCGTACTCTGTCCTCACTGGGGAGGAGCGAATGCCACGCTGGCGGTCGTCGCCACGCGCCCGATCCTCAAATTTTCACCGTAGGACAGAGCGCAGCCCCTCGTGGCGCTTTTACACTGTTGCCGCCCGCAGTATCATCGTTATCTTCGGCACCGAGGCCATCCGGCGCCGACGGTGCCGCGGCACCTGCGATGCGTGACTTCTCACGAGAGCCCTCAAAGTCCGTGACGCTAAGCTCTTCTTTGTTTCACAAGATGGCA
The DNA here is from genome assembly GCF_017916325.1 of Leishmania martiniquensis. Taxonomy (NCBI): domain Eukaryota; phylum Euglenozoa; class Kinetoplastea; order Trypanosomatida; family Trypanosomatidae; genus Leishmania; species Leishmania martiniquensis. Next base: position 1,038,382 of record NC_090168.1, read on the forward strand.
TGCCCGACGGAGAAGACGTATTCGGCCCCGTCGGGGAGTGAGAGGGACGCCTGGCAGGAGCTGATGGACGAGTTTATCGACGGCCTCTTGCAGATCATAGAGCGCGCATAGCGGTGCTCCTCCGTCTCTCCCTTGGCGTCGCTGTTCCTGGCAGGCGCGCATCATTCGGGACTGTCCGTTGCCGCCTGGAAGAGCGGGGCCCAGAGGCCAGCTGTCGTCTTCCGCTCTGATTCACTCATCGCGCATCACACACACACACACATCTTAGACGCACGACGCTTACAGAGCATTTTTTGTTTTGTTTTGTATTTGTGCGCTAAGTAAGTCTCTCAACCCCGCGCTCGCGTACTGTGGCTGGACGACGCCTCTGCGCGACTTCGCAAATACGCTGCAGCCCGTGTGGGTGCTTCTCAGTCGATGTCTTGCCGGCTCGTGCCCTTGATTCCTCTTTTTCCACGTACTGTTCACTCTATGAATCATGACGGCGCTCGCTCACCGAGAAGCCGAGACAGTAAGAATGTGCCCCCCTCCCTTCCCTACCTTACCTCTCTAGAGATCTGTGCATGCTTGCTGCAATGAGGAGGCAATACGCGAAGGGGGGAAGTATGAGCACACGCCGCTGCCATGATTGGCGTGAGCTTCCGTACCAGCTGTCCGCTGGGAGTTAGCTCGCATATGTCGAGGTGGTCTGGCCACGTTTTGCCAGCGCGTAGCGTCGGCACTTCTCCAGCGCCGGTGGGATGCCCAGCACCCGCAACGTCTCCTCGCATGGTCTTCTCACGCTGCTTCTTTGAAAAAAAAAGTTCCCCTGCCCTCTCCTGAACCCATTCAGATATGCGAGAATCTGAGCAGCTTCGAGGGCGAATATCGGCAAGAGCGCCGTACTCCCTACACGCGTATGGATACACGGTGAGCTTCGCACCGGTATCGTTGCACAGCGCACCTGCAATTTTCCTCCCCTTCCCCTGTCAATCGCACGGAGAATGTCCCCTTACGCAGGATTCGCAGTCTCACTGGCACGCACCGTTACTCCTGTCTCACTACTGAGGTGCCTGCACCCACCATTACCCAAGCAGGGCACGCTCTGGCCTGGAGTGCTTCCGCACGTCTGCACGCTCAAACGTACCGGGCAGCAACTGCACACCTCTGCAGGCGCTCTCACATTTACAGTGGTGTAAACCCTGGCTGTTCCTCCGATTCCTTCAAGTGTTCCTCCGCTTTCTCCGCTCGCAGCTACTCTTCCCAGACACGACCCCAGCGCACGAATCGCGGCTCTCACAGTGTGTCCGTGTCTGCCTGTTTGTGTCCTTTACACGCTGGTCACGCATTGCCCTCGGGCACTTTTGTTTCCACTGCTAGTAGGTGTAAAGGGGTGGAGTGAGGCCTCAGGCGCAGTCATGATCTTGTCGTGCGGTGCCATGGCGCTGAATGGCGTGAAGTCTGCGCGTCACCATTGGCCGAGAACTGCGTTGCATGGAGCGTCTTTCCGGCGGCAGGGTGTCTGTCTGCGTGAGAGTCTCGTGGTAATGACCGCAGCGGTGCGGAGCGGCGCTCGTTCTGGTGCGATGGCGCATCGTTGCATGCACATTTCATGCAAACGTCTTGACGAGGCCGCCGGCCAAGGCAGGGCGAAGGCGGTGACAGATACCTTGCTTTCCCAGTGGAGTCGACGCAGCGGAGCAGCGTTGGCGCGGATGCCTCCTGTGCTGGGAGCTGATCAAGGCAGCCCCGCTTTCTCTTTCACCAATGAGGTTGCTTCGAGCCTGCCGCCTGCCGCCAACATCATCGGCGGCGACGCTGCAGAGGCGGTAGGTGAGGAACGGGCCCCTGTATTGCAGCTCCGCACCAACATGTCGGCGGCGCCGCCTTCTATCGAGGAATTGCTTGCGGAGGTGGATGAAGATGACAAGGGCACCTCCTCTGCTCCTCTGGACTTTCACAAGAAGAAGTGTGAGGTGCTGAGGGGTGGCGAGCGACTTGACGCGTCTTTGCTCTCGGGGGCGAATCCCGCCACTTTCCCGTCTGCCACATCGTCAGAAAGAGTGGAGTCCCGCAGCACCGCTAGCGCTACTCTTGCATCTGGAACGCCTGCGAGTTCGATGGCCGACGCGGCTCTTCTGGAGGCTCTGCTTCAAGAGCCCTTCTCAGAGGACACCCAACGCGACATCGATCACAGCAGTGAGGACGACGTCGTCGAGTTGGAAGATGAGGCGCCGAGGGAAGCTGGCGCCGATTTGATCTCTGGCCCATCCTGCGCGCTCGCCGACGAGCAGCAAGACCCCCACGAGCCATGGCGGGCTGTACAGACGGTGGCAGTTGAGGACGACGCCGACGGTGTGGCGGACGCTGAGATGGAGCCCATCGACGAAGCTTTGGATGAAGAAGAGTCGATGGAGTCTGTGCTGGAGGAGGAGGCGGAGCGCTTGTTTCGGGCTGCCTTGGCAAGCACTGCCATGAGTCCGGACACCGCCGCTGACAGTGGGGCGTGGCGGGCTTTGTTCGGTGACTACAAGCTCTTCTCAAAGGAAGCGGCAGCCTCCGCAGTAGAGTCTCTGTCGGCTAGTGGCAACGCTACTCCTGCCGCTGCAGCTGGAGCGCTTCCGCTCTCTGAACGCAGAGTTGGTGCTACCTTATTGCCGACTGCAGAGTTCGACGAGGAGGCGGCGCGGGAGGCGGAGATGGAGTCGGTAGGCGATGTTATGGCGACCTCAGGCTCTGCAGCGGTTGCAGCGGGGGAGGTACGGAAGGGTGGTAACAAGTAGATGGGTAATACGGGCGGTGATGGCGTTGGGGCCGCATAGGAGGGGCGATGTGGAAGCGATAGCTATGCCTTTATCCATACATTGCGAGGCGAGGCAGGAACGCGCACCATCAGCCGGCTTTCGAGCTAGTAGATAGCCATCGTCTGCTCGGTGACGTCTTTCGTGCAACGCGGTTGCTAGCACTAGCGCCCCCGATAGAGGAATAGGGCGAGGAGACTGTCTCACGTCAGCGCCGCCGCTACTTCACAGATGCGCGTGGGGCTAGCGTCACCTTCAGCGGCGCAGCTTCTCTGCTCTTGATATATACATACACACGCACACATACATATAGCGTCTTATCCACCCTCATGATACGGGAAGCACCTCCATGCCGGGCGTGGGAATCCCCTTCGCATACTCGGTGAGGAGGCCACGCAGAGACTTGCAGGCTGCTCCCCCCCTCCCTCGTGGGGTGCGATTGCGGATTCCTCGGTGGCGGCGGGCAGGCTGAGTCTGCCGCTGTGCCACGGAGGCGCCTGGTCGTCATGATGACACCCGCACTCGCTCCAGTCGACTCGCGTCGACGACTCAGCGAGAGCATAACCATTCGCCCACTGTTTTCTCTCTGCACTTGTCGCATCGCCGCGACGCCAATCGCAGAACTGCGCCTTTCCTCTGCGCCATACGCAGCAAAGTGGGAATCGGCTGAGCGATGGCACGCGACGCCGCGGTGTCACGCTCCCTTTCTCGACACAGCCGTCGTGCGGCTAAGGTGGGGAGGCTGAGGCTGCACGCTTACACGCTTGTCGACTCGCCCGAGAGAGGAGAGCACGCGGAAGCAATAAAAAAAGGGTCAGAAGAGAATCGTCTCCACCGTAAGGTCTGCTCTCTCTGTGAACACCTTTGCCGCTGAGCAGCTGATGTTGTGTCTGTGATTATGCTGCCGCGTGAAGCGCTGCTGTTCTGTTCTCGTACATCTGCTTCTGCTGGAACGCTCCCCCTCTTTACGGAGCTGGGTGCGTGGGCAGCCGATCACGTTACATCATGAGACGGGGGAACGTACCGCTACTTTGTGTGTGTATGTGTGTGTGTGTATGTGGCATACATTGGAAAAGAGGGATGGGGATTCCGGGTGGGTGGAGGGAGTGCCACCGTACCTCGTCTCTTCCCCTCCCCTCTTCCCCCCGAGTGCCCTACTCCTTTGAGGCGTTCTTCGTTCTTGCGCCCTGTCAGCATATCTCATGGCTGTGTTTCACCCCGCCAACGCCACCACTGATCAGATCCATCTCTTCCTCTTTACACACCGCTTGTCTCTGCATGGCTGCTGCGCGTTCTTTATGCGCCCGACGACTGTCTGTGCACCGTCTCTCCGGAGCTCTTTTGTCCGTGCTTTTGGGGGGCCTCATCTCTTTCGCTTTTGGGTGTGCCGCGCAGACATGCACAGTCCCTTCCTTGCCACCCCAGTGCGCAATTTCAAAGGATTCTCTCACTCCCGCTGCAGCGAGGAGCCACACCTCCCTCTTGCTCTACACGATCGGCCCCCTCTTTTCTGGGCCGCTCTTTTCCTTTACTGTTGTCGTGTTCTACTTTTTGGCGGCTGAGGTGCTGCATCCGTGCCAGTGCCTTCAAGCCTCACCTGGCGGCAGCATATACGCTGACGCTGCCTGCTCGTGCCACTAAGCATGTTGGGCTCCGCTTCCTCTTTTCCTGGTTGCGTCCTTCTCTTTGGTGGGCCTTCTCTTGACGTCTTCTCCAAGGCGTTTGCAGCGGCCCTCGAGCGTTGCAAATCCTTTCGAAGATGTCAGGCGCACTGGGGGGTGGGAGGGAGGCCCTCGCGGTAGCTCGCTGCATTCCGCGATACTCCTTTCATGAAGGCGTCCTTTCCCGAGGTTACCAGGCACTGCCTAGCTGGAGCCCAAAACTCTAGTCAGCAAGCGCACGTCTCAGCCGGGAGAGCTGTGGCGGGCACCCGAGGTAGACGAGGTGGCGCGCTGCTGATGTTGCAGCGCTACATCGCCGCATGGAGCAACTGGGCCAACTTTGCCAGCGCTATGGTTATCAACGAAGCGGATCGAGTTTGCCTGCCTCCCTGTGGTGCTTGTCCTTTTCTGTGTCACGATGGAGGAGGAGGAGGAGGGGCGCTCTCCAAGTATTGCGATCGCCGAGTTGCTGGCCAGGTGCCTCGCTTGTGATGTGGCGATCCGCCGCATGTTGCGGCAGTGTAGTGATGGAGGAGAGAGGTCGATTCGTGTGCAGCTGGCACGAGTTGCCTCGCCGCTACGAAAGCCGCCTGCCCTTCTGCTGAAGTACGGGAGTCCTCACATACTCCGAGAGCGATTCAAATATATGAGACAAGCGCAGTGGCTCTCTGACAGATGGCTTGACTGCAGCATGACATCCTTTTCTGTCTGCGCAGGCTCCGTCCAGAACGGGAGGGCGACCCGCTCCATTGAGCAGGGAGACTGCTCCTCCCACTTTTAGCACCTGGCGCACAAGACGGTAAAGCACGGGGTTACTCGCTTGGCTACACTCCACGTCGTTTCTATCGCCTGGGCTGTGTGCGCGGGAGCACTCACTGCGGTCTTCACTCACGTCTGCAGAGCGCTGCCCAATTCCTCGGTGCACGTCGCTTTGAGCCTCTCCACTCCTCTCCTGGTGGTCGCTAAACTGCGCTGCAGCCTCGCTCTGCAGTTCCTTCTCACCTCGGTGGCTCGCCGCCCCGCTTTTTCTCTGCGCGTTTCTTGCCAACGAAGGCGCGGCTGCTCTGAGACGGTCCCCCCCTCCCATCGCCACACAGCCGCCCTCTCCTCGTGCCGCCCACTACGCGTGACGCAGAGAGCATCTATCCTCGACAAGCAAAAGAGGGCCGCTCTCTCCACCCCTCACTGAGGCGGCTAACAAATCGCTTTTCTGTTCGACTTTCTCTGGGATGATTCGCCTTGGCGGTGCGCACTTGCGCGGCAGATCGGCGGCAGTGTCAGCAGCCTCGGCAAGGTGCAGCGCAGCACCACCAGCGCTTCGCTGCGGCAGGTGGAGTGCCAGTGGCTGCCAAGGGAGCCTTGACGTTAGCAGCCACAACGGCAGCAGCAGTGACGGCCAAAGCGTTGCGGCGGCCTCTCTATTCCTTGTAAACGCGAAGCGCTTCGTCCAGTTCGAGCAGACGAGCGAAACGCTGCTTGGCATCAACAAGAAGAAGCGCGCGATGCACAACCGATGGGCGACCAAGAGCACAAAGGAGTACGTGAGCGAGGGTGACTCGAAGGCCTCCAAAGGGAACAGCCTCCTCTTTAGTGCCCGCGATCGCCGCCGCGAGGGCGTGGATAGGCGGAAGGAGCACATGCGTGATATCCTGGAAGAATCAAACCGCGCCGTTGAGCTGGAGCTGGACCGAATACGGGAAGACAGGGGCCGGCGATGGAAAAAGGGCCTGAACTTCTTTAAGCGGCAGGGGAAGGCGTTCACGCTACTCTACATGGTGGCTTACGTTGTACCCCTGGCGATGTTCTACGTCGGCTTCGCCATTGGAGTGCTCCCGAAAGAGGCCGTCTTCGAGTTCCTCTTCTTCTTCTTGCAGAGATTCACCGATCGAGAGGTGTTTTTTGAGAGGGTGGAGGCGTGGGACACGTACTCAAACTTTGGCTTTGCCTTTGTGGTGAACGAAACGCTCGAGTTCGTGCGCTTCCCGCTGGTGGTGTTCTTCTTCTACCAGGCGAGGCCTTTTCTGACCGGGGTGAACCAACGTGTGAAGGCGTCCATCTTCCGCTTCAACGCGGCGGAGTCGTAAAAAAAAACTTGCTCGATCCCTGCGCGCATGTGTGTGCAAGGCGTTTCGCATGCTCACGAATGGCGGCGAGCGGCGGGCCGTGTGTAAGTCTGCGCGCGTGTGCTCGCGTCTGCAGACTCAGCAGCGTAAGGCGTGGCGAAGATGTTGAGGTAAGCATGTGTGAAGGGTAGGGGCTAATGCGTGCGAGATGGCGGTGCCTTTTTCCCTCCCTCTGCAGGTGTGCGGCCTGTTTAACAGGTGTCTCGCCATTGAAGCTTCTCCCTCTCTGGTTCGAGGATTTTTCTTGCTCGTTTGTGTCTCTGTGGCCCGCTCCGCCGTGGCTGCGGCAGTCGCGCTCTCTTGTGCCTGGCGCTCCTGGTGGATGCGGTGTTTTTCGGTATTTCCTTCACATTCCCACCCTTCGCTTTCATGGTCGACTGTGTGCCGGGAAACCCCCGTCGCTGGTTTTCTTTTTTTTTTCGTCGCATTGGCTGGGCAGATGTGACTCACTGAGGCATCCGAGCTGGTCCAGTTTCGTGTAAGAGTACCCTTCCCCAACCTCTCTCCAGCACTCAGTGCTGTGGAAGAGACGGGAGCAAAAAAAATAACGGCATGAAGACGTGGCCGTTTTCGGTTCCACCAGGCGACGGACTAAAGGTGTATGTGTATGTGTGTGTGTGTGCCCGCCCCTCTCCCTTCCTCTGCCTCTCCTCGCCTTCGCACTTTCCACGCGTGAGGTTCCCGCCTGTTTCCGTCCTCGTTTCGGCATGATAGGGGAGGGGGGCGGGTGCGTGTGGAGGCCCCTCGCGAATGCGTTTGTGTCCAGTTGGCCGCTCTCTGTCCGCACTCGCTGCTGCCCTGCACACCACCGAGATCACTAGTACAACCGAGAGGCGTCTCAAAAAGGGCGCGCTCTCGCGGGGAGAGGGGAGTGCTTGAAAAACGACCCGGGCACCTCGGGCTTGGCTCGGCGTTCGTACAACCTTCTTGTGCCCCTACCTCACCGCGTCTCCGCCCCCCTCTTCGTTCCGCTTTCCCCTTCTCTCACTCGCGCATCCACGCCGGTTTCTCTGTTTGCTTGGAGGCTCGGCGGTGGCTTGAAGCAGGTGCAACGCGTGGGAAGCGGATGCTGGCCTTGCATGAAGGGGAGTCGATTCGGTGTAGCGTGATGCACGCACCATGACAGCAGCATTGGTGGGTAAGTCGATCGAGGGCATCTTGCCGCTCCATTCATACCTGTGGAGCGTCGCCAAAGGCGCACTTGCGGCGTCTTGGTCGCGCACGCGAGGCGGGGTATGTGGTGCTCTTTGCGCGGCAAGCGAAGAGGCGGTGCAGCTTGCCGAAATTGGCATGGCAGCGATGCCGGGGCGCAGCGTCGGTCTAAAGCACATAGCGGGCATGACACTGACAGGGCGACGCGAAGCCCCACCCCCTCCCCTTGTATTGCGTGGTGGGTTCGGGCCGTCGTCTCTCCTCTGCACTTCCGTGTCTTTCCTCGGGAGAGAGAGGGAGTGGAGGATAATCTTTGTGTAGAGCCACCGCCTTCTCACAAAGCCTGCAGGAGAAGGCGGACCGCCACGCCTGCATTGTAGGATAGAGAAGCGTAGGATGAAAGCAGCCCCCGAGTGCATGCATCGTGGACGCCGCATCCCCCGTTCCTCCACACAGGTATGCCCAGTGGGGCTGTTGCTATCGAATGTGTCCTCCTCATCGAGCGCACGTGTTTCCACTGGCGCATCTCCCTCCCCCGCATGCGTCTAGGAAGCAAGCGTAAAGTAGCCGGGCCCCCACACCGCTGCACGGAATGGATAGCGGGCAGTGCCTTTGCCTTCCAGATGATTCGACATTTCTTTCGCACAACGGCAGACGCTTCTGCAGATGGCGGCGGTAGGCCTGAGGCCAACGGTTAGCGTATCATCTCAGGAAGGCGGCGATCAGGAGAGGGGCGTCGCCATTCTGTTTCGTCCTACCAGTGTGTCGCTCATGATGCAGGTGTGTGTGTGTGTGGGGGCGGGAGGAGGCGGAGGCTGCCTCCGTGTAGACCCCCAGCTTCCGCCTGGTTCCCGCTTCGTGACGCGGGCATACGGTGGCTTGGGCGGCCAACGGTCTCGTACACAGTCGTCTGCCCGATAGGTGCATTGCACGAAATGGGCGTCGTTCGGTGCGTGGATGTGAGAGAGAGCGGTGATGGCGACAGCAGCCGAGAAGCGCGTGCGTTCCGTGAAGCGTCGGCGCGATTTTTCACGGACGCCTTCGTGCCCGCACTTCCGTCGTCGCACGCATAACGCTTTGCTTAGGTGCCTGAGTGTGTGTGTGTGTATGTGTGTGCGTGTGTGTGACGTTGAGACAAGACGGCGGTGACTCGAGGCAACAGCGCTTTTGTTTTCGAGTGGGCGATGGATCTGCCGCCTTCTAGTGCTCCTTGAGGTTCCCATAATCGCCCTGAAAGGGCACAACTGATCAGAGGACTCTTCCCATCTGGTCGTCGCCACTCTCCGTGCCTTCACAGCATTCCATCCAGCACCCTTCCTCCCTCCCTCGCTCCACCCCATCTAACTCCCTTAACATCTCCGCCAGGGTGGAGTGAGGGTGCTGGATGGAATGGGTGGCGCTGTGCTCTCACCTGCGCATCAACACAGCGCATATGTCCGTATGGATCAGTGCTCTTCTGCAGCGGAAGCATTTACTTTCTGCTGCTATGGCCTTGGCGCTGACTTCAAGATCTGCACCTTTCATCCGGAAGTGGAATCCGTCGAAGCGAACGTGCCAACTCGCTCATGGCTTCTGTGAAGCGCGGGCGCACACATACACACACTCCGCTGTTTCTCATGGTATCAAGTGAGCGACATTGCTCGGATGTGTGTGTGTGTGCATATTTGTGTGGTGCCGGCGTGCTTTCGGCTGCATTCCCTCACGCTCGCATTTTACACCTCGGCTGCACCCTCTCTCCCTATCCTCTGCTCCCTCTGTTGTTTTCTGACTTGTCTAAACGTGCTCGCACGCGCAGTGCGCCTACCTGAGAACGTGGCACACCAAGGACCTTTGCGCTGTTCAGAAGAGGGAGGGGGCGCTTGACGCTACGCTGCAGTTTTCCTGCTCCAGTAACTTTTAGCCTGCCGAGGAAGTAGTCTAGACTCTCAGACGGAGGAGAGAGACGGATGGTGGAACGCGTGCATGGCGGACCTGCCTCCACCTTCCCCCTGCTGTCTTCCCCTCAACTTGACTCTCTCCCCCCTCTCTCCACGACGCGTAGCTCCCTTTGTGCAGAGAACGGCCGAAGGGCCCCAAAACCCCCGGTTTCCATTTTTTTTTCGTTGAAGGCCTCTTTGGCTTTCGAAACAAGGCTGCGCGTACCAAAACGGAGAGTCCCGCGTAAGCTTCTGCGCGGGAATCCCAGGCACGTGCCCACGAGGACACCTGCACGAGGCGTGTCTGGGCTTCACCCTGTTTTGTTCCTCTTGCACACAGGAACAAGATGTACAGGCAGCAGCGGGCGGAAAACTTGCGGGGCGGCCGCGGGTACATAACGGAAGTGGCCGGGAGAGATCGGGTGAAATTCTTCCGTCGCCCCGTCGAGCCTGACAACACCTTGCTGGAGAACACTAACAATCATGCAGGCACAGCCAGCCACGCAGACAACTTGCAGGCGCAGTTTGCCGCCAGCTGTCCATCCTTTTCGCTGCCCTCCAACGCGGTCGCTTTCGAGTCATCGCACCACAGCGGCACGGCTGGGCGCTCTGGCCGACGGCCTGTCTCTACCCACGGCTGGATGGGCGGCAGCCGCCTTGTTCGTAGAGGTGCTGCTGGTGCCCAAAGAGCAAAGCCATATCACCTTCCCAGTCTCGAGAGGGGCGATGCTGCAGACAGCGTCGATGCCGCGCAGCAGGGCGGGCGCGCTGTGGCCTCGGTGCAGACCATGTACCGCGACAACGAATCACAGACAGATCCGTACTCGCCCGATTACGTCATCATGGAGGGCGCCGCCGCACAGGAGATTCTGGGACTTCAAAGTCTTACCTACCAGAACGGCGGGCTTCCTGCTGGAAAGGAAAGCGTGGAGCTCATCGAGCGACTGCGCCGCCGCCGCGGCGTCGAGGCGTCGCTACCGACCGGCACGGATGCCGCCTCTATCGAGGCTAAGTACACTCTTCTTCACGAGCTGGAGGAAAAGGAGTGGACGGAGCGTGAAGAATATGTTGTGCAGGTACAGCAGCGGCGGTTGGATCGATTGAGGCAGTCGCTGGTAGCGCGCGAGGCGGCCCGCGAGGATGCCAACCGGGCACGCTTGGAGGAAATCAAGTCGAAGTGCCTCGCAACCTTAGGCAAAAAGCTGACCTCGCTAGAGATGCGCCGTATAGCGTCAAGCAAGCGCGGCATCGACAAGATGGCACAACTAAAGGCGCTGGGCCTCGGCAGCGCTCCGGGCTCCACTTCAGAGGCAGGAGCCACCGTCGGTATCTCTCAAGCGACTGCTTCCATGAAGAGTGCAGCCTCCACCTCGAAGAGTGGCCAATCGAAGCCCTCCATTGCAAGCTACGCGCGCTACGGCACTGATGGTGCGCCTCCACAGATCGAACAGGACGGCTTCTCTGGCGGATCTAGTATAGAAGCTAGCCTACGTGCGGCCAGGCAAGCGTTCAACTACGATGTACGACCACAACTGCTGGCGGACCCGGCTGGAATAGAGGTCGTCGACGCGGAGCGCGGATCCCGAGCCTATCAGATCGCACCGCGGACGTTTGTCGTCCCGGAAAATGAGGCGGTGCAGCGCCTTCCAACGCTGTATCAGCGCCGCGAGGCGGAGCGAGTGCTGCGCTCGCTTGAGTACGCTTACAACAAGTTGCACCCGTCCGAGGACGCTGAGGGTGGTAAGCAGCCAGAGATGAATGCGCAGCGGGTGCTGGAGCTGTACCGAGCCACACCGAAGCTGCAGCGCCCAGAGACGCCTGTGCTGAAGCTGGACGGCGATGACCAAGAAGAGGAGGAGGACGCCTGCATCCTCCTCCAGCGCCTGCTGCGTGGCCGAGCGGTGCAGAACGACTTCTTTGACGGCCGCGAGCGCTGCCGTGGGCTCATCGAAGAGCTGCAGGCAGCCTCCTCAGCGCAGGCGGCGGAGCAGGAAGCGGCGGCACAGCGGAGAGAGGAGACCCTGGCAGCGAAGCGGGAAGCTGAGGCTCAGCACGTTGTGGGCACTGCGCTCGGCGCCATCGTGCACGACACACTCGGGTTCTTCTGCCAGGAGCTGGGCCGCCAGCAGGACATGGCGGCGCTGCGGCGACTGCAGGAGGAGGCCGAGGTGGTGCGTGCCACTCGCGAGGCGGCCGAGCGTGCCCGGCGTGCGGAGATGCGCCAGCAGCGCGACCGCAACGAGGTCGCCTACGCGGCATATATGCGCGCAACAGCCACGACGCTGCAATGCTTCCTCGATGATGTTACGCGCTCAGCGGTGGAGGAGACGGCGATGGCAGTGGCAGTGGAGGAGGAGCGGGCTCGCCAAGCTGCCCGCCCCTCACCTCGGCATCCTGAAACCGAGGAGGAGGCAGAGAACACTGTCTGCGACTTGCTGGATGGGTTTGTTATTCCAGCGATTGTGGATGCCATTGAACTGCAGGGTCGCGAGTTGGAGAAGAAGGCGGTCGCAGACGCTGCAGTGGACGCTGCTCACGCCTCGAGCAAAGCAAGCGGTAGCCCATAGAGGGGATGTGCTGTACGCCCGAAGCCGCACCAGCTCTCCAGGTGACGCACAGCTTTGCGCTCTGTTCATTCTATTTTCCAGCTTATGCCGTGCCCCTGACCCGGCGTCATCCACCGTCTCCTCCTCTCTGCCGAGTGGGCGTGAGTATGAGCGAGGACTTTCCCCTTTGCCGCTGACCTGCTCTTCCTCCCGCGTTGGCTTTGTGCACGCCGCGTTCTTTGCGTGCGTGCGTGCGGGCACGCCACTTGCGTGGGATTTGCGCCGGCACCGTCTCATGAATTCGAGCCTCTCTCTCTCTCCCCCTGGGCGCTTGACAGGTCTGTACAGGAGGGAGTCCTTCGCCTCTCTTTTGAGGTTTGGTTCTCTGCACGCTTGCGAACACATCTGCGGCGCTCTCTCCCTCATTCCTCATCGCTGGCGACAACTCTGTGCATGTATGTAAACGCATTCGCCGATATATATATAGAGAGAGCGAGCGAGTGAGGGAGCAGGTGCTCAGCTTCGAGGAATGATGAGACGGGGAAAAGAGCGCGCGCTTCTCTGGTGTGTGTGTGTGTGCATGTATGTCGGAGAGGGAGCAGTCGCTGTACGGGTCGGCTATTCGCCTCGTGCGCTGACGTATTTGTCTGGTAGTCGCTGCTTTAGAAGCGCTATCTATGCGTATGTGCACGCCTGCCAACTTCTCTGTCTCTCACTACCAGTGCGAGCTTCTTTCCCCCCTCCGCCCATATGGCACCGCTCTTTTCCTTTGCCGTACGGCGGCCTCGTCCTCTTCGCCTTCTCTCCATTTTTTTCGCTTCCGTCGATGTTCTCTTCCTCTGCCTCCACTGTCTTCTTTCCATGCGGCTCTCTCTGAGTATCTGTGCCGGTGCCCCCCCCACGCCGGCGTCTTTCCGTCCCGCCTTTACCCTTTCCCTCTACGGTACCAAAGAATATATATATATATATTCCTTTCCAAGGCGCATGTCGTCTCCAGCGCACCTCTCACGTGTGCCGCGATGGCTGCACCCACCTACACTGTGCGCCCACGATGCAGGGAAGGGGGGGCTGGGGAACCTCCTCCGCGGCTGAACTTCTCGCTTGGCTGGAGATGACCCCTTTCGAAAGCGGGTGCCGTTAAGTCTCACCGAGGGTGCATGGCTAGAGAGTAGCGACGGCGGCTGACCAGCGCAGACGGCTACTGCGCAGTCTCAGCCAAAGAATCGGATGCTAGCTTCCCCGCCCCTCCCCTCCCTCAGCTCTATCCTTTGCCCTCTTTTCACATCACGAGGCGTGGGCGCCTCATCATGGTTACCCCCTTTTCTCCTTTGAACTTCCGCCGTCTTCTCGCCAATACATCTTCCTCAATCCCCCTCCCGCGCCCTTGCACATCACCGCCAACATTCCACTGCCACACCGGCACGAACCGCGCCCCTCTGTTCTCGCTCTTGCAGGCTGACGAGTGGGTCCTAGATGGCCAAGGCCGCCCAAACCTTTGTGGATCGGCACGGTTACACCAACAGACACGCAAGCGCTTACCCCTCGCTACAAACGTGTGCCCCCATTGACTTCTCTTGGTCGCGCCTGCTCTCTCCAGAGGGGAAATGGTCGACTCCTTCGTGCCCCGGTTGCAGCTGAGCACGTCGCGCAACTCCGCCGGTCGTGACGACGGGTTAGCTTCGCGTCTAAACCGCACTGCCGCCCCGTACACGGCCTCTCCGTTCCCCAACACAAGCAGACGTGCCACTGAATATGATGATGACGGTTACCGATACTCGCTCTTCAGCACTCTAAATAGCAACAACAACACATCTTTGACTAACTGCACGTCTATCAGCGACTGGCTACGGCACAGCCACGCTCGCGGACGAGATGGTGCTACTGCTGAGACGCTTTCGCCGATCCCGCGCATCAGCGAGCCGGACATGGCCTGTGGTGGTGGGCGGGTTGGTGCACGTCAGCGCTACGCGGTTCACAAGCTCGGCGGCGGCGGTGGTAGCGTCGGTGAGCACCGGGACAGCTGCGGCAGTGGCAGCCGCGGTATTCCTGCCCCCTCAGCTTCGCGCCCACTGTTCACCACCTTCAGCGCCTCGCTGCCGCGAGACAAGAATCTGATCGTGGGTAATACCGGCCGCGTGGCGTGGGCGGGCAGCAAAGGCGTGAGCGGGAGCGAGGAGGCGGCAGAACGTTATTCGACCTGCTGGCCAGGGCCCTGCAGCTCCGGAAGCACCTTTGGCCCTGTGCGCTGGGGGCAGCGCCCAAGTGTCCCATCTACGCTATCATCCGTCTGCCCTGCCCTCAGCCGCACGTATGTGGGCATCGCACCTGATGCTCAGCCTACGAGCAGGCAGGAGGACGTCCGCCGCGGTGTTGGCTTGCCGGGTACAGGTTGGCAAGGGGCAAGAGGGACGGCCGAAAGTGGCTTTGACTGGGGCGGTGACACTAGAGGGGCCGGAATAGCCGGTCTGGTGAACAGTCGCTCTCGAGCGCGTGTCGACCGCTGGACGGACGAGGGGCCGCAAGCAAAGGAGGGGAACGAGGGAGTGCCGATCGGCGATCCCTCGGAGGCGATGTCATCCGACACATCCTCGACCTCGTTCGAGGAGCGGCGACCTCGATCACGAGAGCGGCGGCGCCACCGACACGGACTTCATCATCGGCATAGCGGCCTCAGCGTACGGAAAGGGAATGGCAGCCGCCGGGATAAGCCGTACCATGATGACGATGTCGACTCCGCCAGCAAGCGGAAGCGCGCTGAGGAATGCTCTCTCTCCTTTGCGGACGCTATTGTCAGCGCGATGGATGCGCAGCCGGTCGTCCCGCCGGAACTGCTCCGCGGTGCGCAGGAGCGACCATTTGTGTGGAACCAGCACCCCAGCCACGGCGTCGTCTTATGCCTCCTGCGACAGCGTGGCATCTGCCCCTCGCGCTATCGCGAGCTGGTAGAGTACCACATGGCGGAGCTATTCCTCCATTACGTGGATCTGTGCCGCGAAGGCGCATTTTTCGTCTACTATGCACGCGGCAAGTCGCCGAAAGAGCGCTTCTTCCGCATTAGCATGCTGCCCGCGAGTCGGCGGGGGGCGGTGACGAAGCAGATGCCGCATCTTGTCATTGCCCTCCACAAAAGCAGCTCTCGCATGCTCGACGCGATTCCGCTTGATGACCTCGTAGGCGTCACGGTCACTCCGCAGTCCGCTTGCTTCCGGCGGTTTCTCGAGTCACCGCAAACACTCATCGGTTGCCGCGAGGGCCGCGGTCACCGCGCCCGCTTACCTGTAGACGGCGCCTTCAGCCTTTGGTTTTACAACACTGCGCAGCACATGCCCCGCAGTGTGGACATATTGACGTGTGATGCAAAGGTGTTCGACATATGGACAAAGACCTTCCGAGGGCTGGTGAGCGTGAACAGCTCCTCTGTTGTACAGGTGGCATTGACACCGCACGGGGAGTCGATGAGGTTGGCAGAGCTGACGCGCGCCGCCCAACAGCAGGCAGAAGCCTAGAGCGAGAGGCCTCGTGTACGTCTGTGCGTATGCCTTTCGTTGCTCCAGCAGGTGTGCCTTCCCCCCTCTCCCCCCTCTCCCCCTCTCCCCTCTCCCCCACTTTGCTCTCGAGGGGATGGCAGCGCCGGAGGTGGGCGGAGAGGGGCAGTTAGCGCGTTAGAGTAGACTAACTTTTTCCACCCAAATGCCCCGAATGGCTTGGACACAGCGGGCCACACACGCACACGCACGCCAATGCGAAGGGAAATCGGAGGAGAGGGAGATGAGAGGACGTGAAGCGAAATAGGCGTGCGAAGGCGACGTGTCATTCTCGCGCTGTTTGGAGGTGGTTTCTCCATATGCTTTCCTCCCCTTCCCCAAATCCACCTCATCCCTTCCCCTCCAGATCTCGGCGGAAAGCCTCTGCAGACGCTCATGGGATGCACACAAGCAGGCAAGTCTACCCCGCCCGCGATCAGCCGCACGCGTGCGTGCCCTGCTGGCATCTCCTCCTCCCTTCCTCTTCTCTTCTTCTCTTTGGCGCCCATTACCCGACGCGCATCACAAGTCCCCCTGTGTCTCTGACTCACTCACTCGATTGCAGTGCACAAGAAGCACTGCCACTTGCATGCCGTCCTTCTGTTAGACGCCTCCCACTGGCCAGCCTGCATTTCCTCTGGCTCCTGCAGCACAGACGAAAAAAGGGAAGGGAACACGTAGCACTGCTTGCTTGTGCTTGCCTCGCGCCCACCATGAACACACGTCGTAAGATGATGCAGGTGGAGCCTAATGTCCCGTCGACAAAGTGGCACCTGATGAATGAGGCCTTCTATCCTCTCTTCGAGGATGACAAGCGGCCGCACGTGGAGTACTGGTACAACATGGTCGCGACGGGTGTCCAGCGCGACATCTTCCGCCGCATCTGCCACGCGATTTATGAGCAGGATGCCACCACACCCGACCCCACCTTCGACGCCCATTTCACTGAGACCGTGGAGCGGGAACAGGTGTACTTGCTGCTGAAGAACTACGGCGTCGTTCTGTCGGACGCGGTTGGCAAGCCCAAGGCGCGTGTGTGGCTGCTGCACTGCGGAAAATCGAACCGAGACCGCAACGAGTTCCGCTCCGTCTTCACTGGCTGCCAGAGCACCTACGAGCAACGCAGCGTCATGCACACGGACTACCTACCTCCTGACGCCGACAGCTACCCGGACGACCGCATCTATTTTAAGCGCTCCGTCGAATGGAATAGTCTCAAGAAGCAGAAGGAGAGGCAAAGTCTGGAGGCGCAGCGCCTCACGTGCCTCGGGGTCTCGGAAAGCCAAGCGGCCACGTGCTCCGCCACTGGCAGCATCGATGAGCAGCAACGCCGCACCAACAGCGATGAGAAACCAAGATCCCGTATCACGAAGCCAAAGAATCAGTTTGACGGAGTGAACTTCCTGTCGTCTCTGGGCTTCGACGGGGTGCCCACGGACGAGGCGATAGCGCAGCTGAAGGCGAAGCAGAGCGCGTACCGTGAGGCTGAGTGGTACTACGTCGACGAGGACGGGTGCACCGTCTACAAGGCACGGTGTGCCAAGGGCTCGACCGTGCCGGCGACTGACGGCACGCCTAAGAAGAATGATGGCGGTATTCTTTCCAGCGTCACCTCAGAACCGATGACGCGGTGGGTGAACAAGACTTGCTTTTAGAGGGAGAGAGATGTACAGCTGGTTGGCTCTGCAGCCGGTGCTCTACGCGCACTACCGTACGATGTAATGCAGAATGGGTCCTCGTCACTCTCTCTTATTGATGATGTGCTCTCTCAAGAATTTCTACGGGCTGTCCGAAGGGTCACGTTTTCTTTTGTGCGTATTGTCTGAAGAGGGCGTTCGCCCTGTTCACTCGCATCGTGTGGCTGCAGCTGTCCCAATACGATTATGTCTCTATATGTCTTTGCCATGGACACCCAAATACTAACTGCACAAGAAAAAAGAGGGGGGGACTGAAGAATCCACTGGAGCTCGCGCGACGGCCATCACTCTTCTCCTGCAGTATCAGGGGAGGCACCACGTGAGGCTGAGGGCGTGGCTGCTGAAAGGCCTTCGTGAAGGCTGGCAGCACCTTCATTACAGGGAGAGAGATAGGGGCATTCTTTTTTCCTTTGTTGTTCTTGCAGCTCCCCTCCTCGTCCCCATCCCCATCCCCTCTCCACAGACACAGTCACACGCACGCACCTTACCCGTTCTTTGCGCATGTTCGAAGTCGCTCGTGTGGGCTATCACTGCTCTCACTGTCGTCACTCCCTAGCCCGAGGGCTCGGACCTTTTTTTTTGGGGATAGCATCGACCCCCCTCTCCTTCCCACATGACTCTCCCCTTCCTCTCCTCCCATACACGTACAATGATACACCGTAAAGCCACTGCACCACTTTGCTGTGGTCACGTGCTCGGATCCTCTCTTGTCCGCACTGCGGTGACTCTGTGCCTCTCACGCTCTCCCTCTCTCGCGCGCTCTCATCCGAGCGCAAACGGGTGGCGCCTTTCTTTTTCTCTCGGCGAAGACAGAGGGTAGGCGCATCCCGCACTACTTGCGACCTTGCCGAATCGTCTTGGAGCGGGCGGGCGTATTCTCCCTCTCTCCTCCCTGTTGCAGGTCGAGGGGCGAGCGCACAGGAGCTAAAGCAGTTTCTTTCCCTGCTTTCGCCTCTCGCCTACCCAAGTGATGGAGGGCATCATTCAGTACAGGCTCCTGGGTAACCACCCAGCCGCCTCGGGGCGCTATCTCACCGTCGGCTTCCCCGGTGAGACTACCACCACGGACAAGATACTGGACCAGGTCATTCAAGAGCATCGCATCAACACCAGTCGCTACAAACTGGAGGTGTGCCGGCTAGCAGCGGGACGAGATGCCCCGGCACTCGCACCGGTTTCGGTGCCACATCCCCCTGAAAACAGCAGCGGCACCTTCTCAGGTTTGGGCACGACCGCGGGGGGACAGAATACGCTCGTGCCTGTCGTCATCTATGGGCCCGAGGTGCTCCACACGTATGACCGATTGACCATCACAGTATCCAAGCGCGATCTTGCAGACGATGAGGCGTCGCAAAGGGAGAAGGAACGGCTTGAGCGCCAGCGACAGTTGAAAGAAATGGAGGAGCAGCTGCTCTCCACCACTTCGGGTCTTGGAAGCTTCGCGGATGGGGGCTCTGGCGCCCACACCGCCGCCTCACCATCCCCTCAGCCCGCTCGTTCAGTCGCTGGGGCACGGCCATCTTCATCATCGGCCGCACCGGCGAAGGACAACCTGCACCTTCAGCGCGCAGTAGCCCTGGCGAGTCAGCTGTTCCCCATCATGAAAGGTCAGCGCAGCACGCTGACGGGGATTCACGATGCTGCCAACACTCACGAGTGTGTTCTCTGCCGTCTTCCGGCGTTTGAGGAGCTGCTGACGCCGTGCTGCTGGTTTTGTGTGTGCCGCAGCTGCTACGCTTCTGCCTCGGAGATGGTGATGAAGGAGGAGCAATGTCCTGTGTGCGGCATCATAGTGTCCCCCGCGTCGTCGGCTGTAAGTGCTTTCGAGCCGGCTCTCCATAGCGGGAGCCTCACGAAGGCCGGTAAAGATTCTAAGGCCTCTGCAAAGCGTGGGCGTGATACTGAGCCCGACGACCGAAGCGGACGGAAGCGCGAAGAGGGCGAGTACAAGGTGCCGCTGCAGCGGGTCGTAAGTGTGCGAGGGGCCGAGGCCTCGAAAAGCCGCAACAGTCACGGCGATGGCCGGACCGCGACCTATGCGTTGGCATCATCCATTGATGCAGCCGCAGCTGCTCGCTTATCCATGGCGTCTTTTGGATCTGGTTGCGCGACAGTGTCAAACGTGGCCGGATCGCGCACGGGCTGCGGCGGGGACGCCAGCAATGCGGCGGCTACCGTGACGTTCTCAAAGGAGGTTCTTCGGACAGAGGAACGCCTGCGCAGCGACCTGGATCAGGCGCTCTCCATGTTGGACGCTCCCGACCCGCTTTCCGCGGTAGCGAAGGCGAAGCGCATTATCGGCCCCGAGCTTGCAGCTCTATCCGAGTAAGAGAAGCTCTTCCTGCGCACATCTTGCAGGGAGTCGGTGAGGCGAAGGACAGCCTCCGCAGCTGAGCGTGCGCGTGTGCAAGTGGTGACGATGACCAGCAGTGTTGACGCTATCGCGGTCGTCGTCGGACTGAATGCACTGCGGATGACCCGCTTGACTTTGAGGCCGTGACGGAACCTGACCCGGTGCCGTCACTCGATGACAGGCGCCAAAAGGAATCGATGAGGAAAAGCGTCTCTCGCATGTGGTGGCGCGTTCGTGCGTGGGCGCGGAGACTGCTGGTATTGCTCTCCAGCCGCCAACCTGCGACAGGACGGAAAGCCAAAGAATGAGTCCCGTGCGGGTTACCGTGCTGCTTTGTCGGGTAACACACGCATGCCGCGTCGCTTGTTGAGGCCGCTCCCCATTGTAAACTGCGGAATGCGCTGTCGGGCACGTGAGAGGTGCTTCGTGGCAAACGCCTGCGCTTCGCTCTGCTCTCCTTTACATCCCCGCTGATGGAGTGCCGGTCGGCGGCGTACGCTTGTTTTCCCCTTTGTGCACGTTTGCTTTTCTGCATCGCGTGATGACCAGCTTCGTCGACGCTTCCCTCTCCACCGCCACTGCCTGCCACTCTCCACACTTCTTCTCTTCGCTTGCATCGGCGAAGCCACCTCTCCCCCCTCCCTCTCAAATTCCATCGATCGCCTCTACACGTCGCGCTGCATGCGCGGCCCTCTCCCCCCTCCCCATCACGACACTGCACTCGCGCAGACCCAGAAAAGAAGAAGGCGCAGCACTCACACTCTATTGTGCTCCTGTGGCGAAAACGTATTGTGCGTGAAAGTGTTCTCCACGACCACTTCCGCAAGGGGGCGCGCCGCGCACCAAAGTCTTTCTAAGCTTTCGTGCACGCTGCCGTTGGCGCCAGGTGGTGGCGAGCAGGTAGAGGAATCAGCAGCAGTCGGCAGCTACTCGAAAGTGCACCTCAGACCCACGCGCTTCCATTGGAGCTTTTGGGTTACTCCGTTTCTGCTCTCTTGACAGCCGCCACCGGTCCTTCTGCATACGTCTCGCTCTTGCGCTCTCTCGCGTCCCCGGCGGTTTCAGTGAAAGCGTGTGCGCCGCTGTGCCACTTTGAACGTGGCGTGCCTGCCAATGTCGTCGTCGGCGCTCAGCGCTGTGGCGCTGTACCGCTATGACCTGACGCACGGGATGGGGCGCAGCCTCGGAGCAATGCTGACTGGGCAGGTGATCGAGGGTATTTGGCACACGTCCATCGTTGTGTATGGGAAGGAGTTTTACTTTGACGGTGGTGTCGGCATCGTCGGCGACCCCCACCCCGGCCACACGCGCTTTGGTCGGCCGGATCGCACTGAGGTGCTCGGGCAGACAACGAAGCGCGAGGAGGAGTTCCTTGCGTGGACAGAGCAGCAGCGCCACGCCGGCTTTGGTCCCAACGATTACCGCATTTTGGATAACAACTGCAACAGCTTCTCTGATGCGGCGAGCATGTACCTCCTCGGGCGCCACATCTCGGAAGACGTGCTCAGCATGATTCCCACGCTGCTCTCTACTCCCTTTGGGCAAATCCTTCGACCAATGCTGGAGCGGGCCATATCTCGTGATGCAGGCGTCGGTGACACGGGTGTGGCCGCTCCTTTCAACTCTTCCCTTCCTGCGCCTCCGCCGCCAGCGTCCGCCGGCAATGGCGACGTGTGTGCTGGCTTGCTGAGCACCCGCAGCAGCGTAACAGAAGCAGAGGAGGAGGACTTGATGGTGGCGAAGGCAATGCTCGAGAGCAACGAGACCATCGCGGATGGGCACAGGAGCCCTGCCGAAGCGTTCGAACAGACGATCAGCGGCCTCACGCTGCTGCGCACCGCCATGATGGACATTTGCGAGCACCCCAGCAACGCCAAGTACCGGGCACTGTCTACGCAGAGCACCACTTACCAGACGAAGCTGAAGCCACTCGAGGCGTACGGGGTGACGGAGATACTACGTGTTGCAGGGTTTCGTCGCCGCCCGCACAGCAGTGGCACCGGCGGTGAGCAGTGGTTTTTGTCGGACAGCGACGGCAGCGAAGCGGTGCTGCGTCGCGTGGCGGAGATTCTCGAGTTGACGATTGCAAACATTCAGACCGCTGCCGACGTGGCGGACAAGAAGCGAAGGAAGGAGTTGGAAATCGACTCCTTGGAGCCTTCGCCTCGCCTTCCTCGGCCGCCTGCTCCCGCATGTGATGCGGCGTCGGCATCGAAGGACAGTGGTCACGCGCACAGGAGCAGCGCTATTCGATTTTGTTCCCCGCCGTTTCCGGAGGGCTGGTCCCCCCTCTCAGTGGGCAGGGAATCGGGGGCGCCTTTATTTTCAATCCGTTGCCCCTCTGCGAGTGGAGCGGACGCTCCGTGGTGCTTCGGCAAATGCCGGCTCACCGAAAATCAGAAGCACCTGCAGGCGTACTACTGCAGCGGTAGCGGGAAGGAAGTTGAGGTATATGGCGACTACGAGGTGCTCTGCGTACGGCGTGGGGAGGAAAAGACACTGACGTGGGTGCCAGCGCCATTGGCGTCCACTGCGCAAACGCAGCACAGCGCACAGTTCATCTTCTGGGGCTACGGCCGCTTTGGCGTTGCTCGGGCCGAGCAGGGAGGCGGCCTCCACCCTGGCGTCATGGAGCCGTCTGGCCGCTGCGTAGTGCCCTACGGCGGACGGGCGGTCGTCGTCACAAATGAGGCGGAGGTGCTGTGCGAGACAGCCACGCTGCCGCCGGCGGTGACGCAGGAGCTACAGAACCGTCAGCACGGCTCGTATTTGGCGGAGCTCTTACGCGCCGCCAGCGGCCAGCCAATCGATTCCTTCCACGAGCTTTTGAACACATGGAAGCGGCCAGTGCTGTACATGAAGCCGCGTACCCTGCGCCCGCGCACTGTTCTCGGGCAAGCACCCACGGAATGGGGCGGAGCCGGGGACGCCAACAGGTGGAGCGCGGACCACACCGCGGGCGGAGGATCTTCTTCGGCCGGCACTCAGTCAGCGCCGCCCAGCTCGTTGCCGCTGAAGTCGCGTCTCCTCGTCTGCCACGACATGGCCGGCGGCTACACACGCGCTGACCGTCGTCTCTTTCTGTGCGAAGGCGGACCTGTATCCGCCACTGCATCTGCGGGGGCCGTCGAAGGCAGTTGCAAGGCTGCTGCTCGCTCGCGCCTGCAGGCGGTAGAGGATGCGTACACGGTGAGCTACTGGAGTCGCGTCGACTACTTCGTGTACTTTTCGCATCGGCGAATTACGGTGCCACCGCGCGAGTGGATCGACAGCGGCCACAGCCACGGTGTACCTGTCCTCGGCACCGTCATCACCGAAGGAATCGGCCCTCTTTCAGAGTTGGCACTCCTCTTGACGGATCCAAAGCACATGGCGGCCATCATCGCTCGCCTCGTGGAGGTTTGCGACGTCTACGGCTTTGACGGCTACCTCATCAACATTGAAACCTCTCTCCCTGAGACCCTGGCGAAGCGCCTTGCCGTCTTCTGCACGCAGCTCCGCAAGCAGCTTAACCGCTCGTCTTCGGCGGCGCGCGGCGCCTCACCTGCTACTCTCGCCACCGAGCGCGCTGTCATTTGGTACGACGCGGTCACCATAGAGGGGCCTATGCGGTATCAGAACGCACTCACTCCTCAGAACAAACCGTTCTTTGACGCCAGCGATGGCATTTTCATCAATTACTTCTGGAAGCCAGAGAATCTGCCGCTGACCGCGAGGGAGGGCGGCGACCGAGGCGCCGATATTTACGTTGGTGTGGACGTGTTTGGCAGACGCATGTTTGGAGGAGGCGGCTACCACACGCATGTCGCTGTTGCCGAAGTCACTCACGCGCGCTTGTCCGTGGCGCTCTTTGCCCCTGCATGGACGATGGAGTGCGAGAGTGAGGGGAAGCGCGATGGCTTTCAGCAGGCGGAAAGCCGACTGTGGTTCCCTTTCCAGGAGGAGTTGTTCTACCATGCCCTCCTCATCTCATCCCCGGCGGCGGCCACCGAAGGTGCCGCGCAACAGCCCAAGACGAATGAGGTCGAAGTTGCACGCCACGAGCCGTCTCTCTGCGTGTGGACTTCATTTCAGTCTGGTGTGGGCTACGATTTTTACGTGAATGGCCGCCGTGTCACCGGAGACGGTGCCGCGGCTTCTGTGGCGGCCACTAGCGGTTGGTGCGAGCTTTCTGGCTCGCACAACCTCCCTCCGTTTCTTTTCCAAGCGCCTCCGCCGCCTCTTTGGAGTAAAGCGCTGCCGCCAGCCGCGCGAGGAGCGGCGCCGAGTCGCCAAAGCCCCTTCGCTCCCGTTCCGATTCGGTTGCCGGTAACAGCGTTCAAGGGCAGCATCTTCGGTGACTCCGCGCGTGCGGAGTGGCGCTACGACAAGGCGTGGTTTGGGGACTGCTATCTCATGTGTTTCGTGCCACCGATGGAGGCAGTTGAGCTGCTGCGCTGGTATGTGTGCGATGCGCTGCCGGCGACGCCCCTCACGGAACTTCATATTGAAGTGATCTTTGACGAGACGGACGCGACGGAGGAGCGGGCGGAGGTGCACCGCGGTCTGCGCCTGGGGCTTTATTCCCCTACGCGTGGCCCTTTGCAAGCAACCATATGGGAGAGGACTGCGGCGGCGGTGGAGGGCGTGAGTGACCTCGCCGTTCGTGTGCTGCGAGAGAGGGAGAGCGAGAATGTGGACGAGACTGGCGCGACAGGAGCTGCCTCGGGGTGGGAGCGGGTGACCTATCAGCTTCGGAACACTTCATCGGAACCGCTCCACTTGACATCTCTCTCTGTGGCAAACGGTGATCCTCGCCGAACGCTCGACTGCGGCGTGGGTGCTATCGCTATCGTTCACCGGCGTGCCGAGACGCCCACCGCGGCCACTGGCGCGGATGCACATTCGGCCTCAACAAAGCGACACGCTGTGCTGCGCCTTCACGGGCCTCATTCGTGGGAGTCCCACCACACTTTGCGCACCCAGAAGGCCTCCGAACAGGTGCTTTCTCTCGAAGGAGCAGACGACGTCTTTGCGCGCCTTCGCGCCCAGCACGGACACCACGCGTCCATTGTTGTGTTCGCCAGCGTCGTCAGCGCACCGGCGGGGCTCGCAGCGCATGGCTGCAGCAGCGCAGAGGAGGATAAGCAGGATGCGGTCGCGGTGCCATCATGCGCACGACGCTGCGAGGACTGCCACACGATGTATGTGGGCCGTTACCCTATCCATCCAAATGCGGGCGCGACGTACGAGGGCTGCGTGCTCATTGCTGTGTCACTGCCGCCAGGCGTTGCGATCGCACAAGTGCAGTACTACATTGCCCAGAACGGCTGCTGAAAGGGGCAGTTGCGCGCAGGGGCAACGCGGCTCGTTATACCGAGGCCGTGTGGGCTTCTATCGCCTACACCAGCGATCACGTGCGCGCCGAGTCGAATTCCTGAGCTTGTGCCGTCCCTCAGCAGAACACTCTTGCCCATCGCGGCATGCGCCATTGATGGTCCAGCGTGCTTCACCCTCGCTTTTTCGATGTGTGCATGTGCGCAGGCGCTTACCAGCACGCAAGCACACCTTCGGGGGACGCTCACTTATTTGCTGTCTTTATATGCTCTTACTTCAGCTGTGGTGCTTCCTCGCTCTCTCGTTTTTGGCCTCTGAGGTCTTTGCGTCTGCATTCCGGAGTCCCCACTCCCCTCTCTCTCCCATTGTCCTGACCCTCGCCAGGCTTGATCAGGCGAAAGCGCCCGGGCACGCAGGTGGCACAGCTGCTGAGAGCAGCTTCTTCCATGCTCGGTGTCAGGGCGGAGGTGAAACACCCTAATAAGGCGGTGTGGAGGGGGCGCGAGGGAAAAAGGAGATGGGGAAGGCGGTAGGCTCCTCTCCTATGGGTAGACGCCTCTCAGCTGCCTGCAGCTTTTTGTTGCTGTTGTCGTGGTCGTGGTGGGCATTCCGCCTGTCATAGCCGCTGCATCTGTGCGTTTCTTTTCTTTTTCGTTTCTTTGATGAATGATGTGCTACTTCCCCCCTCTCCCTCTCCCTCACCTCCTGCCATGCGCATGCCGTACTGCATGAGCCGCCAACGTGGACGCTTTCCATGGCCGCAAACGACCGTTCGGCCTTTTTACATTGTTGGATATTCTTTTCCTTTTATCTGGAATCTTCAACCCATCACCATATACTCAAAAGACATTCCTCGGGCGCACGCGTCGGTGGGCGAAGACGGCAGGCGCATACACACACGCTCGCTGATATGCCTGTGCGACACGCATCAGCACATCCTTATTTGTTGGACAAATCCCTTCATACGCGCCGCGGCACGCCGCCACACGAGCAGAGGTTTACCGTGCGACAGCACATATCGCAGAGAAATCGCAAAGAGGGCGAACACACACACACACATACACGAGAAAAAGGGACCGCATACGCTTATTCCCCTCGCCCCTCACCAGGAGTGGCAGAACGGCGTCAGAGCAGCCGCAAGGCCCACAGAGGGACACTGAAGAAAGCCCCCTGCCTTTTTTTGTTGCTCTGAAACCCAGGCAAACACACCCGCACACTCACCGACAGACATCGCTGCTCTCGTCCTCACCCTCCCCCCTGCTCTCCATAGTGCAGGGATAAAACATCGATAGCCGCTGTCTTCGTAGACTCTGTCCGGGGATGGCCCGTTCTCTTTGTGGCCTTTCGTCCCTCCCTTTCTCACGCCCTCTTCCCTTTTTTCCCTTTTAGACTGCAGATCGGCCGTTTACCGGTCCGCTTCTTCGCTTTGCGGGAGCGCGTCTCCCGGATCTCCCTCAGCCGGTGCGCACCCACGCACGTCCGCCCAGCTGACTTTCGAAGATCTTTTAGGGGTGCTCATTGCGATTGATTTTTTCTTTTTCTTTTTCTTTGGTGTGCTGTATACACTCCTAATCAACTCGTCAGCAGCTCTCGACCACGGACAGCCCCAAAAGGAAGAGATACAGGCACACTACAGGATAGAAGAGTGCGACAGCTCCACCACACGCCTCTTCGTCCGCTGCGCCTCATAGAGTCTCCTCTTACTATCCCCTTTCAACACCTCGGTTGCGCAACAAGGGGGTGGAGTAGCGCTTCCATCTTGCCCGAGGGAACCCCGCGGCTTCTGCAGCACACCTTTTGTTTTCTTTGCTTCCTGAGAGCCCGAGCAGTAGCCGTGCAGCCTTTCGCCAACAGAGACCACACCAATGAGTACCCTTCTCGGCTTCCGCGAAGGGTCGCCGACAGCAGACGCCCCAGTCCAAGATGACACTTCCTTCGACGATTCGGCCTCCCAAGCCTCCTACACGACCAGCAACTCCCGCAGCTCCAGCGGCAGCATCTACAGCAACTTCACCTCGGCCACAGAAAACGAGGCGTATCAAAACATCAAACTTGAGTTGGACGTCGCCCAGGAGAACCTCGCAGAACTTCACCAACGGTACGAAGACCTCCAGCGCACCTCAAACTACACGAAAGGGAAACTGGAGACCGAGCTCCATCTCCTCCGCATAGAGCTACAGCGATACTGTGACACAGATTTGACAAGCACACATCAGGAAAACACACACGCTCCGCAGAACGAGTCCCAGACAGAAAGCGCCGAGCAGGCGAGCAAGCAGGCTGACGAGCACGCCGCGCACGCCGCCGCGCTGGAGGCTGCAAAGGCCGCTGCGGAGGCGAAGGTGCAGGAGCTGGAGGCCGCTGCGGCGATGAGCGCCGAGCAGGCGAGCAAGCAGGCTGCCGAGCACGCCGCGCACGCCGCCGCGCTGGAGGCTGCAAAGGCCGCTGCGGAGGCGAAGGTGCAGGAGCTAGAGGAGGAGGTGAAGTCTGTGATGAAGGTGGTTACTAAGGACAAGTTCGAGTGGGATGTTGTGGAGTTTGATGAAAATAAGCTGCAGCGAATCAATGCGGATCGGTTTATGCTGGCAAAGAGAGTGGAGGACAGTGTGAGGGTGTTGTTAAAGGATCATAGGGCCTTGATTGATCGACTTTCGGATGAGGTGGTACAGCTGCATTCGCAAGTGGCAGCGGTGGAAGCAGAGAAGTCGGAGTTGCTGCGGAAGGGAAGAATTGAGGAGGAGGTGCGCCGGCGCGCTGTGGCGACCGAGCGGAGCGGGCTGCTTAGCGGAGAGGGCAGCGGCGGCGCGCGGAGAAGAGGGGAGGGGCGAAGTTGGTGGCAATGGTGTGCGGTGATGTGAAGGGGGGGTTGTTTTATGGTGGTTGGCCGTCTTTGGCTTTGCTTAGAGAACGGAGAAGGTGCCCCATCATTGCTGCTTTAGTTTTTTTTTGCTGTTGTGGTAGCGTGGGGCACCCTATTAGTGTTCGTGGCTCGAGCAACTGCCTGTTTTCACGAAGGGCCGCTCATGGCAATAATGTTTTCTTTTGCACCTTTTTTTTCTTCTTGTGCGGTGTGATCTCAGAATGGTGGCGCCATGACTTCGGCCTTCCGTGCTTCCTTGTGGTGCCTCTGTCTCGAGCCGTGGTGGCGTTGTGTGAGGTAGCTGTGAACGTTAGTACATGCTGCTTCATGGCTGTATTCGGGCGGTGCACTGCGCACTTTGGTGCGATGGTTGCGCGACACAGGCGCGGCATGGCTCTGCACGTCTATGCGAGACTGTGCTGTCCTACTTTGGCCTCGGAGTAATACACACCCATATGTATATATATATATGTGTTTGTGTGTGGATGGGCTCGCGTACCACCAAGCATGAGGCTCTCTCGGTGTGTGGGTGGGTGGCAATGGTAGAGAATACGAACGACCGTTTTTTTTCGTGAGCTGTTTTTCAAGTTTAAGCCCTCTGTCTATAGTGCCAGCAAGCGCGTGCGGGAGGAACCGTGCGCGTGCGTGTTCGTCGTTTCGATGGCTTCCCTTCTCGGGTGTGTGCTGCGCGCACGCTCCTCTCCCTCCTCTCCATTATTCCTCTCGTGCTCTCTTTTATGTGTGCTTCAGTGTGCCGATGTGGGCCCGCCATTACTTCACTTCTTTCTCGGCCTCTCGCCTGCTCAGGTGCGGATGAGCGTCGTACGCACACGCAATCACAGAGAGGCACAACGAAAGCTGCCTACGGTGGCTTACTAGAAAAAAGGGGGTGGGGTGGGAGACTACCAAAGAGCGTACGGGTGCACACACACACACGCACAAGAAGCAAAGCCAGCAGACAGCAGCAGTTAACGATGTCCTTACCTCACCTTTCCGCCCCTTCCTGTTTTCTTCTTCGAACACTGTGTGCTTTCAGGGCACCTGTATTAGTGATGGAACCTCCAATGGCATCAGGTGTTTTTCTGTAGTGTGGCACACAGATTCCATGGGGGTGAGATAAAGAACGTTAATCATGACCAATGACAACAGATTAGCAGCCCGCTTGCAGCTGCACACGTGCATGATACTTGCCATGCTTCATTTCCAACGACGTAGAGTGACTTGGCTCGGCTTTCCTGTGCTGCTGCAGCGCTTGTGCCTGATAAGCGTCAATTTTATGATGTCTTCTGTTGCGTCTTCCTCCTCTCTATCGTCCCCCTTCCCTTTGCGTATCGTTTGCCTTGAACTGCTTTCGTTGAATTAGCTACTTCGAGTCGGCGTGCGCACGCTCTCGCCTCTCACAGCACACTGCCAAGTGCGCCGGTGCCGTATTGGCCAGTCCGCAGGGGTGCGGTGGCCGCAAAGCTGAATGTGAAGAAAAAAACAAGCGCCGCCACCGTCTTCAGGGCCATTTCTGTGGGGCGGCCCATCATGTCGCTTCTGGAGACGTTTCTCCGCGGCGGTACTCCGTGCGCGACACTGTCAGAGCTGACGGAGGTTCTGAGCAGCGCACGGCCACCCTACGCCCACTGGAGGTGTGTCGCGTACTACCCACGCCGCTGGCACCACGATGCCGTTGATAACAGAATCACCGCCCCCGTCTTCTTTCTCTTGTTTGGACACCAGGAGGGGCGCGAGGGCAGCGACTCGGATCGTGCGAATACCCATAAGGGCGAGAATGCTGCCGTGCCCGAGGCGACGTGGCATCTTCTCTACCACACCGTCCTACCTGAGGGGGCGATTCCCCTGGAAACCTTCACCCACCACCGCAAGGCAGCGCTAGAGGCTGAGGGTCGCAGTGATGCTCAAGGCGCAGGCGGGGAAGGGGCTCTTGTCAGTAGCGGTGGAGGCGGTGTCGGCGCCTTGCGCGTTCTTTTGCGCGCCGTTCCCGCTTCCCTGATGCCTAGCGGGTCGCTCGAGTGGTACAGCGTAGCGGATGGCATTGCCTACGAGCGGATGGGCCTCTTGACATCTTCCCTATTCCTTACGAAACTTGCGCCTGCTGTTGGTGAGGTACTCAGCAAGCATTGGCGGCCAGTAACGTGCAGTCTCCCGGAGGCAGGCACGGGCGAGCCCCCTCGTGTAGTGCCTAGATCACCACAAAGTGTAGGACATTACGTGCTGGACGGTGCGGCAAGGGAGGTGGTAGACTTCATTTGTGGCGATGCCGGATCGTCGGCGGCGTTGGCCGCACGTAGGCGAGGCAGCGGCGAGGACGTGTCTGTTATCGGCCGTGTCTCCTCATCTTCGCTGCTTCCCTCTTCAGCCTCCAAGATGCACTTTATCACGGTCACCGTCCACGAGGCTGTTCAGTGGATGTGCGCGCAGAGAGGCCTGGCAGCACTGGTCGCTGATGCCTCCGCGCCATCTATCACAGAGGCTGGCTGGCGCAGCCTCTACCCTCTCATGACAGTGTTGCAGCCATGCATGTACACCTCTTTTTTCGAAGAGGCTGGCCATGTCGGCCAATCAAAAGATGCGCCTCTCGGTGCTGATGTGGAGTCGCTTACAGGCCTCGCACGGCTTCGCGCAGAGCGAGATGCCGGCATCGCGCAATGGAAGAAGCAGATAGGCGATTACACCAGTTTCACCGTGCCAGAAGAGTACAGCACCGTCACTGCTGACGTTGCATCTGCTGTTCCTTCCGCTGAGGGTGCTGGCACCGCGGCAAGCTTGGCACCTTCGGCCGTAACGCCTGTCACCGCCGCTACGGCGACGTCAGCGGAGAGATCGTATCAGCACGTGCTCCTGCTGCAGCGGCCTATTGTTACCAAAAAGTCAATTGATGTCAACAACCGCGATGCTGGGCCCCTCTCTCCACAGCCGGTGGGCGCCGAGCTGCACCTCATGCAAGATCGCGGTGACGTCGGCTACGCTCTGGAGCAGCTGGCCGACCGTGCCAACATGCAATTCGTCTATGAGGACACCATGCATGACGACGGAGAGGTGCTGGTGCAGCTAACGCCGGTGGAAGGCGTCCCATTCTGTGACCTCGAAGAGTACTTCAGCACCGCGCCTGCCACGTCAGCGGCACTCCACGCAGGGGCTGCGGCGCAGTACTCCGGCTCCTGCTGCCCTGCGGTATTGCCGCGCGTTGTGTACCGCCGGCCGACCGGCAAAGCGCAGAAGGCGAACCCTATTGCACACGCAGTGGCTGAGGTGGAGGTGGCTTCACCGACGCCGGCGATGGTGAAAGCCGCCGCCGCCGCCCTTGTGTATGTATCGTCTCAGCTAGTCGAGGTAGGGGGGCCGGCGACATCGTTGTCCGCTGCCTCTTGCACCGCGGGCAGCTCGCCAGAGCCGGGATACACACTTAACGTGCCCTCTGTTGACTTCAGCGCTGTTTCGAGGAAGAAGTGCGGCTGGTGCGGCCGCCGGCGCGAAGTTCTTCTGCGCTGTGGCGTGTGCAAGGCCGTTTCGTACTGCTGCAAGCGTCACCAGGCATTGGACTGGAAGGAGGGCACCCACAAGCTGGAGTGTAAGCTGTGGCGTCGCGCGCGCGAGCTGCAGGAGCGCACTGTCGCGCCGTGGATGATGCAGTCGCCAAAAACGTGGACGGTCATAGCGGCTGACGGGAAACTGAGCTCCTTCCCCAAGAATCAGGGCTGGTCTTGCGCTGCCACACTGGCGACGTTTTTGAGTGATATCGACGAGGCCGCCCGAGGTGCTCGGCTGAAGTCGCCATCGACAGACAACGCGGCCCAGTACATTCATGTTGTCGGGCTGGACACTGAGTGCGTGAGTGACTTCGTGCGATCTCTCGCAGAGGACTGCCATGTGCGGGAGGTATTGGCATCCCTCACCTCCGGTGCGGCCGGCGGTGTGCGGCAGTACCGCGTGCTGGCCTGCTCAGACACCTTCACGGATACCCAGAAGAATAGTGTGTGGGCTATCCGTCGTACCAACACGGGCTCGATGTGGCTGACGCCTGCTACAGGAGTCCTGGGCGACGCATGGCACTGCAAGGGTAGCAATGAAGCAGCGACGCAACCCACATCTGTCATGGTCCTGATTCGTCTGTCCGGCGTCAAGTACCACAACGTGGAGAGGCACCTCGACGTGAGCAGGGAGGGGTGCCCACGTGCTGTGCTGTCCTTCGGGCCCGCTAGCGGCGAGGGTTGCTCATACCTAACGGCCGCACTTGAGGTGTTTGCCGAGCACGACGTTGGTGTTGTGCCAGTGCGACTCGTGGACAGCTCGTACGTCGGCGCTACCCGTACGCGCAGCGCGATCGCCGCGCGTGTTGCCAGCAGCGATCGGTGCACGGCCGCTACCAAAAGCCGCGTCGCTGTGCTGGTGAACAAAGCAAAGGAGGCTGAAGCGGCCGGGGTGCTAGGCGGCACCGACGGCTCGCTGGATACTTCAAGCAGCCCCTTCTCGATCCGTTTCAATACGGAGGGTGCGGTGAGCCTGGGAGAATTGGAGGAGTCGGTCGCCGGTGCCGGATGCACGCCTGCAGGTCCGCCTTCAGCTCCTGCCATGACACCATGCCTAAACTGCTTCCTGTGGGATGTCTCACCCGCTGACTTCCGCTGCGCGCCAGTGATGGCGCACGCAATCGACTGACACCTGACGTAGATCTTTTTTTTTCTCAACCATTTTCTGTAGAGTGCCATGCGTTGTTACAGCGGCGGCGGCTGTGCTTGCGTGCTTTGGGAGACACGCGCATTTCGTGCTGTTGCGGCGACGGGTCCAGGCGGGTGAGAACCGCGAAATCGAGCCCCTCGGTGAAACCTCTTGACTCGAGCACAGCGTGCAGTCGCCCGCCAATCTCCCTTTGCCCATCGATCCTTCGGCGACTTCCATTCTGTCCCCCTCCCCCTCCCCCTCCCCCTCGCAACGGGGCCGCCCAGCCAACGCGCCTCCGTTGCTGCCTCAACGAAGAAGTCGAAGGAGCAGAAGAAGAGGCGCCTTCTTCGCCCTCGTACTATCCATTTTATGGACGCAGACAGACATATACATATATATATATGTGCTCGTGCCTGCGCGTATTCGCTCCTTCATGCCTATGCCCAGAGACACACATACCCATAGAGAGTCTCAGCCCCCTTTTTCTCTCTCTGCCCTTCGTGAAGGCCCGCACCGAATGGAAGAGGCGCCCGGTAGCGGAGGACAAGGGCATATACAACGATCTTTTCGTTTGATTGTAATACACCGCGCGAGAACACCCCATTCTGCAAGTAAAGTTTTTTTTTTTCGTGTTAGGCGCGGGGGCGGTCGACATGGCGGGGACCCCTTCTCTCGTCACGCAAAGTCCCACTTGGGCGAAGGGCTATCCGTTGTCCTCTCTTTTTTTCGTGCTTCGATGCGTTCAAATCAGCCCCCCTCCTCCCTTTTTGTTTCTCAACTTCGAAGCATATCTCAAGGAGCTGAAAGCTGAATGTATGTGTGTGTCTGCGTTCGGGCAAGTGGGGGCGATTTAGCATCCTGGCGCGTACCCAACAAGAGTATACCGAGAGTGTGTCTCTGCAAGGTTTCATTAGAAAGCCCTGAGTAAGCTGCACGACCGCGTAACGCTTTCTATGAGGTTCGTGGAGCATATATATATATATATTTATGTAGAAAAAAAATATATATATATGTCACGACTGAGAGGGCCTGCTCTCTCTCCCTCCCTCCTTCCTTTCTGTTTCCCCACTCGCGTTATTCCTCTCTTTTCCTGTGGAAGGAGCGGCCGCACTCACTGCACTCGAAGGGGTCTTTTTTTTTCTCTGCTCTCGCTCACTTCCCACACTTCAACGTGCGCGGCAACAGGGCGCCCTCTTCGATCCTTCCTCCAGTGCTCCGTATGTCCTGCGGGCTGGCGTGATTGGTGCCCATGAGAGGTCCATGTGGCATTTGGTCATGCGCCTCACAAGAAACGTACCCCAAAGAAGGAGGCACGCAGCCGCGCTCACAAGGGCGGTGGCGCATTCATGAGCGACACCATATCGGCGACAGTCGAGTCGGAGTGCTTCCTACCCTGCAGACGGAAACTGCGCAGCCTTAAGGTAACATCCCCATTGAGGTGTTTTCGCGAGTACTGTCCATGAAGAGTCACTGAGGTGCACGCAAAGGGAACAGGAAGCGCAGCTGACACCAACAAGAAACAAAAAAGACATTAAGAAGGGAAAAATAACGAAGAGGCAATGCAGGTGGTCTGCAGACACTCATCTCTAGTTTCTCTGCGGCTAGCCCACATGCTGGAACGATCGCGTGACCGCACATTGCGCTTCATCTCTTTTCTAGCTGTCTTCTACCTCTACTTATTCTCTTCCGCATCCCTCTTCTTTCTCCTTCACCAACTTCTCGCCCCTCCCCCTGCCGCATCGCTATCCCCATCACCACCGATGAATGCACAAACCTATTGCCGCCCTAGACGGTTCCAGCCGGTTACAGAGATCCGCCTTTTTTTTCGTGGGCTCGCCTCACACCTCTGCGCCTAAGGTGAAATTCCATTTTTTATATCTTTCTGTTCATCTATCTATTCGTTCGAGTCCTCTTTGTCGCTGTACCTCTGCTGCTGCATCCTACGCCCCATCGCTCCGGTTGCTCCCTCATACACGCATACACACACACACACACCCAGACATACATACATACGCACATACGCGGGCATCAGCACCGGAGCGGCGCCACTTTTTCTCCTCTCTTCCCTCAATTTACCCGTCTTAGACGTAAACCGCCACACAGGTACACCGCCTTTGTTGTATTCCCCCACCCTCCCCCCTTTTTCTCTCTCCGTTCCTTTTGTGGTTTAGTTTCTGCTGTGGGGCGCAGTGGAAAAGAGAGCGTCGCCACAAACTCCCTTTTCTTGTTTCCCCTCGCCTCCCCCTCTCTCTGTCTGTCTGTCTTCTGCTTGCCGCCTCTCTTTATGCCACGCTCTTTTTTTTTAATTCTTCGTTTCTTCGTTTTCGCGCTCCTCAGATATTCATCACGCCTCTAACGCCACCGCCGGTATCGTATCTCGTGTATTTCCCCTCGTATGCTTGGGTGCTGCTCATGTATAGCTCGTCGAAGGTCGTATGGACCCCTCCCTCTCCCCACCTTTATCTTTTGGCCTCCCTCTTCCTTCTACCCCCCTATCCCTCCCTCTTTCGGCCTACTGGCACGCGCTGGTTTCGTTTCAGCTTGCTGCGGTGAAACTGCTCTTCTTCTCGAGTCCCTGTTCCTTTGCCCGTTTCCTTCCCTCTCTCATGGGCTTTGATGCTCAGCGCCTTCGTTACCACTGTAATTGATACCCTTCCCCTCCCTCCTATACGTCTTGCGCTGCGGCATCGGCACTCGCACTGTTTCCGTTCCTCTCTTTTTCTTGGACGTGTTTCCTGGGCTCGCGCTTCTCGACCTGTCTCTCCGCTGTTTTTTTTTTATCAAGTCTCTCACTCCGCGCCTTCTCCTTTCGCTTCCTCTCTCCCCTCGCACCGACGCCCCCCCCCGACACACACACACACACACCAAAGTTTCCAGAGAGCATCGCCTCAACTTTCCGTCGGTCAGCGCTCTCTTGTTGTCTTGCTGTGCCTATCAGTCTTTTCCACCTCACATATCACATCCAGATTAGCTACGGGGGGGGGAGGGTTGACGGCAATCACTGTTCCAACAACAGGCTCACCTCTTTGTGCTGGCGGTTGAGACCGGTGCAACAGTAATGCGCGCGCAGCAGCTCCTTGCCGCGAGGCCTGATGCAGGTGACGCTGCCCCGTGTGGCAACACCGACTCCCTCGATATGGTGTTTTCTACGAGCGGCTCGCTGTCGGCCACGTTTACATTTCCTTCCATCGCAGGGGGAGCAGCGCAGCCTATCCAGGATAGGCGGCCATCGAAGGGCGCGACATCTCTTACCATGGAGGTGGTGGTCATGGACTATCCCGCCACGATGGAGGCAGCAGCCGTTTCCTCGGAAGTAACCAGCTGCCCAGGTGCCGCTGAAGAAATGCAGGACCTTAAGCCGCCTTGGGGCACCACCTCGACTGAAGCTGCCGCCATCAGTGCCAGCGGCGGCGGAGCCGCGGCGAGCATGCGATTTCCCGCGGAGAGAGTGAAGGAGCAGAACTTCGAAGGTGGCCGCTTGCGGCACAATCCATGCAAGTCGGAGAGCTCATTTGCAGGTGCAGACTCGACACCTCTGCGAGCCACAGCGACTTCATCTCTTGGCCCGCACGGCATGAGCCACAGCGTTTCGGGTGGCGGGTGCCAGTTGCGCATCCCCAGTGCTCGCTTCGGAAAGGCGAGCCGCGGGGAATCAGTGACCTCCTTCCCGGCTGTCGGCGGCAGCAACCTTCCTGCCGAGGCGATGGGAAGCGTTCCGACCAGTCAGATCGCTGCTGGTCATCGCTACCGCGAAAACAGAAGGGCGAGCGACAACAGCCCTTCCTACCGTGATGGGTCAGAGGCCACCACCCTCGGGGGCGGTGCACCTTTTTTGCCTCCCACTCAAAGAGCCTTCCACGGCGACAGCTCTTTGTCGCCAGGACCTGGCTGCAGCAAGGCGCAACCGCTGATCCGTCAGTCTTCAACGCTGGGCACTGCCCCCCACAGCCCGAAGCAGCCTTACCCCTCCGCTGGACCATCGCCCATTGAAATGCGGACGCCCTCGTCGGGCGGGCCTGCTGCAAGTGCGACCCGGCTGAAGTTGCGCCCTTTCCGAGTGCCGCTCTCTATAGCTGCCGTCCTGAGCACCTTTTTCACCGTTATCCTTGTCGCTGCTCTCACCACAGTGCCTCTCAGCGCTGTTTCGATTCAGTCCGCCAGTTACGTCATGTCAACGCTCAGCGTCTCGCTCGCCGCTTCCTACACGCGTTCCGTGGAGGCGAGTATGCTGTTCCTGCCGAACGCGATCAGAGCCTACGCGTTCGCTTACATGGGCTCTGCGGAGATGCAGGCCTGGAACTGGACTGCGGCCGACATGCCGCAAGCGATGCGGCAGATGTGTCACACAGTCGCTGGCACCAGTCGAAACCCGACCCCTTCTCTGCTCTACATGTCCTTGAGCAGCCCGTACACAGGGTACAGCGCATTCTGCTCACAGCAGTACAGCAAAGACAACCTCATCGGCAACTATATAACAGACAACTCGTCTCAGCCGCGATACTACGTGAATGGCACCACATACAGCTACATCGAGCCCCACGTCGTGTACCCAGCCGTGAAGACAATGACGCCGTGGGAGTACACAGTGGACTTTGGGGGGACGGAGAACATTTGGCATAGCGTTGTGGTGCCGTGGTACAAGCAGTACAAGGCTAACGAAATACCGGGGACGACTGGAGGCTCTGCCGCTGCGTCCAAAGGGGCGTCGAACTCTACCGCGACCGTCGGCGAGCTGCCCATGACCTCAATTTTCAATCCTCTGAAGTACATGAGCGGGTACTGGCACGTCGTTACCCACAATAACGTGAGCATCATCACGTACACGTTCCCTTTCCTCGACTACGCCAAGAACCTGGCCGTCATCTCTGGTGCCCTGCATGTGGACGGCTTCGAGGCCC
The DNA here is from genome assembly GCF_017916325.1 of Leishmania martiniquensis. Taxonomy (NCBI): domain Eukaryota; phylum Euglenozoa; class Kinetoplastea; order Trypanosomatida; family Trypanosomatidae; genus Leishmania; species Leishmania martiniquensis. The sequence goes on from NC_090168.1 coordinate 1,075,876, forward strand.
TGCACCCCGATGGGCTTATCGCTGCCAGCAGAACCGCCCGTGCCATGGTTGTTGATGCAACAAGTGGCCTTGTCTTTATCACCTCCTGGGGCCAGGACACGACGGTGCGGATGGACAACTGGAACACCTCGTGCAACTGCTCCCCTGGCGGCAACGGTATGCGAAGCGTATACGTGGAGGACATCACAGACCCACTCATGATCGCTGCTGTGAAGAACGTGGGCGGTCGGAAAGGCATCGCTGACGCTCCGATTGAGGTGGATCGGTGGGCGGGCCACTTCACTGTGAACAAAACGGGAAATTTTATGGTTCTTAGCCCTGTCTCTATTACCTCCAACTACTCCAACTTGAAGCTCGTCGTCATCTATGCGATGCGCGAGTGTGAGTTCATCGATTTCGTCAATCATGTGCAGCAAACCGCCGTCATCGCAGTCGTGACGGTGATGACTATTATTGTGCTGGTCGAGGTTTCTCTCATCTACCTGCTCGTGCAGCCGTTGCGTGGGGTGGCAGCGGGACTGCGCGCAGCCGCGGAGCTGCGCGACGGCAGCGAGTGCGTCGACTACGTCCCATCCCTCATCAAGGAGGTTGCGGAGATGCAGAACGACTTCCGTATTATGAACGCAAAGCTCATGCAGATGAAGACGTTTCTCCCCCAGGGAATGCTCGGCGCTCACATCATCGACGCCGACCCGCACGGCGCCAGTGACGCGGACTTGTTTGTCCGCCACACTTCGGCGACCCACATATGGGAAAGAGGCGGCATGTGTAGGCGGGTGTGCGAGGATGGTGGGTGCGGTAAACCAAGCGACAAGCTTGGCGTCTACAACAACGGCGACACCGGTGCGGCCCGACGCTGTAGCGAAAGGGGCGATGGCGAGTCGGGTAACGTGCTCCTGGTGACGGGTGCTGGCGATCGACCGCGGCAGAGCTGTCACCAGTCCGTGGCGATGGTGGCGAACCTGGGCTTGAATGACCGCGTGCTTCTGGAGGAGGTGAACCACTTTCGTCGGTGCTACTGCAGTACGATCGTTTTCTGCATGCACTTGATGGAGTCGGAGATCAGTGTAAAGTTCTTGAACCACCACTGCGTCTACTTCACAGAGGGCGTGCTGCCGTGCGTGCTGCGCTACGGTGGCATAGTGGAGCTGCAGCGGCCGGACTACATCGTTGTCAGCTTTGGCGCGCACAACAAGGTCGCGATGCATCAGAACCGCGCTGCGAAGTGCGCGCTGGAGGTGATGTACGTGCTGAACGCTACCACCCCTATCGGACCACGTGTTGGGTGCCTGATCGACGCCAGTGAGTACTACGTTGGCACCTGCGGCGCGGCGGACCGTAACGCGCTCGTAGCCTTCAGTCACAGTCTGGCGCCGAAGGGCGACCTTATTCGCGTGCTCAAGTCTGTGCAGACGCAGATCCTCCTCACACAGCGGCTCGCATCCACCCTGGATAGCTCGATGCTCGTCATGCCGGTAGACTGCATGATTCTGAACCCGATCGGTAAGAAGGAGGTTATCCTATACGAGCTACGTGGGCACGTTGACATGCTGCCGTGGAATGTGCCTGTGGGGATGGTGCGCCAGGTCATCCGTGCCGTGCGCATGGGCTTTACTCATATGCTCAAGGGGAACTATGGCAAAGCACTTGAGGTACTGCAGCCGTACGAGACGACGGAGCTACAAGCGGCACGGCTTGCCTTCATGTGCCATATTTTTATAGCGCGCAATATTCACCGCCCGTTTGTGCGGTCCGTCACGCGCCTTACTTTTTCTGAGGTGCGCTTCGCCGGCTACACCGAGAGCGGGCCCATGGTGCAGGCTGAGTCGCAAGCGAGCGGCGCCTCCCTCAGCGCTCAAGGGCACCACAGTCTCAGCGATGGTTCGATGGAGGCCATAAATCCACTCGGCACCGGCTGTGGCATCGGCGGCGGCGCCTCATCCTTAGCGTTTTCGCCCTTCAGCAAAGACGTTGACCCAATGAAGCTTCTGACGCCGTCGCCGACGCTGCGGTTGGTTGTGGGGGCCCCGTTGAGCTCTTACTTGCCGAGCAAGGGAGGCTCGGAGGGGGCGCGTGAGGTGAGCATGACGGCCGGCGCCGTGCGGAGCTTCGCCCATGCCAGCAAAGGCCCTCTGACCCTGCAGAAGAGTGGCACCCCCGCCGAAGAGGCGCTTCGACAGGGAGAATCGAGAGGGGTAACTGCCTTCGCGGCCGCCATGGATGAAGGCGAGACGGCACTATTCGAGTTGTTTGTGGAAGATCAGCCCGACGACGACGATGCAGATGATGGGGAGATTGGTGCGGAAGGGATGGATAGCGAGTCGGGCAAGGTGGATCATTACGGCTGTCGCGGGAAGGCGAAGAGCGGCAGCGGCAGCGGCGGTGGAGAGCTGCGAATGGAGAGTGCGACCGCGGCAACGATGGCCACGAGTGGCGCGATGCGTCTTCCCCGAAAAGGCGAGCTACCCCTATTCTTCAACGACTATGAAGGCAACGCGTGGCGCCGCTCCTGCGACGTACTCGGCACTGGTGCTTTTTCTACCGTGTACCGCGGTTTGTCCATGTCCGGCAACCTGGTCGCCCTCAAATGTTTCCAGCTCGGCGCACGAAACATTGAAGTGCACGCGATTGTGGACGAGGTGCGGCTGTTTGCGAACCTGCACCACGAGAACGTGGTGCAGTACCTCAGCTTATACGTCTCGGAGTCGTACGTGATCGAGATCATGGAGTTGGTACCGGGCGGCTCCCTCGACACACTCCTCAAGAGCTTTGGCTCGCTCCGCCCAGAGTCGGTGCGACGCTACCTGCGAGACATTGTGCGTGGCTTGAACTATCTGCATACGGCGAACATCGTGCACTGCGACATCAAGCCGCACAACGTACTCCTCGCCATGGACGGGCAGTGCAAGCTGAGTGACTTCGGCTCTGCCATTGCCAGGGCGACATCATCCATCTGCAAGATCGACGACGTCCTGGAGATGCGGGGTACGCCAGGCTACATGGCACCTGAGGTGGCCCGCGGCGATGTGCCGACCATGAAGAGCGACGTGTACTCACTCGGAATTACCATTTTAGACCTGCTCACCGGTAAGTTGCCATGGGACTACGTCGATGCTGTCACCCCGAGACTGTCACGGAAGCTAAAGCGAACCAAGAGTGCTGCGGAGTACCACGCATCGCAGCAGCTGACGAGCCTCCCCTTTGCGCTGAGTGGTGCACCGGTCGCGGACGGCGTCGCCACACAGGCGGGTACCATGATGTCGGAAAGAGAGCTGAACTCGGGGCTTGCTGCCATTCAGATGACTTTGGGTGGGCGCGTCACGGATAGCCGTCTTTCGGTGAGCACGCTGCTGAACATGAGCAACACACAACCGTTAGCTTCCGTGGGCGTGGGGGTGTGTGGGCTTGGTGGTGGTCCGCTCTCCGCAGAAAAATACAGCGGTGAGGCGAAGCCCGACTTCAGATGTTCGACACTTGGCCACAGTGGCGGAGCTCTCGAAGAACGGAATTCCAACTCGCCTTTCAGGGCGCTAGCAGGCACGCGGGAGGAGGGAGCTTCGGCGGCTGCCGCCTGCCTGAGCGCCACCACCGCGCTGGACCTTGCACGTTTTCCTTCGAGCGCCACGGCTGCGGAGGATGTGGTAGCCGAAGGAAGCGACGCAGACGGCCTCGGTGCGCCGTTCGGTAGTCTCCAGCAGTGGCCCCTTTGCATGAATCCGAGCCGGTGGCAGCACCAAGGCAGCGCAGCTTCCCCATCGTCTGCCTCGCGGTCCCCCTCTGAGCTCATGACTCCCTCGCTTCTCCAGAACCGACGCTATGCCACGTCGCGTCACCGCGAGCCCATCGAACAGGTCCTCCGAAACGCCACGCAACTTGTTGTGCTCATTGGTCGTGGGCTGGTTGTGCCGCACATCCCTGATGCCCTGGAGGAGGACGTGAAAGATTTCCTGGAGATGTGTTTGAAGCCCGACCCGGCAGAGCGTGCTTCCATGTCAGAGCTGATGCTTCACCCATGGCTGATGTAGAAAAATGAACCGCGGAGAACACCGAGTGCGCTGAAGGGTATGAAGCTACGGCATGCTAGGAGGGCGAGGTGCAGGCTGCTGTGCGCGCGCCACTCGCTCATCTTCAATGACAGAGTCGCTTGTGTAACTTTCCCTATATAATGATGTAGGCCCCTTCCCGCCTCCTCCCGCCTCTCCACCTACTTACCGACGAGGCTCCCCCCCTCAAAAAGGAAAAAGAACCTTGCACGCAGGCGTATGTGCGCATGTTCATCGCTAGAGACTGCGTGGGAGCCGGTGCTCAGATGACCGCGTTGGCGGTGCCACAGCGCGTGCCTGGCGCTGCGTCACCCCCGCACTGCCACCACGCGTGCTGCGGTGCGTGGCAGTGCCGGGGGCGGTGTGATAGCTAAGGAGCTTTTAATGAAAGAAGCGACGTCTCGATGAAGAAAAAAAAGAGGATAATATCAGAACGTATCTCCGATCGCCAGTGGATGGCACTCCTTCCTCAGCGCCGAGGGCTCGCGTTTTCTTCCGGACAAACGCGCTGTCTCTTTTCCGTTTCTGTGCGGCCCTACCCCTCCCAATAGCGGACCATGTTGGGCAAGATGCATCGAGGGAAGACGTGCCCTCATCACATCATGCCTGTCGACCCCTTTTCGCTGCCCCCTCGCATCTCGCGTTTTCCGTCTCGTCGTGCCTCGCTCCCGCGCGCTTTCTCTGCATAGAGTGTGAGTGAGTGAGAGGCGCAAACATCGAGGCTAAAGCTGCGACAGAGAGAGAACGGGAACAAAAAAAATCACAGTGAACGACGACTGCCGCCCACTCAACAGCTAATGAGGGTACTCGTCTGCGGTGGTGTGGGGTACATTGGGACGCACTTTGTGCGTGAGCTGTTGCGTCACAGCGCCCACGATGTCATTATTGCCGACAGTCTCGAGGCTACTCAGGGCTCCGATGTCCACGTGGACACGGAGAAGAACTATGCTGCGCGCCACCCCGGCATAAACTTGGAGGAGGTGAAGAAGAGCGGCCACCGCTTTGCGAAGCTGGAGGTGGGCGATGTGCGGGACGCCGGCTTTCTCGATCGCGTCTTCACCACGCATGCCCCCATCGATGCCGTAGTGCATATGTGTGCGTACATTGTGGTGCCAGAGAGCGTGCACGACCCGCTGCGGTACTACGACAACAACGTCGTTGGCATGCTGCGCATCTTACAGGCCATGCGTAAGCACAAGTGCGACAAGCTCATTCTTTCCAGCACGGCCGCCCTCTTCGGCAACCCTTATGCTCATGTGAAGGGTGGCTCGACTGACGAGCCGGACCCTATGGAACCTATCCGCCCCGATGCTAAGCGCCTTCCAGAGAGCCCCTATGGAACGACGAAGATGGTGGACGAGCTCATGCTGCAGGACTGCGCTGCGGCTTACGGCATTAAGAGTGTGTGCCTGCGCTACTTCAACGCCTGCGGCGCTGACGCCGAGGGTGACATTGGTGAGACCCACGAGCCTGAGACGCATCTTATCCCCCTCATCCTACGCGTCCCGCTGGCGGACAAGATCAACGCGTACAACGCGGTGCACCATCCGGACCGCAAGAAAGTGAACGACTACATCTCTGTCTTTGGCACTGACTACCCGACGCCAGACGGCACGTGCATTCGTGACTACGTGCACGTGAAGGATTTGTCCTCGGCCCACGTGCGGGCGCTGGACTACCTCGCAAGGCTGACTCCAGCCGACAAGGACAAGTTCTTCTCGGCGTTCAACCTTGGAACGTCAAAGGGGTACTCAGTGCGCGAAGTCATCGAGGCGGCTCGACGGGTGACGGGGCACCCGATTCCGGAGAAGGAGGAGAAGCGCCGCGACGGCGATCCGCCGGTGCTCGTGGCGTCCGGCGAGGAGGCTGCGCAGGCTCTCGGGTGGACGCTGGAGTATGACTCAATCGACAAGATCATCGCGTCTGCGTGGAATTTCCACAGCCACCACCCTGTCGGCTACGAGTCTCCCTGAGAGGGGCCGATACACCTGCACCGGCGTAAGGAGCTGCGAAGGCACCTTGAGAGCAACAAGGAGCCCCTGCTACACGTACATGAAGGCTCTTATGTACCCACCGGCTCGTTTGCTCTCCTTGAGCAGCGTTGCCCTTTAGCATAAATACGGACTCTCTTGACGATGGACAATCCCGTGTGCTTGTCCGGGGCGGATGGGGTCTCGCCTTCTCTGTATGATTCGCGCACCATTGTCTCTCTGGGGTCACCCCTCTACCACGGCGTCCTCTTTTTTCTTATTCATCGATGGGGGTGCGCGCATTGCTGCATTGCATGTCGACATACGTCCGCGGACCTTCCAGGCTCAGAGTTAGAGGACATTCCTCGTCGCTTTCGCGTCTGCTCTTATGCCGGGCCTCTTTTGTCATCGAGTCCTCGCACTGCCTGCCACCCGCCTCCAACGCTGTCACGCGCCTCCGTGCGCGTGGTGGCAGTGCGGGGGCGACGCAGCGCCAGGCACGCGCTGTGGCACGGCCAACACAGTCATCTGAGCACCCACTCTCACGCAGTCTCTAGTGACGCATGTGCACACATACCGCCTCGCAGGCGGCCTCACAGCCCGCCCACCAGCCTCCCAGGGCGTCACGCCCTGCGTCCACCTCGGCGCGGCTCCGGCTGCACACCACCACGAGGCAGTGGGTGGGCCGAGTGGGATGCGCTCGAGTCCTGCTGACGCTCTGCCCACCATTCGGATGGCGCAGACGTGCCCACGGTCGCATGTGGCCCGGGGGGCAGCGCCATCCAGGCCTCGGCCGCCGACATGCGCAGCGGGGGCGTCGCTCTGATCTCCGCACGTCGCACATGGTCGGCCCTGCCACCACGAGAGGGGGCGGCTCGGCGCCCGCAGGGGTAGAGGGAAAGAGCGGCTGCCTGGCCTCCGTCCGCAGAGAGTGGGGCGCCGCACCACCGCAAGGGCACGGCGCGCTGAGGTGTCGCACTTCTGTGACTGTGAGGAGAGATGGCTAGACGGAAGGAAGCGGCATGGAATCGAATCTATTCCATGGCGCACATATATGCATAGGGAACTCAGCTCATCGAAAGAGAATGCGGCCATCCGTATCTCTGTTTGCCTCTGCGGGAGCGCGAAAGGCGCCGCACTTGTTTTTTTTTCAGCGCTCAATTTCACTTTTTTTACTCATTGACAATGACAGAGGAGGCGGTGTGAGGAGAGGCGAAGAGAGGTAGTAGTAGAGGGCGGTGGTGGGGTCAAGGTGCGAGTGGAATCTCGCGTGTGGGTCGCTGAGAGGCTTGTCACGCGAGGGCGGCTATAGGTGCATCGCCATCTCTTGCCGGTCGCTGCCTCTCCCTCTAGTCGAGCTCCCACGGGCTGCGCATTTTTCCTTCCCTTTCTCTTTCCCTCCCACGTCTCCTTTCGTCTGGAGGACGTTTTGCCGGTAGCGATCCGTTTGCTGTGGCAGTCCTCCGTTGTGTACCGATTTTGTGTCACGCATCGTCTGCGTATGTGTGCTCGCATGTGTCTTTGTGTGTACAAGCGCGAATCTGCCTAGGCGTTTGTTTCGGGCGGAAGCATGTGAGCTTCGCATGACCGTCGTTCGGGCTCTCCATTTCTTTTCTCGGTGGGCGGTGTAGGATGCCACTGGACCATTCGGTGTGCAGACGTGTCTTCAAGGCTCCTTCCTTCAACATCATCTCTTGACTCTCTCTTTTCTTCTGCGACAGTTTGTGAGGGACTTTGGAGACCGCCGCCGCTGCAGGAGGTGATGTGGTCTCCTCCCCTCTCTCCCCCTCTCCCTCAAGCCGTTCTTTGCTTCTCTTCGGCGCATGTACTTATATACGGATGCTGTGCTGCCGACTTCCAGGGGCACGTTCAGGCGAGCGAGAGTGCCATTTCGAGCACAGGGCGGCGTTGCGTGAACGAGGAGACGCAGAAGGCGCCGTTGTTGGAGGAGAAAACTTGTTGAACACAAAGGTCGCAAGCGAGCACGTATGGGGTGGGGTAGTGAGATGACGTGCAGCGCGCTTGTGGCGACGCTGACCACCGTACACATTACCTATAGCGTCGTTAGCTGCTGGCGTGGCATCCCCTCCACCTCCTCATCTCTCTATCGTTTGTGCCGCTGGATTTTGTATAGGAAACCGGCCTTATCGAGTGAAGCGCCGGCACCGCACCCCACTTATGTTCTCATACCGTCTTCTGTAAGGCTGTCTCCTTCTCAATTTTCGTAGCGTGCTCAGGCGCAGATGCACACCTGCCCACCCACAGGCGGCAGCACGAACACTCCATGTCGCCGATGGTCTCCGTTACAGGATGGCTGCCTTGATTCAGGTGACTTGGCATCTGCGCAGCCGTGCGTAATGCTGAGCAGGGAAAGCCGCGCATCACCAAGTGTGGAACCGGAGACGAGCGCACATGCACGAATGGGGCTCTCTTGAGCGGTGACCTTTTTTTCCCCTCTCCTTCTGATTGCCTCTCTCTTTCTCTCTCTTTTCCTCGCGGCTTCCACTTCGATCCCCTTGCCATACTGGAGGGGGAGCGGCCATCCCCTTCCACCTCCTCCCCTTCGACGCACACAATCGCATTCCCCTCCCCCCTAACACGCCCCTATTGGTGTTGGTGTGGCCAAGCAACATGCGGCTTGCAAAGATGCCCTTGCTGCCTCTCTTCTTCTCCCCGCAAGCGCCTCATGTTCTCTTGGCCATAAAATGCGCAAGGTCACGTTGCTGCGAGTGGCATCAGAGGCATGAGCGGAGGCAGCGCGTGCTTGCGGAAAGGATGGCATCAACGGACATTTCCAGCCCCATGATGAGGCGAGGAGCGACTTGCCGCTCTTTTTCGGGACGGCGCCATCGCGCGCTGTGTGTAAAACGCCGCTCTGAGGAGGAAAGCCCGCACTTGTGCGCGCTGCGATGCAGCCGCGCCTTCGTCAAGTCTCGCTCGCTGTCTCCAGATGACCCCTTCGGTGAGCGCAGCAGCTGGGAGGACCCGAGCGATGGCATCTATGCTGCGTGGAAAGACGTCGACCAGGAGGCTTTTGTAAATGCCGCGGGGAGCCAGGAAGTTCGCCAGGCGCATTTCGGGCCTGAGTGGGCTCGATTAAGCACGGTTGGCCGTATGTCTGTAAAGAAGATGCGAGAAGATCAAAAAGTGCGGCACGCGCCGCCGCCGGGAGTGGCTGATGAAGAGGCCGAAGGCGCTGAGGTAACTGTCGCGGCGTCCGCGTCTTTGACCCAGCGCTACCCCACAGCAGAGGAGCTGCACGAGTCAGATTTGAGGCAGCGCCGCCGGCTGCTGAAGCGTAGTTACAGCAGCTACGAGGCCTTTGTAGAGCACGAGCTCGGCGGCGGCGAAGGTTCTCTAGAAGCGGAGGATGGCCTTGCCTCTGCTGAAGAGATGGGACTTCACCGAGATTTCAAGGCAGAGCTGCACTCGGCCGCGTCTATGGAGGATGCGTTCTCGGCTGTGGTAGGCCTTGACGGACGCGACCGCATGGCTCAGCGCAGCGTCGAGCGCGCGGCGCTGGAGGCACTGGAGGCGGCCGAGGTAGCAGAAAGAGTGCCGCTGCCGCCTTTCATGCTTGCGCCGGACACCGGTAACACTGCTGTGGCACCGACACTCGCGTTAGCGAGTCTGACCCTCGCCCCCACCACATCAGGGCCCATGACACCAGAGATGAGCGCCTCGAAGGCGGCGATCTATACGCGCTTCGGGACTTCGTGCTCGACGACTGGCGATGCCTCGGAGTCAGCTTTGACTTATGCGTCTGCAACTGCCAGCGGCATCCCTGCCCAGGTTGTGCGGCAGGTTCTGGGCTCCCTCGGCGCTCCACATGGTGATCTTCGCCTCCCCCTCAGCGATCCCATGCGTTGGGGCACAGAGGACATCGTACTGTTTCTTACAATTATGGAGCGACCGCCCCTCTGTGCCAGGGTCGGCAACGTGCCGGAGTCATCAGCGTGTTCGACAATGGACGACACCATGTGCGACGCATTCCGCATGGCACGTGTAACGGGTGAGACGCTGCTAAATGTGGTGGTACCGCCTCGGCTGTTTCGGCTCATGCGCCAATGGCACCTCCGTCGACAGGATGTCGTGCTCAAAGCTTGGAAGCTGCGGGGAGACATGATGGGGGCGCCAGCGAGGGCGACGGACAGCCGTCTTCCAGATGATGTAGTGCAAAGGGCTGTGGCGGAGGGCTGCGAGGGGCTGGCAGAGGCGGTGGAGCAGCTGGACAGTACCCTCATTCAAGAGACCATTCTTCTCTGTTTTCGGTATGGCCACTGACAGTTCATGTGTGCCGCGCTCTGTGTGGCTCCCGACCTGCTGCGCCTGTGTACCAGGGCACGTGCGCTTCACGCCTACTCTACAGGCTTCTCTTTGCCCCTCCTTGCCCCGTCGTGTGAGTGAGGGGCTACGACGGTGGTGGTGGTGGCTGCTGGAACTTGGGCGCTACACATCCGTAGAGAGGGCATTGGCGTGCCTTCGCTGCGTGCTGCTTGGGTGTGTGTGTGTGTGTGCGTGTGTGTGTGTGTCTGGTACGCCCCTACGGGGGCAGGACGAACCGAAGGAGTGGAAAGGGTGACCAAAAACGCATCAGAAGAGGAGATCGTTCGGCACAGGTGCTGCCGCCCTGCGCGGGAGCAAAGAGGCAACGCCGCGCCTCACTATACTCGGGTGCGGTGGCGGTGCTCTCCGCCCCTTGCTGTGTATGCGAGGTATGAGGCCAGAAAACAGAGAGGAATCCTGCGATGGGGGGCCGGCAGCAAACGCGCCAATACTGCCCCCCTCCTCCCCTCTCTCTCCCCTCCCCCTCCCCCCATCGTCGTTTTGTGCCTTAGTCAGGACGATGCGCTGCCTCGTCCTCGCAGGAGAGGGGGACAGGGGGTAAGAAGGAGCCGACCCTCGCTTTTGTGCTCTATCGCGCATATCCGGTGCTTTCAGCGTTGCCCTGCACGGCTGCTCGGCCTCCGCCGCGTCTTCGAGGAGAGCGCATGGGCATGGCCCTTGTGCGATCAATGAACCCCCTCACTGGTAACAGCGCCGCCCGCGTTTGCTGGTGCGCAGTCGTAAAACCTGTTGCCGACTGCTCTCTGCGCTTTCTTCTTTATGCTCTCTGGCTGAGCGAGAGGTCGACAGACGCAAGCGCTTTCTGCAAGGTATGCGCGGTGATTCTTGTGCCATCACAGAAGCTGCATGCGTCGTACAGACCCACGCCCCTTGCCACTCACATACAGCCGGGCACGGTAGAGACCGATAGAGCCGGCAACGCCTGAGACACTACCCTTCCGTAGCCAGGTGTGACCCACCTCGTGCAGGGACGTCCGATCCGCACCTACCGTTAACACAGCTAGTCGGCTACACGCGCTTCTACTCCATTCGGCACCAGCATAGAAGAAAAAAATCAAAGATCAATCCTATGGCGGCTACTTCCGGGGTACCGGAGCCGTGGGCTCGCATCTCCAGCTACTACGCATCCACTCGCAAGAGCATCAATATCCTCGTCGCACCGACGGCAGACGCGGCTGCCGCTTCGCTCAGCCTGACGTACCTCATGAAGGTGTTCCTATTCCCCTTCAAGTTGCATCCGACAGGCTCCTACGATGAGTTGCGATGGTTCATAGAGCAGACGAACTTTGCACAGGACAGCGAACGTGACGATGACAGAAGCCCCCGCATCGGCGACCTCTATGTTCTTGTGGGTCTTGGTGCCCCCGTTCTGCTGGAGGACTACTTTGACTTCACGCGGCACATCGTCATTGTCTTGGACGCCTACCGCCCTTTTCACCTTGGCAATTTGCGCCGCGAAGACGGCGACCGCTGCATCATCTGGGGCAGCGACTGCATACAGGCGGAGGTGGATGCCTTCTTTCGCAAGCAGCGCGCTAAGGAGGCGCGGCGGCGGCGGCGGAACCGCCGCCGCCAGGACATGAAGCGCCATCGCCGTCACACGCGCTCCTCTCACGCACGAGTGCGGCACCACCGCACTGAGGACGGTGGCATGCAGGACGACATGCGAAAGAGCGGTGAGCACTCTCTCGATGGCGCACCCGACGACGATGATGTCTACAGCGATGGGAGCATCATTAGCACCAGTACTGTCAGCGACGAGGACGAGACTTCAGACTCCGATGGTGACGCCGATATCGACCTCTTCGATGGCGAGGACGACGACGCCACCCCGTCGCAGAGCCAGGATCGTGTGGACTGGCGCAGCGCCCATGGAGAGGTGCCGGAGTACTTGGAGGCCCTCTATTACGCCTGCTCCTGTGCCGGTCGAAGCAGCGCGTTGGAGGTGTACGATCTGTCGGTCCTTTTGCACCGCTTCAACGACGCGATCCTCTGGCACGCCGCTGTTGGCGTCTGTGATTTGTATCTGCGCCGTCTGGTCGACTACAGCGCGTACCTGGTGGAAATGGCACCGCTGCAAGAGGCTGTCTCTCTTCAGCAGAGCGTGCGGCGCGGTATTCTACGTGACCGTACGGAGGAGGCGGCCAACGGCTATGACCAGGCTTCCACAAATAGCATGCAGCTGAGCAACCGAGAGGAGGAACAGCTCCACCTGTTGCGTCACTCCACCCTTTGGGACGCCATCTGGTACGAACCGCAAGTGGCAAGCGCGCTCGACCTCCATCACATAGAGGACGGCCGCCCGCGGCTGAGTCAGCTCCTCGCAAGTCGCTGTGGTGTGTCTATCGCAATGGCGCAGCGACCTTGGCGCGAGGTGCCTGCCGACGTGGCCAGCGAAGCTTTGTGTCGCGTACTGGCCGAGTTGCAGAGCTGGGTTAATGCTCAGGGTAACGCCACTGCTTACAGGAGTCGTATACGGTGTATCTCTCGCAAGATAGGCTACAGCACTGCAGTCTCCACGTTCGACGTGTGCAAGCTCTTCACGGCTGAGATGGCAGCAATACCGCCGGCGTCGGTGCACGTCGTTGACGGGCCCACAGAGCTGGCGAGCCGGGCACCTGAGGAGGTGGCGGTGTTGGTGCAGCGAAAGCTGGCCGAGTTTCAACGACGCCAATTCTGGCGCGCAAGTGCGGTGCTGGACGTGGACCCGAACGAGAAGCTGTTCAACGAAGCTCTAGCGGGGTCGCTGTCGCTGCAGCAGGCCGTGGCTGACGCTACGAGCTCCATGATGCAGCCCGGCAACGTGCAGAGCAGCACTGGGATTCACTACGCGCTGCCGCTGGACCCGTCCAAGATCTCGCCGACGCTGGAAACCTTCTGCACCGTGCGGCGACTGTCTGTGTTGGCGGAGCGACTCTTCTTCACACTTTCGATCAGCCGACGGCGTGACCGGCGCGGCGTGACGGTGCTGCGGCCTCTCATCCTCTCCTGCGCGCTGCCGCAGGCACGCCTCACGACCCCGTCTACAGCGAGCAGCGGCAGCGGAAGCGGCTTACCGTCTGGACTCGGCATGGATGCCTTGGCACCTGCTGCAGCCTTGAGCGAAACACAGGGTCTTGTGACTTCAGCGTCAACGGTGGCAGTCGCCGGTGGTGCTTCCATAGGTGGCGGTGCGCAGGTTGAGGACACGGCTGAGTACGTCGTCGTGCTCACCCACGGCGGCAACACTGGTGCTGGCATGCTCCCACTCCTTCCCATGTATCGCTTTGCCCAGTGCATCGAAGACGAGCACTTCAGCACGCCACCGCGCCACCTCTTTGTGGAGCGGAATGCGGTGCAGCTGCGTGGTCGTGAGGGAACGACCTACCTTGTTGAGCGTATGCTGCTGTCGTCGGTGAAAACGACAATACCGCGGCACGAGTTTAGCAAGCGACGCGCGCTCGCAGCGGACGAGTACGATGCCGAGGGTACTGAGGGCGAAGTTGTGGAAGTGGTAGACTAGCGAGCCACGGGGAGAGGCGGCGGAGGATTCGGCTGTTTGCCGCGCCTCCCCACCCCATCCTCCCGCCGGCATCTACGAAGTTTTGCGCGCTCCATGTCGGCGCCATGAAGGGTGATGTTGTGTGCGTGCGCGCTCCTGCGGCCTTTTCATTGCTAGTTGGTGGCACTCTGATTTACCCTTTCGGCTTTGCCATAGATGCTGCCACTCCTTTCTCCCCTCTCTCGGTGTGCACGCTGCCGCCTCTTTGGCTTCACAGTCTCTATTCACGTACATAAACGTGCAGAGCCGGCTTCCCCCTTCTGCGTGTGCATGTGTGTGCTTGGGGGGGGCGGCGGGAGGGGGGTTATCAGCGGAGGGCTCTCTGCGTGCGCCTCTGTGTGCACGCATGCAGCCATGCGAAAGGCAGCGTAGCCCTAAGAAGTACATGGGCAACTTTACATGGAGGAACATGGAGGGACGGCGGCAACGGCAGCGCAGAAGATATTCTTAATGACATATATATATATATACATATATATATATGGAGCTGTGACCCCGAGAACGATTTCTTCCCGTTGAATATCGAACCACAGGCACCTATGTAACGTCGTACAAGATGGTCTTTGCTGCCTTACGGTTGCGTTGCGGATATATCGCTCTCACTTCTTGCGTCTGTCGCCTGCCATGGACGCGCTTCCGCTCACTGCGGAGCACTGGCCCATGCGGCAGCCTCCTCTGCCCACCTCCCGAAGAGGCTGCTCAGGCGCGCATACGTAGGCGAGCACAGATGCACTACACCCAGCCAGCTCGAGGAAGGCGATACCAAGCTGGAAAACAATCGGCGCTCCCGTTGCCATTAGAGGGAGCTCGGCCTCTCCTCTTACTGTCTCTTCGGCTCGACTGGGCGCCGAATGAGATGCCGTGCTAGGCTTCGCTAGTGCTTTGGAGCCAGGAACATGGGGCTTGAGCGGTGCTATCGAGGAGGAGGGGGGGTCTGGCCTCTTCCTGTGCTCTGATGCTGTCCTTTGTGCAGGGGCATCGATTGCACTGTGCGCCACAACGCCATTCCTATGCCGAGCCCATCTCAGAGTCGAACCGCTCTCCTCCTCTCCTCCCCTGCTTTACGCGCGGCTTGGTTTCAAGTGTACACACATAAACGTACCAGAAAAAGGTGACGCGAGCCCCCCCTCCCTCTCGCCATCGCGCGCGTGCATGTCTACGCCGCACATCCATAGCTGTTCCTGGCGACACCCACATCCTCACCTCATTTGTTGCTGTTCCGTCAGCTTGGCTCGCCTTCGAAGTCGACTCCTTTCGTGAAAGGAGCGGCGAGAAGATAAGCGCTGCGCGGGCGTTTGTGGATGGCTGCGGATGTGAGTTTTTCGTGTATGTGCGCCAGCGCGCTGTCCTCTCGCATGTGTTCGCTGAACAAGGGCTCGCCTCTGCGCTCTCTGCTTCGTGCGAATCAGCCTCACCTGCTGCTCGCCAGTGCACTGGGATAGACACACCAGGCAGACCGTTTGCCGTCACACATAGAAGATAGGTTTCTCCCTTCCCCCTCCCTCACACACACACACACACACATTAACACAGACGCTCCCTAGGAGAGGCGTATTGTGAGCTCACTCAGTCATAGAAGAAGAAATCACGTGCGCACGTGCGTCTCAGCTTCCGCCCTGTTGCTGGCGCGTTTGGCTCCGTGCTCGCTGTGTGCGGCATCCCCCGCTTCCGACACGTCGACGAACGTGCCTCGTTGTGTCCTTCGCGGCCGCTTCTTTTTCCCCCTTTTAGCTATTGCTGTTCTTCCTTTGCTGCTGCAGGCAGCGGTGTCGCGCGGGTCTGGCGCGCACTTTTGCCCCAGCTATCATAGTTCTCCTCGTTCTGGGGGCATTGCCGCGACGACATAGGCTTCTAGCCCAGGCCGCTGTGCCAGTGGAGGGCGACATGGAGGACGCGCCCTCGACACCGTTGTCACTGGCGCTTACGGCGACGGCCAGTGCTGTGGTCTCGTCAGTGAAGCGACCGTATCGGTTCACAGACGACACGCTGCCATCTCCGCCACAACCGCCCTTTTCTTCCTATCAATCTCGAGTGCTGTTCCGCTCCGCGCTCTCCGAGACACCGCTGTCTCCGCGGTGGATGTTGTCAGAGAGCACGGCCGAGGATGAAGTAGACGGGCATGATGGCGGACCGAAAAGGCGTGAGACGGAAGGTTCATCGATGCTTAACGTTGGGGATGCTGAAGGCCGCTGTGGACGTGGCCAAACGGCAATCCTTCTCTCGCCGGCGCCAGCGGACGCCCCTACTGATGCTACGCCATCCTCTACGATGGCAGCTGCCGAGATTAAGGATAACCCACAGGTGCGGTCAAGTGCCTACCAGCCCCAGCAGGATGGTGTGCCGCACATTTCTGCAGCCGCTCCCATCAAAAGCGGTGGCGAGGATTCCATATCGTCATTCCCGCCGCAGTCGCTCATCACGAATGCGGCGACCTTTCCGAAAGCCACCGTGCGCCCGCTTCCTGAATTTTCGCCGAGCTCCCCGGCCACGGCGCTCTCTCCCTCATCTCAGCCTGCGCGGAGCCTGACGCCAGGTAGTTCATCACCCACGGCGAGAGTTGGCAACGGCAGCGCTGATGGGGCCTCCTCCACGGCAACGCCGAATGCTACGAGCGACTTTCTCCCACTGCAGGTGCAGCAGGCTGAAAGGGCGATCGATGCGCAGCTTGTTTTCGACAAGGAAACTCGGAGAGAAAATGAGGAACTGCGGCGGCAGATGGAGGCGCTTTTGCGAATCCAAGAGGAGCTGGAGCGCCGATGTCAGCGGTGGGAGGCAGTGACGGCAGGGGCTGCTGAGGGTCCCGCACCGCAGCGGGCGCTTGCGCTAGAGAGGGAGCAGGCTCTAGCGCAGCTCCGCGAGGTGTACGAGGGGCAGCTGCAGAAGTCGCGGAAGGCTGAGATCGCAGCGCAGTCGGATGCGGACGCCTTGGCTAAAGAGGTTGTCATGCTGCGAAGCGAGTTGGCCGGGGTCCACGATGAGCTTCGCGCATCCATGGAGCAGCAATTGAAGTGCCAACGCCAGTCAGATGAGGCGAGAAATGTGCAGGTAAGAATGGCGGCCGAATGCGCGACGCTGCGATCAGCGGCAGACGACGTCACTTCACAGCTGAAGGAGTTACACAAAAAGCTGTGGGCTGCTGAGGAGCGTGCCGCTGCCGCCGAGCTGGCGCTCCAAGCGCTTTGCCATCAGCTAGCTGCTGCCACGGAGGCTGCAATGGCGACTGAAGGCCATCGTGAGGAGGTGGAGCATACGCCTCCCTTACACACGTCTGCAGACGCGAAGCCCATCAACGGCTCACCTACCTCGGAATTCCTCAGCAGTGGCTCTCATGCGCCAGCGACAGCGCTTCTTTTCGACGAGGCCGCTGTGTTGACGGCGGTGGTCTCAGCAATGGAGAGACACAGCATGAGCGGCCTGCTGTCCTCCCCATTAAATTCATCGCCTCCACGAGACGACGAAGGAGCCACAGCGCTGTCACCTTCCGACCCGAGCACCGTTGCGACAACGATGGCGCCGCCCCTTTCACAGTACCCGCGAAGCGAATCGGTGTTACGGTCATCTGCTGGCGTGTCTACCGCTCTCATGCAGAGTCACTTATCGAACGCCGGTCTGTTGCGCTGTCGGCAGCATCGGAGGTCGATGCAAATCGCCATGGCGCGCGTGTCGGATGGATACCAGCGAGTAGCACAGGAGGCTGCTGCTGCAGCCAGCTCTCGCGCCGCCAAGCTGGAGCAGACTCTTTCCGACGAAGTCGAGGAGCTGCGGGCGCGACTCCGGCAGCCTCAGCAGGTACTGCTGCCACACAAGAACAGTCGGCAGGAGAAGGAGTCACACACGTCTGAACGGGAGGAGGCAGAATGTCAGACAACGCTATCGAGCCTGCAGCACCGCCCTTGTGTCGGTGTAGTTACCGATGCCATGGCCGCGGCAAGCAGCGATGCCCCCAGAGTTGCCGCCACGGCCTCAGCCTGCGCTGTATCAGCCACGACGATCGCCTATGAAGAGTCCCTTGCTGAGATGCAGCGGCAACTGCGCCATGAGCGCAGCTACATCCGTCAGCTACAAAAGGAGGTGCAGTCCCTGCGCACCTCCAACGACGCTGTTTCAGCACTCAAGGGCCTCTCCCAGACAATCCAGGACATGCGCGTGGCTGTATGCCGGCTGCTACGAGACACCGTCGCCGACGTGCAGAGCATTGCCACGCAGGCGCGACAGCAGCCTCAGTTAGTCGCGACTGACAACGGTGACGAGAGCAGCGAGCTAGTATGGCAAGGGGACACGGGGCAGGTACTGCACGGAGAACGGCACACCGTGCGTGAGGATCCTAAGCATCCCATGAAAAGTACGTCGCCTCGCCGACGACCAGACAGCGTGCGCCGCGCGTCTGCGGCACTGCCTTCTTTACCCTCTCTACTGGATTTCGCCTTTGTGCGGGCTGTTCACAAATGCATCTTACGCGCGGAGGCCCACGTTCAGCAGGTCAGTGCGGCCCTCTTGAGCAGCTACCAGCAAGCTGCCGCCGTGGCACGCACCTCATCAGGCATCTACGAGGCTGACCATGATGTAGTCTACGCGACTGGCGCTCTCTACCACCCCTATCGAATGCCGGCTCCTGCGACAGACGTCGCAGATGACCCTCAGCGCGGAGCTAATGGGATTTATCAGGAGCCCCCCTCGCGGTGGCCACCAGACGATGGTCACCCTTCTGGTGGCGCCTTGCCAGCACCATCGCTATCGGCTCCCTCCACTGCAGACTCCAGTAAACGAACCGCACAGCAGGAGAAAGTGTACGCGGAGCTGCGTGGCCTTCTCCAGCGATTATCCACTGCAAAGGAGGGCATTACGGCGTGTACGCCTGTGCCCTTGTGCACCGTGCCTGAGGAATGTCGGCGGTGGTCGGGAACCCAACCACCGCGAACTCGGGCATTGGGCTCGAGTGACTCCCTTACTGCTCAGCCGTCTCCCTACGTCGCTGCCTGTCTGGCCGAGTCCGCAGGGCTCCGACGAGCAGCCTTATCCTCCCTGGCCCGTGACTCTGCTGGAGGGCCCGCGGCGATTACTGCTGATGGGCGATTAGGCTTCTCGCTTCTGACAGATGCAATTCAAGAGCTGCGCAACGTCGGGCGGCTGCTTGACACTATCCGAGACGCCGAGGAGACACGTGAGGCGCGGTGGCAGCAGTGCATGCAGGAGTGGCAAGACGCCATTGTGGCAGCTGTGGACCGCGTGTGGGAGCGAATAAACGATGCTTTGGCACTTGCGCGGCGCCCCGAGGTGGGAGAGGGAGGCCTCCCTTGCGACACCTGGGAGCCTGCGATGGGTGCGGGCGTCGCTCCCTCATTTGGGGCCACCTCTCTTGGTGATCGCGCTGGTCCTGTAGAATGCGAACGAGGGCAAGCATGGCAGAGGCAGAATACGCAGCAAGCTTGCGACCATGACATGCAGAACGCAGCCATGCCACCACACCAGCCATCACGCCTCGCCAAGGTGCTGTCCGGTATGATGCGATGAAAGACGGGCAGTGGCACCATTCTCCACACCTGAGCGTGTGGCTGCAGGGCACGTAACTTTACACACGCACACACACATATATATATATATGCAGCTCTATCCGTGCTGCGTGAATCTGGCACAAGCGCGTGCGGCTAGGGATGCACTGTTCTCGCGTAGTGGAGGGTGGAGGGGTGGGTGGGGCTGACTCTGCCTGACGCCAGCTCCCCTCTTCCCCCTTCCCTCCATTCACCTTTTACCTCGTCAAGAAAGCACGGCCAAAACCCTCTGGCGGCTCTGTGGTGCGTACTGTGATCGCCCAGCACAACATGAGTGCCTTTACTGCTCCGCATTTTTCCCACACCATTGTGAGACCCTTGCCAAAGACGCAAGTTGGCCTGGCCCCGTTTGCTCGGCACTCAGTCTTCACGTACGATGGCACCACTTGACGGACTTCCGTTTGCTTCGCTTTCATTTGTTCTCCTTCATGCAAAACGGGTTGACAACCGCAACAACTCACCTGCGCCTTCACCCTTTTCCTTTTTGCCGCTCCTTCCTACCGCCCAATGCGGATCTCTCTCTGTCTCTCTCTCTGTCTTTCCCTTTCTTCTATTATCCCTCGTCACCATCATTCCGATCATCGTTGGCGCGGCTCTCGCCATCTTCACCTGCTCGTTGTCTCTCCTCACGTGCCCTATTCGGGGGGAGGATGCGCCACATCGTTCAGCGGCTTCTTGCTTTCGCTTCGCGAACACCTAACCCAGCCTAACACCGCCTCTTTCTTTTTTTTGTGTGTGCGCGCTCTTTCTTTCCTTACGTACTGCGCCACAGTGGACACCCACAGACATACACACCCACACACATACACGCGCAGGCGTCTTCCTTCTTCAAAAGTTTTTCCACACCTCTTCCACCGTTTTCCTCTTCTGTTGTGAGTCTGCGCGCCCCTCCTAAGCTTGCTTGTATGTTAAACAAACAGAAATAGCGAAAGTAACCTGCCTGATCACCCATCTCGCCCCACGTCCATCATGCTTCGCCGTAGCTTCTTTCGCCTCGCTGGCCTCAACAAGGTTCAGTCCTTGGAGCAGGCGGTGGCGGACATGACGGACGGCGTCTCCGTCGCTGTCGGTGGATTTGGCTGCGCTGGAGTGCCAGACGCGGTGATCAGCGCCATGTGCAAGAGGGGTGTAAAGGACTTGACTCTATACACTGACTCGGCGGGTATCGACGGCTTCGGCCTCGCACGTCTCATCGAAGCGAAGCAAGTGCGCCGCATGTGCTGCTCTTTTGTCGGCATGAATAAAATCTTCAAAAAGCGGTATCTCGAGGGCGATATCGAGCTGGAATTTGTGCCGCAGGGCACGCTGGCGGAGCGCATGCGTGCCGGCGGCGCGGGCATTCCTGCCTTCTACACGGCGACAGCGTACGGCACGCAGCGCCAGACGGGAGGGCAGATCATCCGCTACGACAGGAACGGCGTTCCGTGCGTCCTCTCGGAGCCGAAGGAGACGAGGCAGTTTGGGAACCACTGGTACGTCCTCGAGCCGACAATTCGGCCGGAATACGCGATTGTGAAGGCGCTGAAGGCGGACAAGAGCGGCAACCTCGTGTTCCGCGGCACTGCGCGCAACTTCAACATTCCCGCTGCGCAGTGCGGGCAGCGTGTCATTGCGGAGGTGGAGGAGGTGGTGGAGAACGGCGATATTCACCCGGACGACGTGCACCTGCCTGGCGTGTACGTGCACCGCGTTGTGCAGGCTTCGTACGAGGTGCCGATCGAGAAGTGCACTGTCTTGGGCTGCGGGACTGAGGCGGGCATGGTAAACCCGAACGACGACCGCCAGAGGATTGCTCGGCGCGCGGCTCTGGAGTTCGCGGATGGCATGTACGTGAACCTCGGCATCGGCATCCCAACCGAGGCGGCAAACTACATCCCCGCCGGCGTGAAGGTGACGCTGCATTCCGAGAACGGACTGCTGGGCATGGGCCCGTTCCCGTCGGCGGACAAGGTGAGTGCCGACTGGATCAACGCTGGCAAGCAGACGATTTCGTACCTGCCAGGAGCATCGTGCTTCGACAGCGCCACGTCATTCGCTATGATTCGCGGTGGCCATATTAACCTTACGATGCTGGGAGCGCTTGAGGTCTCGTCACGCGGCGACCTCGCGAACTGGGGCATCCCCGGCAAACTCGTCAATGGCCCCGGCGGTGCGATGGACCTTGTCGCCAGCGGCTCTCGCGTCGTGGTGGCGATGCTGCACTGCAACAAGAGCGGTAACTCGAAGATTGTGGACCGGTGCAAGCTTCCAGTGACGGGCTTGCACTGCGTGAATCGCATCATCACAGAAAAAGCTGTGTTCGACGTGATTGGCAAGACACTGGTCCTGAAAGAGATCGCAGAGGGCCTAACACTGGACGACATTAAGAGATGCACGTCTGCCCACTTCGAAGTCGATGCCGTGAAGCCCATCGCCTATGCGGCCCCTCTGTCCAGCTAATCGATTGGCCGCGGTATATTTCTCGCTTAACGCACGCTCTCGTCGCACCAGACGGCACTGGAGACATAATACGCGCTCACATGTGTAGCCATGTGCGCCAGGGGCTGCGCTCGCCGCATTTATAAGCATAGTTAGGCGCAGGTGTTTTTCCGCGTCATGAGGCGAGTTTCGCAGCTTCTGTTCGTGAGCGCTGCAAAGGTCTGGTGAAGGTGCCGCTGCCTGGTGTCGACTGCGTGACGCATGTCTGACCCCTCACTTAAAGAGGACCTTAGGATGCAGCATCCTTCGTCTATTGCGATGGAGGCAAACGTTTTTTTTTTGTTTCTTCCCTCCTGTGTGTGGGCGGAGATGAGTAAGCGCATTCGCGTCTGCTCCACACTCGCTCTTTCCCCACGCCGCTTACTCACTGATGGACGCCGGCGCTCACCATAACACCAGTCCTGCCAACTACCTTTTTCTATTGCTGCACCCATCGTCATGACACCGGAGAGTTGAGGGTACCTCAGTGCGCCGTGCCGTTGCATTGGTGCGGCGCCCCACTCTCTGCGGACGGAGGCCAGGCAGCCGCTCTTTCCCTCTACCCCTGCGGGCGCCGAGCCGCCCCCTCTCGTGGTGGCAGGGCCGACCATGTGCGACGTGCGGAGATCAGAGCGACGCCCCCGCTGCGCATGTCGGCGGCCGAGGCCTGGATGGCGCTGCCCCCCGGGCCACATGCGACCGTGGGCACGTCTGCGCCATCCGAATGGTGGGCAGAGCGTCAGCAGGACTCGAGCGCATCCCACTCGGCCCACCCACTGCCTCGTGGTGGTGTGCAGCCGGAGCCGCGCCGAGGTGGACGCAGGGCGTGACGCCCTGGGAGGCTGGTGGGCGGGCTGTGAGGCAGCCTGCGAGGCGGTATGTGTGCACATGCGTCACTAGAGACTGCGTGAGAGTGGGTGCTCAGATGACTGTGTTGGCCGTGCCACAGCGCGTGCCTGGCGCTGCGTCGCCCCCGCACTGCCACCACGCGCACGGAGGCGCGTGACAGTGTTGGAGGCGGGTCGAAAGCAGGCTCGGCTTAGGTACCGCATGCATGAGGAATGGGTGCGATGGAGCGCTAAACCTATTGTTGGCGGGCTTTTAGTTCTCATATTTCGTTTTCTTCCCTCAGTCTTCGTTAGGTTTGCTGGTGTGCTCTCTCGCTGGATGTGGAGGGCAACGATCCGCATCAGCTGCCGTAAAGCAAGGCGCGCACGAGAAGCGGGGATGCCGATTGATGAAGGGGGGTATGCAAGTGCTTCGAATGGTCGCTGTTCAGTCGATGTGGCCGCGGAGCTGCCCGACTGGTGACTCTGTGGGCGTGGCTAGCGCTACTGCAGCAAGGGTGTGCATACGCCGGCGAGGCCCCTCTGAGGTTGCAGCGCAGAGGCGGCTAGGCGAATCCAACAGCCGCAGGAGGTCTGCTTGAGAAACTGCCCTTGGCTGGCCTCGTGCGCATTACCACTTCTCCTCCGCCCCCCACCGCCGCGCCCCTTCTCTCTGTCCTCTTGACTCCATCCTTTGTGTGGCGCCCCCCTTTTTCCCCAACCGCTCACTCCCTTCTCCGTGGAATACGCCTATGCGTGCACACGCCGCAGTACTGCCCGGAAATAGCGAACTCTTCCTTGGCGTTCCCTTCTCACAGCGACCATCTCCATAGCTTTTCTAGTCCGTTTCCCCAGTGCGGTTATCCCGGCGATGAGCAGCAGCGAGACCACAAAGGACGCGGCCGCGCACGCGCCAGAGGTGGAGGCCGCCCCAACCTTCGCGCCGCCTTCGCTAACGGCCGAGCTGGCGGAAGGCGTGGCGGTTGCTGAGGGTGCACCAGATGAGAAGATGGGGGATGCGGAATCGGCTGCGGCGACAGCGGCAGAGGCAACGTCTTCTCCCCAATCACCAGGAGAGTCCAAGATTCAGAGTGCGCTGGCGGCACTGGTGCAGCTGCTCGACAGTGACAGCGGCAATGCGGAGACGGCGAGGCGCCGTGGTGCCTCTTTACCTCATGTGCAGAGGATGTGCATGCGCGTTCCGCAGCTCTCCAATGTGCTTACTCGCTCGCAGCGGTTTCAGCTGTACTGTCTGCTTCTCCTCGACGACACTGACGGCGCGGAGATGCAGAGTGAGGTAGGCGAGCACGAGGACTGGGCGGTGTATACACAGCGGGCACTCGAGGAACATGTGCAATTAGCGGAGCAAGCGGTCGCACTCTTCCCCGCCACCCTCCACGTCACAGCCGACGAACTCGCTGGCCTGTTCTGTCGGCTGGACACAGTCACGGCCTTCAACTTCAATGCTGAGACGAGCGAGGTCGTCCTGTGCGTAACGTACGTGGTTGCCGGTAGCTGTTCCACTGAGAAGGACGTGCTTCTGCGTACCCTCTATCGACTTCTCTGCGTGCTGCAGAAAGACTTTCTCGTGCCAGCGGCCTCTCGCCTGTACGAGCCGGCGGCGGCGTCGCTGCTACGATTGATGCTCCAGTTTTTCGACCCACGGCTCGCCACCCACATGGACCAGCAGCAGGTGGACGCGGGGAGGTACATGTTGGAGTGGTCGCGGCGCCTGCTGGTCCTGCAGTCCGACTACGATGCAGCACTGAAGGTGCTGGATTGGGTGTTCATCCTGGGCGACCCCGCCATGATCCCCTACGTGGCACACGCCTACCTCATTACCCACCGTCGGTCGCTCATGGCCTTGAGCACGAAGCAGGAGCTGACACAGCACCTCGACAAGATGAGGTTCACCCTGCCTGCGTGCAAGGCAGACGCGATCGACCCCGGCTTGGTAGACGGCCGCGCCACCGCCCCGACGTGTGTGTGGAGCGGGAAGTCGCTGCTGCAGAATGCGGATCTACTCTACCGTATCACACCGCTCTCCGCGCAGCGCATGCTGGACTTCTGCCTATACCCGGATGTCGGCCTGCTGAACAAGACGCCGGAGGAGCTGCAGCAGTACTACGCTCAGACACCAAGCCTACCGCTGGAGCGGTTCGACATCGCCTCCGCCTTCGCGAAGCGCAGCGCGGCGGCAGACGGCGGGAAAGATCTGCTTCCCTCGCGCGAGTACATCATCGTTGACTGCCGCTCGCAGGAGAGCTTCGAATATGTGCGGCTGCCCACGGCCATCCTCGTGGGGGACGTCCTCGGCTACGAGCAGGAGGGCCTCGCGGAGGCGATGCGGCGACTCGAGTCCTGCCGTGGGCACCCGCTGGCACTCTTCGCCACCGGACGGCCGATCGTGGAGGAGGTGAACCTGCTGAAGGTCTTCGCCCTTTATCTCGTCAACCGTGAGGCGTTCCCGTTCGTGTGCATCGTACCGGGCGGCTTCAAGACGACGATTCCGCTGCTCCGCAATCACGTCATTGACGTCATCATGAGCCCCGCGGCTACGGCGGCCCTC
This sequence comes from Leishmania martiniquensis, assembly GCF_017916325.1. Taxonomy (NCBI): domain Eukaryota; phylum Euglenozoa; class Kinetoplastea; order Trypanosomatida; family Trypanosomatidae; genus Leishmania; species Leishmania martiniquensis. Next base: position 1,101,179 of record NC_090168.1, read on the forward strand.
CAGAGTGCAACGGGCAAGCGGGGCCTATCGAGCATCGACTGGGCCCAGCAGGCGTCCGACACGGCGCACGCGATCTCCGCCGCTTTCAGCGGCGTGTCGGACTATCTCGCGAAAATAGAGGGGATGGAGGTACGGCAGAAGGCCCTGGAGCTGCGCACAAAGGCGCAGACAGGCGTGGCGGCGGCCGGCTCGTGGGGCTGGGGAGTGATGCAGCGCTTCCGTGACAGCCTCGGCGAGACCCGAGCGCACGCATCGGCAGTGCTTTCAGCTGCCGGCGACAAGCTTGCGTCCACTCAGACGACCGCGAGCGCCAGCAGCAGTGCAGCGCCCTCCTTTACAGACGACACAGGGCCCTTCTCAGTTAGCGCTCCGTCAGCGACGTCGCAGCGCCTCACGAGGGTCAAAGCTGCTGCTCCAGCGGCACTAGCTCACGCCGCTGCCTCGCAGCCATCACAGCAGCCACAGCAGGCGTTCTCACTGGGCGAGTATAGTGAAGAAGAGGATCTGGACCTCATCACGTCGATCCCGACTAGGCCGCTGCGCGGCGTAGTGGTGACTGCGTCGGCACTGCCTGCAAGCGAGACGGCGCTTTCAGCGCCTGCAGCGGCGCCCTCATCGATCACCGTCTCGACTCCCGAACGCCAGTACCCGCCAGCACCCGCACCATCACTGGCGGCGACGACAATGGCAGGGTCTCGGGAGCAAGCGTCGCCTCCAGCGGCCTCTGCTCCCTCACCTGCAGCCAAAGCGGCGCGCACCGAGTCTGCGTCGCGCATCGCTGCGAGCATTGACGCCGAGTTCGACGAGCTCTTTAGTGACCTAGCTTTGAACCCTGAGACAGCTTCTCCGCCGTCGAAGCCGACCACCTCGGCTGACGCAGATGGCCTCTTCGGCCCTTGACGTGTGGTGGCGTGCGGGGGTGATGCGCGAGGGTGAATCGAAGCCTCCTTGCTCCCACATTCACTGCGCCGGCTCTCTCTGTCTCTGTTGCACGGCACCCGAGTCGAAACTCTGCCCGGCACTGTTGCGGGCCTCCACGCGCGTTCGTGGTGCAAGGCAGCGGTGGACGCGCGCGACAGCAACCCCGCCGACTCAGCCGCCCACCAGCCTCCCAGGGCGTCACGCCCTGCGTCCACCTCGGCGCGGCTCCGGCTGCACACCACCACGAGGCAGTGGGTGGGCCGAGTGGGATGCGCTCGAGTCCTGCTGACGCTCTGCCCACCATTCGGATGGCGCAGACGTGCCCACGGTCGCATGTGGCCCGGGGGGCAGCGCCATCCAGGCCTCGGCCGCCGACATGCGCAGCGGGGGCGTCGCTCTGATCTCCGCACGTCGCACATGGTCGGCCCTGCCACCACGAGAGGGGGCGGCTCGGCGCCCGCAGGGGTAGAGGGAAAGAGCGGCTGCCTGGCCTCCGTCCGCAGAGAGTGGGGCGCCGCACCAATGCAACGGCACGGCGCGCTGAGGTTTGTGCTGCATCAGCAGACGGTGTACCTGTTCCACAGCTAATTGGCCAACGGCGCTCAAACCTTTAGCGCCATGCGGCACCCACCATATTCCGTCGCCCTCCTCCTCCTACACAAGGAACTGTACTCGAATGGGGCGCACCTTATGTGGCTGTACAGCGTAAGACGCGAACAAGGCTGCGCTTCTGTTGAGCTGATCTCACAGGAAGCACCTGCCCATGGGTGCGAAATGCGCGATCATGCCTCTTGTGGCAGTGGGATTGCACAGGCCGCTAACATTATCGCAAGCGACCGGTCGCAGCTCATAGGCCTCTAGAACTGGTGAGAGGCCGACGACCCACGCGCGTGGCGTCTCTCATGGCGTATGATCGATTCAGCGTACTGCTGATAGGGGGTGGGGGCAGGTGTCGAAGGCGCGCATGCATCGCCTCCTTTCTCTCCAGAGAGACGGTAGCCGCCTTACATGTGCTATCTGCCGAACCAGGTGTGCCGGTAACGCCAGCTTTCGTACGAAGCAGCGGACGCCGACGTGACAGGTGCTTTGGCGGGTCTGGGAGACAGGTACCTTTGGTTTCCTCCACGAACGCACTATGCATCCACACGCTGGCAAGAGGTTTCCGAAATGCTCTTGTGTATCCCTTTTTTTTCGAAGCTCAGTAGGCTGATTCCAGGGAAGGTCTGACAGCCTGTGCCGGCTCATCCTCCGGCTGGTATCGAGGCTCATGCGAATTCACGGACGTCAGGCCGCTGTGCGAAGCACTTCACGAAACCTCGATTCGGGGAAGAGGGAACGTAAGGTGACGAGGGACAGCGCTGGAAGCACACGCACGCACACCTTGCGGGCGTGAACAAAGGACGGGGCAGGGCCAAGAGCGGAAATTAGTCGACTTCGTCTCACAGCGGATGATGGTGGTGCAGCTCCAGCAGTGGCAATGATTTGCGGAGGAGACGATTAGCCCATGAGGGGAAGACGGGAAGAGCCGTGTTGGCTCGAGGGTACGCCGGTGTCAGGTCTCCATCTCCGGCGATTCCCAACTCCTCGAGCCAACACTGTATATATTCTTCCTTGTTAGCTTTCGCTATTGCTTCTCTTCTGTGAGAGGCGCAGAGGTGTATATATATATGTGTGTGTGTCTGGGAAGTGTGCCACGTCGGCGACGCCTTCCCCCTTTATTTTTGTTCCCGATGTTACGCTGCTACGCCTTGCGCAGGGTTTGCGCGTGACACAAGGGTGCAGCGAGTCTGCCGCTGGCTCTTGGTTGTCGTGCAACGCGGTCGCCTCCTCTATCTCTAGCTGTGCACACCGCTCCCCGCATCGTTGATGTGGTGCGTGCACGCCTACCCCTTCCCTTCAAGGGAAGCCGCGGCCTCTCCTTCTTCCTCGCCTCTTTTGGCTCGCTACCCCTCCCCGTTTCCCCTCTCTTTTCTGCCTGTGCCCCCCGGGCGCTCATTATGTTCTCAGCCTTCCCGCGTGAAGGGGAAAAAGGGAAATCGAAGGTGCATTCTGAAAGCTCAAAGGCGGGTACGAATACGTCGAGCTCGCGCTGTGTTGTGCAGGCGCCTCCCTCTCACCCTCCCTCTCTCTCTCTGCCCGCACCGGAGATGTGAGCCGATCGTCTTTTCTTTTTCGGTTTCGTTGGCACGGCTTGGGAAAGGAAGCGCGTGCGTGGTGTGTGCTTTCGATTGCGGCACGACACGATCATCCACACATACCCCCCTTCACACACACACACACAGAAGCTCACATAGAGGTCTCCCTATAACTCATCTCATCTGTCAACCTCACAGCGACAGATACGCATGTGCCCACGCACAAGGTTGTGACTATGCCCCTTTTGGCTTCTCTTGTGAGGCCATTCCATTCCCCCCCGTCGTCTCTCTCTCTCTTCCTTTCTTTCAACCACACTGCAAGCGTAAGCCGACCGCCACAAGAGGCTCCTCCTCCTCCGTTTCTCCTTCCGCCCTTCTCCCTACCACACACACACATCTTGGAGCTTTTTGGACGGCGTGGCCCACACAGCTGAAGGGAGCGTCTCACTCGAAGAGTCTTGGACACATTTTCCTATCCGCTTTCTCACCTATCACGTACACGGGTTGCTCATTGCCCATTGCTCGGCGCCTCTCGCCTCTCCTCGCCCCCTCCTCTCCTCCTCCGATCGCCCTGCGTCCTCCACAGAGAGAGCGCTGTCGACTTGTACACGCGCACCTGCTCCGCTTCGTTTCTTTATTTTTTTTCATTCTAACACAGACACCTCGGCCGTTTCCACTTCACCGTTGCGCCCCCCTCCTCCTCTCTACCCCTTTTTTTTGCAGATTTTGCTACACGAAGGTGCGTATGCGTGTGCCTGCGCGCACACGCGTATCACCCACTTCGCTCCCTCTCTTTTCTCTCTTTCTCTGTCTGCTTTCTTTTCTATTTCAAGGCATCCGACACGGACTCGCACGCGGACATCGCGATCTCCCCCATACCCACCCAAGTAAATACGCGCAGATAGGCGCCCTTACGTGAGGGTGTACAGCGTACCACTCCGCGCGCGCGTGTGTGTGTATGCGTTTTTTTGCCTGCTCTCTTTCTCTCGTCAGCGTTTCTCGTTCACTGTTCGCCCGCTTCGCCATTGAGGGAGGGGTGTCTACCGGGTTCGCGACGAGAGCAGCCGTGCTCTGGTCGTGTGCTGGGGCATACCTGCACGAGGGCTGCACCACCAAAGAAGGAAGACGCTTTTGTTGTCTTCCGTTGGCGACAAGAGGGGAAAGGGAGAGGAGTACGTGAGTACTGGTGAAGGTTCAGCGTGCACCTCTTGAGAGGACACCATGAACACACACGGCGTCGACGTGCGCACCCCGATCTTCTACCGTCACAGCTTTGCGAATGCGCTGGAGTCGCAGTCCAGCAAGGCTTACGCTCGCCTAACCAACACTCCGCTTATCGCCGAGTGCCTGCCGCGCGGGGCGGCGAGCGGCGCGCTGATTGAACAGTACGCTGCCACCCACGTCCATTCTCTCGAGGATCTGGAGAAGTTGCTGCGCGCCGTGCTGGATGAAGCCTTCGGCGCTAATGCGAGCCTGCATCACGCTGCCGTGCCGATGTCCGAAGGCGGCGGCGGTGAGCCGAACACCACCGACCCCTCCCCGCCATGCGTCCCCCTGCCCAGAGGCGCCGTAGCATCCGAGGACGGTGTGGGTGAAGAAGTTGCTGCGGTAAGCTCCGCCCCAATCGGCGGAGACGCTGATGGGGGAGGAGCGCAACCGTCGCACCTGCGTGGTGGCGGCGAGGCTGCAGAGGAGAAGGAGGCTCGAAGGCTGCCGCGGTCTGTTTCATTCCTTGTCAGGGCGAATCGAGCGGTGGACTCGGCGGCGGCAGCGGGCCCCGTCAGGCAAGAGGGCTCCTTGGCGACCGCAGCCTCTCTTACGAGAGCGGCGTCGCCACTCGGCAAGTGGCTGCCTGGATGTATAGGACGCCTCTGGAAGAAAGGACCTCTTCCCCTTCTCACGAAGGGGGAGCCACTGCCGGCGGGCGCGCGGCCACGGTGTGAGGATTCCGACAGGGCCACTTCTTTGCCACGCTCGACTTCGAATGCCTCTTTTGTTACTACGGCGAGCTCGACGGTGGCCAGGGTCGGACGGGCGCGTGTGCCGCAGTGGGTGCGTGTTCCCTTCGCGCCTGTGCCGACACTCTCTCCAGCCCCTGTCTCGATAAATGCCAGTGCCGCGCAGTCGATGCGCTGGCCGCGTCTCCCGGTACCCGTGTCCTCCAGCCCTCTGTGTGAGGCGGCCGCTGCTTCACAGCGAAGCGAGATTCGCCAAAACATATCGACGGAACCGGCGGCTATTATTCACACATCTCAGCGGCTGAGCGTCGCAGACAGGTGTGACAATGATGATGCGCACTGTGACCGGGTTCGTCAAGAGGATGAGGACTATTCCGTCTCTTCGCACCTGACGCAGAGGCCGCGCCACCACTCTCACGGCTCCCTCCTGGCGGAAGGCGATGTGGCGGGTGTGCCAGTGGCGAAACAGTCGACGCCTGCGCGACTTTCATGCTTTACAGCACCCACAAATGTCTGTGAAACAGAGGGTGCAATGACGGCAAAGGAGCAGCAGGCACATCCGCCATTTCTACCCGACAAGGTGGCGCCTCTGCCTGCCGCGACAACGGGAGAGTCAGCTGGCGACGCCGCCCGCCTCGCTACGACTCCCTCACCGGTGGCTTCTCACCACATTCGCGATCACAAGAGCTGGAAAGAGTCGTCTCTTACCTGCGGGGAGCAGGATCAGGCAGCCTCACCGCTGCCGCTACCTCAAGGCGACGGTGGCAGCAGCAGCCGCACTAGCGGAGGAGCGAGGGGCGCTTTCGCAGACCTCAGCAAAGCAAGACTATCGTTCTCCTTTAGCCATGTGTGGAGCCCTAGAGACGCCCACGTGCCCTCCATATCGCCAACGGCTAAAGTTGCGCCGAAGATAATGGCATGTGCTGGGGGCGACTGCGACAAGCACGCCTGCGCAGCAGAGCTGGCGGGGTGGCTGCACTTGCTGGTGTGGGTGCGGTGGCAGGTGATTTACTTCCTCCGCGACCTCTCAGGGGTGCAGGGCTTTGTGGCGTGGAGTGCATGGTACTGGTCATGGGCTCAAGAACACGAACGCCAAGCCGCCTTTCACCAGGCGCTTTCCTCCGCGTCTTTTTGGCGGGGTGTGTGGTCGCACGGGCTGCACGTGCAGCTGAGCCAAGTGCAGTATGAAATGCGGAGACACATGCTCACGCTGAAGAGCGTCTTTCAGCTTATTGTCAGCTACATCGGGGCGGCATACACGGCGCTGGAGCAGCTGAACACGCTGTTGATGCAGGTGCAGCGCAATTGGGAGGTCATCATGTCGCCCGTGGCCGCCGCCGCTGCAGCCGCGGCGGCTGGCAGTAGTCCGACGGCGGTGCCGGTGTCGGCAAGCTACGCCTATGCGTGCCGTGGCGGAAGCAGTGGCGGCAATGACGTGAGCTCACGCCAAAACAGCATGTTTTGGAGTCCAATCGTGGCGGGCACCATGGGCGGAGACGCGTCCCCGCTTGCGCCGTGGCTTGGCGACCGCGCCGGCTCTCCGCACGAAGTATGCCAGAGCGCTTTTGCCAGTGGCACTGCACAGGCGGCGCCGAGTGAGCACTTTGGCGGGCACGACGAGGTCGAGCGCGTGAGCGTCAACAGCGGCGCAGGCGAAGATGTTGCGGCCGCTTTGTATTGGCACTCGATGGATGAGCTGAGCCGTGCTGTATGGTCGATGCTGCAGGAGCTGAAGGAGCTGTTTTGCACCGACGGACTGCCGCTGGATGAGCTAGAGGCAAGTGGCCTGCCGCACTTTCCTTGGAGTGGCAGCAGTGGCGACGGACTCACTGCTGCTGGAGTGGCCACCGCCTCCATAGCGAGACCGGACACCGAAGCCCGTCTGCACCAGCCAGGCGCAAACGCCCTCTTCGGCAAATCTGCTCTTGGCGAAGTGGCGCCAGCGGCCCAGCCAAGCGGTCCACGGGCCCGTTTCACTGAGGCCAGCGCCCTTGGAACCCGTGACGGTAGCAAAGCGAGCGAGGGTCAACATAAGAGCGCGCGGGAAGGAGCGCGGGTGCTGCTGCAGTGCGTGCACTGCTCCCAGCTGCTACTGCGGCGCCTGACGCTGCTAGTGCAGCGTTCTCATAGCCCCCCAACGGGGCGACACTGGCGACGGATCCTTGTGGCGGCTGTCGCGGTTGCGCCGCCGTTCATGTGGATGTACGCCAAGTCACCGGTGGAGCTGACTACGATTGCTCAACGGGCGGTGATGCTTGGGCGGCAGCTGCTTCGGTCTTACGTGATTAATCCCGTGACGCAGCTGCGCGAGTCTCTCTTCTATGTCCGGCCAGGTGTCGAGGACCGCCGCGGGGCCGTCGAGAGAGATGCTGCGTCGCTGGCAAATATTATTCGTGACTTCCATGAAGACATGTACCCGAATATGCCCACAGTGAGGCTGGAGGAGCTGCGCAAGCGCACGCTCGAGCGACTGCGAGCCGGCGTCGAGGACCCAGAAGGCCTGGGCTTAATTGACGAGCACTACCGCCAGTCTGTGCGGCACCCGATTCGCAGTATCCTATTTGGTCACCTGCCGCGAATCATGCTGATCCAGCTGTCGTATCAGGCTCTGGAGGTGAGCCGAGTGGCCAACGGCATTGATGAGGTGCTCGAGGGCAATGACCTCAACTTCAAGATCATGGCCATGATGCCCGTCTTTTTAGCTGGGGGTCTGCTGGCGACGTGGGCTCTCTTTCGCTACCGCTTCAAGCACAAGCCCGTGCGCCTCCGCATGAAGCTCCTCTGGCGATCCCTTTTTCGCGTCATCAGCTTTGCTGGCAGCGGCCAGGGGCTCGCCACGCCGTTTTTGCGAATCTCTGAGCCCCTGTACAGAACCTTTCGGCATACCGAGGCCGCCACACACGTCATGAACGTTCCCTGGTCGCATACAACAGTCGCTGGAGCGGGGGGTTGGCCGCGTGGAAAGAAAGGTCAGCGCCATCAGCATTCAGGTGCAGTGGCGGCAGATGCCATCTGGGGCTCTTCGCTGCCGCCGCGAAACATGGAGCAGGATGATAGTGGGGGCAGGGAGGATGCCGACACGGCCGCCTTCCGCGAGTCTTGGGGAGATGCGGCGAGCTCATCGGACGAGTCACACATCGCTGCTGGCGGCGCCGCAGCGGCCCGTCAGCTGAGCAACTACGAGCAAGGCATGGTGCTCCTCTTGTCGCATGTGATACGCTCTACGGCAGCTGAGTATCTCCGCTCGTACGCCTTCTTTCACGAGCTCATGGAGGACTTGAACGACTTGGAAAGCGTGCACAGCACACGACATCAGCGACTGGCGACTCTAACGCGCATGCGGGCCACCCACACGTACCTCTTCTGAGCGTTTCACCTGTGCCGGCGCATGTCGCATGCAATCGATGAGGTAGACGCGGATAGCGCTTCTCTTTTTTTTTAAGTTCTGCTCTGTCTCTCTCTTCGCCTGTTGCGCTTCTCTTGGGAGTGGGCGCTGCTAGCATGGCGCCTCTGTGTGTCTCGGATGGCCCCTCTCCGGAGTTGGTGTGCAAAGACGTTTGGCGGGGTGACCAAAAGGGAGGCGCTTCTACCCCCATCCTGTGCCCTCCCCTCCCTTTTTTGTCCTGCCGGCCACCCACGCACACGGCAGCACTCGCGATTCCCCCCCTTTGCTTCGGCCCCCCTCGATGCGGAGGCATGCTGCGGAAGGGGCCGCGCGACATTTTCCCCAGATCCTTCTCCACTCGTCTCTTCATCACTCGCCCGTCCTTCTGTGCTGCGATCGCGCCTCCTCGAAGAGGAAAGTTCCGTCACTGAAAGGGAGGCCTGCTGGCAGGAAGGCAACGCACGAAAGAGAAAAAAACAGCGAGAGGGAGCGTGCCGGTTGGTCCCTCCCCTTTTTTCCTTCGCCTTTTTGCCGTTCGCTTCATTATTATTATCATTTAGCGTTCCGAACGTCCCGCGAGCACTTCCTTCTCCTCGTCTTCGCCGCGCCTAAAGGATATCTCGCCCTAGCAGGCACTGAACACCACACCCCTTAGCGCACAGATCTTTCCAAATGGGACCGAAGAGGCCATCGGCGGCGAAAAAGTCCTCGACAGCGACCAGCGCTGCGGTGCGCCGGCAGGATGCGCAGCAGAAGCGGGCGCTGAAGGAGAAGGCAGACCAGGAGGCACTTGCGCAGTGGATTGACGCTCATGATTCGCTGCTCGACATCGCTGCTGAGAACCCTATTTGGATGGAGGAGCTCTTTTCGGAAAAGCTTGTGCACCGTACGTTTGTTCTACCTGGTACCGGGGAGCAGCCATACGATTGGAGCGAGTTCCGCAAGGTGCTTGAGAGCCGCACGGCTAGTAGCCCGCGCTGGTTCATGCAGCTGCGTGAAGAAGACCTGCTCGCCGGTGAGGACGGTATGGAGGGTGTCACGGTGGACTGTTACGTCATTGCAGAGGCCACTCGACCGACCCTGGCGCCAGGGCAGTACATCGTAAAGGTGCACTGGCCATACAGCGACGCTGAGGACAACGCCCCAGAACGAATTCTGCCGCTGGAGGGCCAGGGGATGTGCTGGCGGCGCGTCGTGAAGGCGGACGGCAGTGACATGAATGTGTTTCTTCTGCAGAAGCGCAGCACGACGATCGGCAAGGGGGGCGTTGTTGCTACCCTTGCCGCGACTGCTGCGCCGGCCGCCTCTGCCTTTGGCTTTCCTGAGCGCGGTATGGCAGCCTCCCCGCAAGAGGCTCCTTCAGCCACCAAAGTGGCCAACTTCGGCTTTGGAAACACCTCTTCTGCCACACCGACACCGGCATTCGGGTTTGGCTTTGGCGCTGTCCCTCAGCTGGCGGGTGTGACACCGACAAGCGGTTCCTCTGGCTCCTCCAACGGTTTCTCCTTCAGCTTCGGCTCTGCGCAGTCGGCGACGAAGCCGTCCTCGACAGGCGCCTTTGGCTTTGGATTTTCGGCGGCGCCGCCGGCTCCTGCCAGCGCGGCCGCCGCCCCTGCAGTGCCGGGCTTCTCTGTCGCAGCGCCGACGACGGAGGAGAGTGGCGAAGTGAAGGTGCATCCCCTGAAGACATCGGAGGTTCTTTTCGCGCTCTGGTCGCGCAAGCGGCTGAGAGACCTGGCGAAGGAGATCCGCTCTGGCAGCCGCATCGTGCGCGAGGACTTCCCGCTGGATGCCGCCACGAAGATCAAGCTGGTCATGCAGAATGATCGCAAGGACGGCGTCGAGGCGACAGTGCGCAGGCTGCTGCTGAATCGGGTCTTCGCTAAGCAAGACAACAGCGTCAAAGCGATGGACATATGGATCAGTGACTGCCCTGTTTTCGACGAGGCTCTAGCGTCGGCGCTGCAGGCGTTCCGTGAGCGACAGCTGAGCGAGCTAGCGAAGAGGTCCGAGCTCTTTCAAAGCCTCCGCGACCGGCACTACGCAAAGATAGAAGCAGAACTGCGTCGCATTGTCAAAGTACGCAGCGCGGCGGCGGAGCTGGAGCTGGAGCGCATCGACGCGATCATGGCGCAGATTACCGAGCGCAAGTTAGCGGAGAAGAGCAGTTTCCGCCTTCTCAAGTTCTATGCCAAGAACGACGTACTGAAGTTTCGTCCCTTTGGCAAAATCAGCGGCATCTCCGAAATGGGCGAATCCGTAGATGTGTGCGTCCCTCCTGCACACGTGAACGTGAATCCTTTCACTGGCAAGCCCATCTAACCACACCGGGGCTTTGTGGCAGTACGGACGCTATAAGAACAGTGACGGCAAGGGGGAGGGGGAGGTCCTCGAGCCAACACATAAGGAAATGAATTAACGCATCGTGCCCATGTAGGGGCGTTGGCGTTTTACTTCGCGTGCCGGTTACTAAGCACACTCTTTCAATGACTGCGAAAAAGGGGGGCTATTAATGGGGAGGGGGAGGGGGGTCGAGGACGGGGGCGCGCGTATTTGTTGCGGCGCTCTCAGCACCGTTCCCCTCGTCTGGGCACTTCCCGAGGTTTGCGTTGGAGGGGAAAGGAACGCGTGCGGCCTGACGGACGGCAAGAACGCGGCTCCAGTATCTTTCGGTTGCTCCTCTCTTCGCTTGACTTCCCTCATCTGGGTTGAGCCCCCCACCCCTCGGCATCCTGCGTGTCAGCCACATCGGCCTTTCTCCTTCATCTCTGTGTCTCTGATCCCTATGCCTCGCTTCTCTTGCTTATATTCCGCTCTCCATACCGCGCTGGCTGTTGCTCTCTTTCGCGTCTGCGAGCACCTTGCGCCACCGCTGAGCCAGCTTGAGCCCCGCTCGCGTCGGGCGCGTCTTCCATTTCTGCAGCCACGAGCGGCTTGCCCATGCGCGACTTTATTCCTCCTACACGACTTCCTGCTAGCGGCACGAACGAAGGCGCGGGCCGCGTATCATATGCGGCGCTCTCCTCCTGGTTTCGTCAGCGGCTGCTACCCACGCTGTTCCCTTCGCCTGCCAGCGCGGCTATGCCGTCACTCGAGCTAGTCTCTCTCTCCCCTGATGCTCAAAGGAGCGCTGAGGTGACAGCTGCCGCCATGGCTTCTCTGTCATCAGCACCCACTCGCGCAGCACTTTCGGGTACCGAAAAAGGGCGAGACCTAACCGAACCGACGCCTGTGTCGCCACTGCCGCTTCCGGTGCCGCTCGCCATGGTAGCAAGCTCTACGGAGAGCGCTGCTGACGCTGCTGTTATGCACGCACAGCAACTACCCTCTGTCCTACCCTTGCGTGGTGGCGGTGTCCTGCCTTCCACGACCGCTGCGGTTGCCACAGAGTCGGCTGTATTCGCTGATACTCCACCCACGCCAGGATCTGCGTCACTCTGCACAGCAACACCGCGGCTGCTCCCCTCTTCTTCACTCCTCGGCACGAGCGTAAAGCTGGCTGAGAGCTCAAACGCAGCATTGGACAAGTCAGCAACGGCACCGTCCAGCGGGAATGACCAACTGGGTTTACTATCCTCGACGCCTTCACCGTTTCTCCGTCCTGCCTCGCTATCTTCTTCGTTTGCCGATTCGCGTACCCCACCCACGTGCGTGGAGTTGCCAGGCCCACAGTCGCTCTTCATTCGCGGCTCCGACGCGCTCGGGTGCAGTGGCCGCTCGCCCCGGCTGCTGCCAGCCGACTCGCGTAGAGGGGAGGGCAGCGCGCCTCCAATGAAGCTGTAGGGGGACCGCTCTTCTCTTCTTTCTTCCTGTTTTCTCAATAGCATGTTCGCGTGGCTTCATGTACCTGTTTGTGTGCGTGTGCGTGACTGTCAACGATCGAGGTTCGTTTGATGCCAGCTAATAGCTTGCGTTGCATTGCACGATGATGCTGCGCGGCATGCGCCTCGATCTTCTTCTTGTGCGAGCGGGGCTTTGCGGCTGCTTATGGTTGCTTTCATCGGTGCATCCCCGGTGCTGCTCACTTTGACTCTCTTTTTTCCATTCTGTCCCTGTCGCCGCCACAGAAGCGTTCACAGGAGTCGCTCTGGATCCTTGAGCGCTGCCACCAGAGGACGACAGGCCCCACCCATATGATCATCGCATCCTCTCCCCTCCCCCCTCCGATGTGGCCATCGTCTGATGGCGGACGTACTCCCCTCGCCGTTTCGCTCCGTTTTTTTCTTTCGCCTTGGGTCGCTTCTGTTCGTCTTACCCCGAATCTGCCGTTTCACATACGCTGTCACGTCCGCAGCCCACCTGCGAGCCGGCGTGTTTCTCTTCTCGGACGCCCTTCCCCATCATCATCGCTCACTTTCGTACGGTGTTGCAGCAGTTGCTGCCTTCTTTTTGTTCGTTTTTTTTCTCGTGCCACATGAGATGCGGTTATGCACACATGTTGTACTGCGTCGGGCTTTCATTGCCGGTCGGCTTCTCGCTGGCTGTCTTCGACACACTCCCCATCGCCTCTGAAGAAGAGGCGCTGCTGCAGGGAGGGGGTGGGGTGAGGAAGGAGAGGAGGTGTCCTACAGCAGGTGAGGTGGAGCATTTATTCCGTGATCGCATGAACGCCTCCTTTATGTATTTATTTCGCTGTGAAAGATTTTCACTCACCTCTTTCACTTTGTTGTGCAACAATTGGACGCTTCTCTGTTCGGCCTTGCCTCCATACACACACACACATACACACACATATATATATGTGTGTGTGTTCGATTGCCTGCGCAAAGGACGACTGCTTCGCGTACTGCGGGGACGTCGTGCTGAAAGCACGCGGCAAGTCTCATCTGCATGAGAGCCGCCCCAAGAAAGAGCTGCAGTGTGAGCAAAGAAAAAACAAAAATAGTGAAAGAACAGGCCAATGCTACAAAGTAGCTTAAAACGTGCTCTCTTGTCAGTGCTGTGCGACGGCTCCGCTTCTCCCCCCCTCTCCTTCCCTTCCCTCTCACAATTCCTTTACGCGGCCGTCGTCTATTATTGTCGCCTCTTTTTTTGATTGTCGTGCAGGTGACTCGCATGTCAGTGACACACTCTTCAGCCACGTGCGCACTTACACCGACAGACAAAGAGGCGGAGGCGAGCGAGTCTCCGCCCTCCCCCTCCGCTGTATCGCGTGAGTGCGATGGTTTCAAGAGCAAAAAAAGGGTAAGGGCATAGGGAAGTGATGCCGACGAGGACAGCATAGGCGGCGCGGGCGGTGAGGTGCTCAGCTTTTTCGGTCCTCCTCTCTTCGATTTCATCATATGCACGTGGACGACTGCTGCTGCTCCCTCTCCCTCTCGCTTTCTTTTCTTTTCGTTGTCTATGTGCTGCCATGTTCTCCCCTCTTCTTCCGCCACCCACTCGCCCTCTCTCAGGCGCGAGAACGGGTCTGTTGCTCGGTGCAGTTTGCTTTTACGAGCGCCCCTCGCCGCTCTCTCGATTCGCTGCACGGGAGCAGCGTCGTGGGGAATGGCACCCCCGTTTCAACAGCTGCAGCAACGAAGAGGGAGAATTGAAGCGAGACGCATCGCGTGTCATGAAGAGTATAGCGTGGTGAACGAGATGGGGGCGACCTACACATGCACACACACACACACGCACGGCAGAGGCGCGTCCTCGACGCTACCTGCCGCTTCCTCACAGACAAGGTGAGGTCGCACTTATTGATGTGTAAGGCGATGCATTGCTCTGCTTCTGTTCGATGAAAGATGTAGCTCGTGAACGGCGACCTTTTTCTCCACGCTTAGCCGGTATCAAAGGCTTTACAGATGAATCTGCTCTTTACAGCGCCTCCCTGTCTCTCTCGTTGCGGCTGCTGTTTTTGACGAAGCTGTCCCTTTCCGGTGCTCCCCACTTTCTCCTGCCCCCCTCTCCTCTCTCTTCTCCCCATTGGCGTCATGCACATGGGCCACGTCGGCGGGCTGTCCCCCCCCGCTGCGTCGACGATCGGACGTATTCACATGCACGCCAACACGAGCACACTCTTGTGCGCTTTCCTACCGGAACCCGCGCACGAAAAACAGATCGCACGTACACAATTACACACACGCACACACTCCTCCATCGTCGACCGTTCGAACTTGAACGAGTGCCCACCGTCCAACCTCCTGAGGAATATCTTTCTCAAAGGAGGCGGCCTTTACAGAGTCAGCGCACAGCAAGAACTGCAGAGCCGTATCGGGACATCCAACGTGCACCAACACACCAATCTTCGGTGCGCATCACGAAGCCTGCCTCCGTGTCACCGCCACTAGCTGGGCTTGCGTCTTGCTCCTCTTCAACTCACATCTACATGAGAGGCTAGCTACCAACATAATAGGGCCCGACCGCATCACCTGTTTTGCGCGAACAAGGAGGCTCACCAGCCCACGAGGAGGCCGAAGCGGTGCACGTCTGCGGTGCCACAGATTTGCTCGTGCGGTCTATGTGGACGTGTGCGGCGGTGTGCCTTTGCTGCTACTGCGTCTTGGACTACCTCTGCTGAGTGGTTGTCCACGCTCGGGGCATTCGCCTCCTCTGATCCTTGTGTGCTTCGCCGTCCCGCTTTTTCCGCCGTGTTCGTTTGTTTTTGAACGTCTCTGTTGTCGCTGCAGCGCTGTCGACTCTGTGTGGCTGACGTGACTGTATTGTTCTCTATCCCCTCCCCTTCCCTATTGCAGGAGCTGAGGAGAAGCGAAAGGACGTCGAGGCCGCCGAGGTTCGCTGGGAGTGCTCGAAGGCGTATTGGCTTGGAAGGTTCGGACCGTCACGCGCCACTCCCATTTCCGCTGTAGAAGTGCAACCCCGCTTTGCTGCGTTCCCCTTCACCTAATTTTTATTTCCGCTTTTCTGCCGCGCCACGCGTACCGCTGCTGTTGCTGCGGCCAGAGCCGCCTCATCATCTCATTTTCGCCGGCCTGTGTTGGCTCCGTGCCTTGCGTCTCGCTTCTGCCGCCTTCTCCGCTCGCTCTTCTTTTGATCTTCACCCAGCTCCTCCTTTCCTCCTCACTATCGAGTGCTTCGCGTCAACGTTTCTTGTGGCGCTGTGCGCAGCTGGGTGCGTCTTGCCTGGCGGGCTCTGGCAACAGATCTCAGCGACG
The DNA here is from genome assembly GCF_017916325.1 of Leishmania martiniquensis. Classification (NCBI taxonomy): domain Eukaryota; phylum Euglenozoa; class Kinetoplastea; order Trypanosomatida; family Trypanosomatidae; genus Leishmania; species Leishmania martiniquensis. The sequence continues at coordinate 1,116,678 of NC_090168.1, forward strand.
CTGCGGGTTGCCTTTCTATCCTCCTCGCGACTAGAGCAGCTCCATCGCTTCCTCGCACTTCTTTCCTTCCCTCCTCTCAAAGTTGACTAGCCTTTGTGCTTGTGTCGTGTATCGGTTACGCGCAGGCCGGTGGTCGTGCAGTCTTCCCTCTTCCCTCTGTTCCCCTTCACTCTTGCAATGGGTCAGGGTAATGGCCGGGAGGAAGGGGAGCAGTCTGTCCAGACTGCCACTGGCGGCGCAGATCGTGGTCTGTCAGCTAGCTTTCCCCCGGCAGCGGAGCACACGGCCTGTCTACCACTTGCTGGCATCGAGGGCTTCCAGATAGTGCGGCTGCTGCCGTGCAGCCCTGCCCACAAGGGCGGCCTCGTTCCCTTTTTTGACATCATCACGGCCGTTGACCATGTTCGTCTCAACTCCAAAGAGGTGCAGGCGCTGCAGTTCTTCAAGAGCTACGTGGCAAATCACTGCAACCAGCCTGTCTGCTTCACCACCTTCAACCTTTACACCCGCGCGTACCGCGACGTCTGCTGCGTTCCGTCGGGCGATTGGGGCGGTGGCGGCCTGCTAGGGTGCAGCATCGAGTGGACACGCGCGGATGCGTGCCCGGAGCGCTGTGTGCACGTTGTCGACGTGTTGGAGGGCAGCCCTGCCGCTTACTCGACCGCGCTTCAGGCGAATCGCGACTACATCATTGGCATGCAGACTGCTCAGGACCCTCTCATCACACTCATTAAGAGCCAGAAGGATTTTTACTGCCGACTGGAGGCGTGGCACGACGAGCAGCGCTGGGCGTTGGAGCGGAAGCAGCGTTTCCCGTATGAGGCGGTGGTGGTGCCTCATGCGCTGCTCTTGCTGGTGTACAATAGCGAGAACAACACGGTTGGGGAGGTGGAGGTGGAGATGGGCACGAACCCTGAGGCTGCTCTGGGGATTAGCGTCGCCACCGGTCTGTTGCACATCATTCCTTCCATCTCCAGCGCCGCCGACCCCGCCTCGAAGGCTTTGCCGCCGGTCATGCACACGTTCATCTCAGATGAGCCCGCCTTGGCAATGCCGGCAAGCGTGCAGCAGCACCAGCAGCAGGCGCTGCAAGACTTCGATTCCTCTCCACCTAATCGAGGCCTTGCGCCGTGCCCCCAAGAGCGGCCAGAGGAGCCTTGCGCCTCATCTGGGAAACCGCCGGCCTCGCTTTCCTCGGAAGGTGCGCTTGGGCGCGGCGTCGCCGCTGTCTCGTCGACCGCGCATGTGACGCGCCCGCCCGAGTCACTGGTAGATTCCTATCAACACCCGTACCCACAATGGCTGCCGCTGCCACACCCATCAATGGATGGGGTCCCCTACCCGATGCCACCGCCGCTCTCCCACAACATCGTCCCGCCTCCACGTGACTGCGAGGCTGGTGAAACTGCCGCCACCGCCGCTACGGAGCAGAAGCTGTTCAACCCTTTTTCAAGGGATGCCTTGCAGGAACGCAGCGGGCTGGAGGGGGCACCGCTGCCTTGCACGCCTGCAGCGGTGGCCGTACACAGCATCGGGCCAACTGCCGGCGTGGTGGAGCAGCCGCACTCATTGCTGCATCCTCCACAGTTGCCCCCGCCCCCAACCGGCTCAACGATAGCTCACGCTCACGCGAACGGCTTTCATAGCGAGGCTGCTACTCCAGCACTGAATCCGCTGCCGTCACCGCCTCAGCAACAGCGGCAGACAGCTATGCCTGTGTTCTCGAGAGAGCGAATGCCCCCTCCACTGAACTTCCCTGTGTTTCCTGGCGCGGCCGCAGCAAAAAGCAAGCCGACGTAGCTGCGGCGCTTCCGGTAAAGAATGCGGTAACCTTTGCGCTCGCGGTGTCAGGCGTGGGCCTGCGCACGCTAGCGCATCAGTCCTCCAGGCCTGCATCGCTGTTCGTGGCGGCTCCGCTGGCCGTTGTGGAGGGTCGACAGAGTGCAAACGAAGCCCTTCTGCGAGACGAGGAGAGGGGGGTGGAGGGGCGTGGGACGAGACGGCACGGCGAAGCAGCTAGCGCCAGAGCAGCCACGAGTGCGGCCGCGAGCGCAATCGGAGAGACAGATCGCACCCGACGTCAGAGAGGCGAAAGGAAAAGGGGAACGAGCGAGTGAGGGGTCACTCGCATCTTTTGCTCTCCGACTCCTGTGGACGGCGATACGTTAAAGAGTTGTTCTCGAGCGCCTTCGAGCACCTTTCGCAGGTCGCGCGCCAGCATGCTGGCGTGCCGCTCCCCCCTTCCGAAAACACTTTGCTCTCTCTCTCCCTCTTGCTGTCCGTCGCGTTCATGCTTGCTGCGTTTGCGTTGCTCTTTCACATTTCAACCCGGGACTGGTGGCAAAGGTGAGCCTCTTTTTTTTTAGCCGCTCGTTCTTCTGCCTTGTCCTCTCATCCTTGTTGCTTACGAACATGAGCACCGCTGCAGTGAGGCGAAGTTTTTGTGCTGGCGTGTAGGCAAGGTAGAAAAGCGGGAGAAGACGGAAAGGGGGGGGCATGGTGAGGGTGTGCTGGAGAGGTTGGGCTGCGAAGCCCTCTTCTTTTTCCTTTGTTGTGGTGCTGGTCCTATGCATCCTAATGCACACACACACGCACACGAAGGACACCACGCGAGCGACTGTGCGATATGCCGATGGGTGCTGACTTCCTCTGCCGCATGATTGGATGTGCATAATGTGCCGTATGTATGTGCTCTCTGCCGGGCCTTTTTTTCCTATGTGTGCGCGCTTGTGCGACGCTGCGCTCATATTTTTCGGTTTCGCTATCCTTCTTGAGAGTGCTTGTTGTTTGGTAGTCACTTCACCGGAAGTGAGAGGGAGTCTGTCGGCCGCGTTGACAGAGAGAGGAGAATGGCGATGAAGCGTTGCTGGCGCTAACGTGCCATCGCACGGCGCCGAGAGGCACCTGCGCACACCAAAAAAACACACAGGAAGAAATGGAGCGCTATGCAAGGCGCTCCCGTGCAGCGACTCTGGAGGGCGCCGCGGTGGATCGAGCGAAGGAATGGCGAGGCAGTGGGCAGCCTTTGGAGTGTGGAGTTGTTGGCAGAATGGAGGCCCTGAAGCGCTGCGAGGCTGCTGCGCACTCAGGGGTGCCCCTGCCTACACGCGGCAACCTGCCCACCTCTCCCACACGCGCCTGTGGTGAGCAGGACGCGATTTTCAAAAGGGCAGCAGTTCCGTGCAGCTGCCGAGAGCGTCCTGAAGGGAGGGCACCAAAGGATAGTTTCGGCCTCTGTCACTGGTGTGTCATGACTTGCACGCATCCGCCCTGGTGGCAGCAGCGGTGGAATGGACGTGATTTTATCGGCCTTTCTCCGAGATCATTTCCTTCGCTACTTTCTGTTTCGCATGGCGTGTCTCCTGTCGCCCTCTCTTTTTCTTGTCGTGTGTTGTTCGAGCCCTTTTAGAACGGGCGGGGCTAGTCTGCGTATGTGTGTGAGTGTGTCTTGGCCTGTCTTGAAAGCGATGCAGCACCCCTCTTAATGCGTGCACGTGCGTCAAGACGGCTGGCTGTGTCTCCTCCCTTCCTCTATTTGCTGCCCACCTCAAAGAAAGGAGAAGGCAAGAAACTTATGCACATGAGCGACTTTGGTGCAGAAAATCTGCGCGGCGTCAGCGTCAGCGACAGCTGTGAGCACTGCGTGGAACGGCGTCTTCGCCACTCTTCACCCTTTCTTCGTCCCCCTCTCCCTTCCCCCCAGCTCTCTCTCGTGTCTTCCTCCGTCTATCTGACAGCACTGCAATCGCCAGAAAACACGCCCAGCCAAAAAGGAAATCAGAAAAGACATTCTCTGTGATCGTCGTCTTCGACATTCTCTCCGACCAACCAAGAGCGCAGGCGAGAAGAGGTGACGTCTCTGTCCCTCTTTTTCTGTGCGTGAGTGGGCCATCCGTAATTTTACAGACTGCGCAGAGTCCATATAAAACTGAGAAGAAAAAAGAAACAGAGACACGTTGATCCCCATACACGCTGAACTAGTTCTTATTTTTTGTTCAGAGAGAATGCGTCGCGCGGTGCACAAGGCGACGGTGGCCTCCGCAATGGCTGCCGTGTCGGCGTCTGGCCTCGTGCGGTCCACGTCTTTGCGAGACGTCTCTCCGGCGTTGAAATGCGTCACCGGTGGTCGCGCTATGGCAGCGGCTGCCCCGCTCACGTGCGCCTATCGCTTCTCTTCTACCGAACAGCCTGCCTCCGCTTCTGCTACGAAGGCTGCGCAGGAGGAGCCGAAGACGGGGGCTGTGAAGGAGAAGCTGAAGGCTGAGACCGTGGAGGCGTTCGACGAGGACGTCATTGTGGAGCCTGCACCAGAAAGTACGAATGCTAAGGTATATGAGGCGGACAGCACGACCAGCGAGTCGGCAGCTGGCTCAGGCGCTACCATTGAGAAGCCTGTCGGTGAGTCGGAGGAGATGGGCTTCAAGACGGAAACCCGGCAGCTGCTGGACATCGTCGCGTGCAGCCTGTACAGCGACAAGGAGGTGTTCATTCGTGAGTTGGTTTCCAACGCCAGCGACGCGCTCGAGAAGCGCCACCTGCTGGAGCTCAGCAACCCCGAGTACGCCCGCGACCCGGACGATGAGGCCCCGTGCATTTCCCTTTCGTGCAACCAGAGCAAGAGCCGCTTCATCATCCGCGATACCGGCATTGGCATGACGCGGGAGGAGCTGACAACGAATCTGGGCACGATCGCTGGCTCCGGCTCGAAGGCGTTCGTGCGCGAGCTCCAGAGCAGTGGCCAGTCCGCCGCCGAAAAGATCATCGGCCAGTTCGGCGTCGGCTTCTACGCGTGCTTCATGGTCGCGAAGAATGTCAAGGTCTACAGCCGCAGCGCCAAGAAGGGCTCGAAGGGCTACCTGTGGGAGTCAGAGGGCACAGGCACCTTCAAGGTGACGGAGTGCGAAGGGGTTGAGAAGGGTACCAAGATTGTGCTGGACGTGAAGGACACGGAGCTATCTTTCTGCACACCGCAGGTCGTTGAGCGGGTGCTGAAGAAATACAGCAACTTCGTCTCCTACGAGATTACCCTCAACGGCGGCAAGGTAAACACGGTTGAGGCGCTTTGGATGAAGGACAAGAACGACGTGACAAACGAGGAGCACGTCGATTTCTACAAGTTCATTTCAGGCTCTTACGACAGTCCCATGTTCCGCCTCCACTACTCCATCGATGCTCCGATGAGCGTGCGTGCGCTGCTGTACGTGCCACAGTCGCACACAGAGAAGTACGGCGGGGGCCGTATGGAGGCGGGTGTGAACCTGTACTCTCGCCGCGTGCTGATCCAGTCAAAGGCGAAGGGTCTGCTGCCGGACTGGCTGCGCTTCGTCAAGGGAGCGGTGGACAGTGAGTCGATCCCGCTGAACGTGTCACGTGAGCATACGCAGGACGGCGGCATGATGCGCCGGCTGAGCACGATCCTGACGAAGCGAATTATTCGCTGGTTCGAGGAAGAGAGCAAGCGCGACCGCAGCAAGTACGAGCGTTTCATTCAGGAGTATGGCCCCTTCCTGAAGGAGGGCGTGTGCACAGACCAGATACATAAAATGGAGCTTGCGAAGCTGCTTCGCTTCGAGACGACCAAGTCTGACATCGACTACCCTTACGTCTCCCTGGATAACTACCGCGATCGTATGCAGCCGAACCAAACGCACATATACTACCTTAACTCGCCGAGCAAGGAGATGGCGCTGCAGTCGCCCTACTACGAGCAGTACAAGGAACACGATCTGGAAGTGCTCATCTGCACTGAGCCGATCGATGACTTTGTCATGCAGCACCTCGACACCTACGCTAAGCACAAGTTGCAGAACATTGAGATGTTCGACGCTAACCTTGACGGCTACGTGCAGCACAAGAAGAAGCTCGACGGGGACAAGAAGGATGACGTGGCAGTCAAGAAGCAGCTGAACGATGTCCAGACCAAGGCGCTCGCTGACTTCATCTCGAAGCGCCTCGTCGGCCGCGTCGGGGTCGTGAAGTCGACGGAACGCCTACGCGACAGCCCAGCCGTCCTGGCGGACCATGAGGCGGCACAGATGCGCAAGATCTACCGCCTGACGGGCCAGGCCGCTGGCCCACAGCCGAAGTACAACCTCCACTTTAACCCCCAGCACCCTCTCATCCGCAAGCTGTACACTTTGTCGCAATCCGAGTCAACCGAGGAGGTGGAGACGGCCGGCCTGTTGACAGAGCAGATCTTCGACAACGCCATCATCGCCGCCGGCCTTCTCGAAGACCCGCGCAGCATTGTGACGCGCCTCAACGCGATCATGTCACGCATGGTGGAGAAGGTACCGGAGCCCTCTGCGGACAAGTAACGGAATCAGCTGAGTAGAGGAATATGTATCGGGATGTTTCTGTGGAAGGGTGGAGAAGCTTCTCTGTACCAGTTTGTCCTCACCCCACCCCCACCCCCACCCCTTTCACCTCCCTTCCCCCGTTCTCGTTCCCCTACCCCTCCCCCTTCGACGTACACACACACACACACAGGCTGGCATTATTTCTACACTGATGGCATAGAGCATGCGCGTTCTTTACAACACAGTTTAAGTGTACCAAAAAAAAGTAAGAGAGTGACGTTGGGGGGAGAGGGAGGGAGGCGCGCCGCAGGGAAAGTGAAGGACTTGATGGAGCGGACGAAGAGACATGAAGAAAACAAAACGACTCACAGATATAGTGGGGACGGAGGTGGGTGGGTTGAGAGAGAGAGGGAGGGAGGGAGAGGGGGGTGGGGTGATGGATTCGAAAAAAGAGGGCAGAAGGAGGAGGAGAAGCGGAGGTGAGGGCAAGAGGACCGTCAATCGAGCGGGATTGGAAAGGGTACGTGGGACATTCAGGCACGAAGAGCGAGAGAGTGGAGGAGTAAATCGGACCGGGCTCTCTGGCGCAAGTGCCAGTTTTGAAGGACTGGGCTGGCTACTGAATCTTTTGCAGGGAAAGAGAGGAACGTGGTGGAGATGCGCGCAAACGCGCAGGCTTGACATGCACTGCACCAGTGACAACTTCCTTCATCACTTGTATGCTTGCACTTCCTCGCTTCTTCGATGCTCCCCCCTTCCCCCCCAGGCTCCTCGCCTTGACACAGACACACAAATGGAAAAATACCGCTTGATCCCTTCCTGCACATATTTGTATCGCTCCCCCTCACCTCCTCCTCTTCCCGGTGTTTTACTTTCTCTTCTCTCATTTGTTTCTCTTGCGCAGCCGCCGCGCGTTAACGTTTGTCTCCACCACTAACACAGATATGCTCACAGAAGGCGTCCGATTGGCTCTCCCTCATTTTATTTCCTCCTTCGTTTTGCCTTCTGTTTTGTCCCCTTCTGCGTCCTCTCGCTCAGGTGCTCCCATGTAGAGAGGGGTGAGGATGCCGCATCCACGACACCGCCGTCTCTTCCTCCCTCCCTCCCTCTCTTTCTCTACCACCACCGCCCACCCCTATGCATCTACCCATCCCCCGCCTGCGTGCGCGTGAATGGGGAGGGGGAGAGAGGGGGCATCTCGAGAGCGATGCCGTAACAAGACACGCGTTTCTCCTATTTATTTTGTTTGTCTTCACCGGAATAAGCGGAAAGGGCGCAAAAAAAAAGAGGAAACAGCGCGGACAACAGAGGCGAGACAACATCAAAAAATGCGCCGCCAAAAGGGGAGCGATGGATATGGGCGGAACGGAAAAAGAGCGTTCCGGCCGTGGCATGCGGCAGGGAACCCTGCAAGGCACGCATCCAAACGCGTGGCAGGCTCCTCTCCATCGCACACTCGAAAGCGCAGAGGGGGTAGGCTGAAGGCGAGCATTTGCGCCGGGAAACATGCAGCGTCCAACATCTCTGATGTGTGTGTGTGTGGGTGTGGGGTGTCCCATCTGGTGTGCGCCTCTCCCTCTGTCGGCTGATTCCGCACAGCGCGACCGCTATTGTTCTTCTGAACGCGACAGTGCTCACCCTTTCACTCCCCCTCGCCTTAACTGGCCGAGGTCGACATGTCTTCTCTGCTCTTCGGGCAGTTTCTCTGCGTCTCCCTTCCTCCCCACTCCTCACTCTCTTTCTCCCCTCACTCGGAGTCGGGCCCTGGTACGTATTTGGTGCCCTCTCACCACCGCGCGTGGGGTGCGTGCATCATTTTCTCTTTTTTTGTGGTTGGTCTTTCCGGCAGCGTCACTGGGTGCTTTGCCCGCCTACACAGCTCGTCTCTCTCACACACACACCCTTTCGCTTTCACCACCTGGCAACGTTAGGATGGGCGGCCACTCCAAAAAGAGCGGTAAGGGTGGGGGCGGCGCGCATGCGCAGAGGGCTCGTCAGCAGCAGCGACAGGGCCAGGGAAAAGCGCTCAAGAAGGACCTTGGCGTGCCTAACCTAAAGAGTGTGGCACAGCGCCTGAGGCAAACAGCGCAGCGGCGCACGCATAGCGTCTTGAGCATTCCTCACACTCCCAAGGCCGAGGACCTCAGCGCCTCTCGGCTAAGCAGTAGCGGGGGGAACTGTGCAGATTTTGGCTTAGCCGACCGCACGCGCGGGCGCGGCGCTCTCGGGGGAGGCAGCGTCGGCTCTCACATTCGTCGCAAAGCATTGCAGCAAGCGGCTCAGGGCGAAGATACCGCTGGCCATGCTGAGTCCACATTAGCGAACCGCCGTCGCGAGCTACTGACGCTGGCGCTGCGTACATCAGAGAAACTGCGCAACTACGAGGCTCCGATGCAGCTGCACCGCCAGGAAGGGGCCAGCAAGAGCGGCGCTGAGGAGGACGACGTGTGGCAGGAGGATACGACGCGCCGCGGCCAGGATCGCTCGCTGCGGCGTTTCTTCAAGGAGTTTCATCGCGTCGTCGAAAACTGCGATGTGCTGCTGCAGGTGCTAGACGCCCGAGACCCGCTCGGCTGCCGGCTCACTCAGCTCGAGAAGAACATCCGCTCCACGTATGGCGAGGAGCGGAAGAAGATAGTGATTGTGCTCAACAAGGCGGACATGCTGCCCTCAAAGGAGGTGCTCGATGCGTGGATCGACTACTTTGAGCAGCAGGAGCAACTCATGTGCATTCCGTTTGCAGCCACCGCCAAGGGCTCTTTGATGCAGACGTACGTTGCGAACCTGTTTCGACGCCTGCGCTCACTGGCTCGCAGCAGCGCGACAGGCGAGCGCAAGGCTATCGTTGTCGGTGTCATTGGCTACCCCAACGTAGGGAAGAGCTCTATCATTAATGCGCTGAAGCGTAAGCACGTCGTCGGCGTTGGTAACGTGCCCGGGTTCACGACAGGCAACACGGAAGTGGAGCTTCGCTCTGACATTCGCGTGATGGACTGCCCCGGCGTGGTCACCCCCGGTGAGGACAACGGCGACGTGGTCCTGCGCAATGCGATCCGGGTGAGCGAGCTGACGAACCCGTTTCTGCCAGTGCAGCGACTCCTGCAGCGATGCACGGCCGTGCAGCAGGCCGATGACCACGATAACGCCGATGTCGCCGCGCATCAGGCACTACGCAACCGTGGGCTGCACCCGCTGGCTTTGTTCTATGGCATCAGCCCGTTTTCTGAGAATGACGTGATGGACTTCATTCACCAGGTTGGCTTGCGCCGCGGCCGCCTTACGCGCGGTGGCGAGGTGGACGAGGAAGCTACAGCGCGCATGATCCTCACCGACTGGAACGATGGCCGCATTCCGTATTACACGTATCCGCCTGCTGTGGACGAGCTCTTCCTGCGGAGTAGCGACGCCTACCGCGCCGTGAACAGCAGCAGCCTCGGTGGTATCGCCGAGGAGGACGGCTTGGAGCCGGAGCTAGTAGCGGCAAAGGCGCGCGGTGTCACGCTTGATGGGCTGCCCACGTTTCACCTTCACATGGCTATGATCGATCAGCAGAATTCAAAGAAGCGGTGGAAGCAGAGCGACGTGCGGTGTGACGACCCTGAGGATGACGATGGGGACGAAGTGCTTTAGTGCGGTCTCGCTGGCGCAGGTATGGAAGGACGCCGGGAGGAAGGAAGGTGTGGCCGATGCCGATGCCTTATGCGTATGTGCATGTATGCACACGTGTGGGTGTGTCGCTTTATCTTTGCTAGTCTGAGCGGCAACGCACCCACTAAGAGAGGTGTGGGGCTGGCGAAGGAGCTCGAGCGGCGTGCGTGTTGGTCTTGGGAGAACGCAGAGGAGAGGTACAGAGGTAGAAGATGCATAAGCCCTAGTGTTTTCGTGTTGCCTCTTGTCCTGTACTCTTCACCCCCTCCCCCATCCAAATACACTCACACACACACACATACAGACTGGTCTGCTCTCTCTCTTTCCCGTTAGTCTTTTTCTGCATACCCAAGGCGAGGAAAGAAAGGTACTTCTGCCAACGCCTGCAGAGCGCATGCACACACGTAGGCGTGCCTTGCATGATCACGCCTGACTCAACGTTAAATTTATAATGCACGTACGCAACCAACAAGAGTACACTGGAACTGAGGCTGTCGTAGACGTTCGGCAGCATGTGCACGGATTACGGCAGATAGTGGGGATCTCATCTGTCTACGCGCGTGTGCGTGCCGAACGGGTACGCCTCTGTGGGGCAGGCGTGGCACACAGCATAAAGCCTGGCGATGTCTTCGATCCTTTTTGCTGCTCGTCATCTTCTTGGCTCTTTCGCCGTAGGCTAGCGGGCTATCGCGCTGCGGGCGGGCTGTGGTGCGTCATCTATTTCCACTCCGTCATCTAACCCACTGTCCACATGCGCGCCAAGGTGGAGGTGAGGTGGTTCGGATGCGGGGGTGAGGAGGGAGGGGTGGGGTGCACCACAGCGCGATTTTCCTGCCGTTTTGCTATCACCTTTTCTTTTCATTCGGGGGATGGGTGCCACTGCTGCTGCTGCTGTTGGTGGCGGCGGTGGTGGTGGTGACGGCGTGACATGGGATCTTCTGCCACAGGTGCGCGTATCCTGCGGCCCATCTCGCATGATATCTATTTCAAATTTACCAGGCTCTTCGCTTCTCACCGCAACCCGCACACACGCATATACACATCTACATACATTATATATATATATACATATACGCACACATCCGCGAAAAGCAGCTGTGCGACTCGCAGACGGGCCGGTGACGAGTGGTGCCGTGCGCTCTCGTCTCCTTACGATTCCTTCACATAAATATTTGCGCATCTCCTCCCCTCCGACGCACGCTGGCCAGGCGCGGCTCTCGCGCATCGACAACGCATACGGTATCCCCGCTTCGAAGCACCTTCATAGGTGACTCCCCCAGAGTCGAGCGGCATTGCACGGCCGACTTATCAGTGGCGGCGTCCTCTTCTATTTCTGGGGCGGAGGCCCCTGGAACCTGAGACGGAGTGGCTTCGCCGAGACGCCGTGCCACGTAAGCGTGTGTACGATGTTTCACGACGCGCCGGTTGAAGCGGTTGTGGGGGTTCATCGTCACCGTCAGCGATTCACCGGCGCAGCATTCGGAGACGTCGCTGAAGACAAGGCTGCTCAGCTCATCATCGATGGCTACCAGCTCCACCATGTCACAGACTTTGTACTGACCGGGACAACTGATAACAATGCGGAAGCCATGGTGCCTCAGCCAGCAGATCCCGTGACCGAGTCCTGTGGGGGGGCTACGCCATCGTGTGGCCGGTGCTGCGTTAACACCGCCGCTGTGCCCTCTGGACGAGGTTACCCTTACATGCGTGTCGCCTTGCAGTTTCCAGACGAGTTGCTGGGTGATGCAGTGGCTGTGGTGCATTGCCTCCATAGCCTCATCACCAGGGATGGGCGTTACGCTGACGCGATACGCCTCAAAGAGGCAGAGGGCGACGCCAAGGGCGAGCTGCACGGCCTCAACGCCGGCGCACTCTATCCTCTTCGGCCACAAGGACCTGCAGCGCCTGGCGCAGCCGCACAGCTTCGCCCTGCTACGATGGACAACCCCCACTGCTCCACGAGCGCGATACGCTTGTTTGTTCTGGCCGACAACACCTTCGGAAGCTGTTGCCCTGACGAGATCACCGCTCAGCACTATTCGGCCGACTGCATTGTGCACTTTGGTGACGCGTGCATGAGTCGCTCCACACGCCTGCCGGTCTTATATGTTCACCCAGTGTTTCATTTCCATGCACTGGCCACTAACGCTGTGAGCGGCGGCGACGGTGCACGGGCGCTGCTGGATGCTGAGGCGACCGTAGTGCTGGAGGTGGTGCAACGCGTTGCATCGGCCATTCACCATCGGCTTACTGACTGGTGGGCCACGAAGGCGGAAGCAACCAGAGCCTCTGCCGGAGCGCCTTCCCCATTATGTCCCCGAATCGCCATTGTGGGCGCCTACTCTGCGAAGGCCATCGTGCAGGCAGCTGAGCGTCGCTGGAGCGCCACGGGCGATCCAAGTCTTCTAGTCGAGTGGCCCGTCTTCGAAGAGCGCAGTCTCTTGGCCGCGGCTGAGCTGGAAAAGTCGCACAGCCCGAGGTCCACTGAGAAGGCTCATGCCGCCGGCGATTTCCAGGGCGAGGGCTTCTGGGTCGTGAGCGGTGTCCGCTTCCCGCGCCTGTCCGCATCGCCGTCGCCAACGCCATCCAACGAGGTGCAGTACCTGCTGTTTATTGGCGGGGCGGACTCTTCGGCGCTAGTGCACGTGCTGGCTGCCGAGCGCTACAACCAGTTCCATTACAGCGAACTATGCCGCGAGTACCTAGAGTGGGACGACGGTAATACGATGAACAACGTGCCTGTCGTCTGCGTATTGGATGATAACTTCGGCGACATGCCAGCGACGAAGGAGTACCTGCACAGCGCCGTCAGGTGCCTTGCGGAGGACGGCTCTGCTTCCTCTGTGTACCTCGAGCTGACAGATGCGGTGCAACAGTGGGTGTCTGCCACGTTCGCTGACGGCGTCGCTGCGGCTCTCGCCACCAAAGAGTGTGTGCGAGCTCAGCAAAAGTTGCAGCGCCGCAGTAGACAGCGTGCATTTAACATCGAGTCCGTGCGGGCCAGCTCCGCCATTGGCATCCTTGTTGCATCACTCGCAATCGAGGGCTACTATGAGGTGACGCAGCAGCTCCACCAACTGATTCGGGCTTACGGGAAGCGCAGCTACGTCATCTATGTTGGCCACCTGAACGAGTTCAAACTGGCGAACTTTGCCGACACACTCGACTGCTTTGTAGCAGTGGCCTGCCCGTACAGTCAGCAGAGCCATTTTCCTGAGAAGGAGGATGGCTTCATGAAGCCCATCGTGTCGCCGGCCGAGGTGCTTGTTGCGTTGACGAGTGCTGACGACGACGCAAGGGTAGAAGACCAGTACGGCATGGCGGCCGTCTACACAGCCTCCTTCCCAACTGTGCTGCAGGCTCTCAAAGACGCTGTGCAGGCGCGGCGAAGTAAACTGGAATCTCGTGCAAGTGGCACAGAAGCTTTCACGGCGCAAGGGCAGAATGGTGAGGATGAACGGTGGGCGTCCAGCGGTGCGCTGGTGCGCACCGGCACCGGACGCAGTGGCGGCGCCTTGGTTGAGCAGTCGTGCTCTCAGGGCGCGCTTGCCCGCCTGTATGACCGCGAGTACGTCGGCCTCGACCCTCGCGTGGGGCAGACGCCGGTTCAGCCGGAGGTGCTGGAGGGTAAGCACGGCATCGCGCGTGGCTATGCAAAAGAACGGCAAGGGCAGGAAGGTCAGCCACCAGGGTCGCTGTGATGTATGCCGCTCATCTTCGGTTCTTGGCATGGGACGCGTTGCACTGTGCAGTACTTGTGATTGCCGTTCTTTACACACAGACATATATATATGTATTTGTCTGCTAAGCTATAACAAACACAGAGTGAATGAGAAAGCTGAAGGGGGGCGCTGGCGACTACTGGGAACCTGCCAGCCAGGCAAGAAAGCGGTGTGCATCAAGGCGCGGTGAGTGATCAGACAAGTGAGCGCATGGTAAAGCTGAGGTGCTCGTTGATGCACACATGCGCGAGACCCCTGATGAGGACCCCAAGTCGGTGATTTACATACAAGGTGGAAGAAAAAAAAGGAATAGGCAAGAGAGAGAACCGCCTGAGGTTTTCCTCGCTTGACGCACTGCCATTGTGGCGGCGCCGCTAACGCACACAGCCTTTCTCTATCGTGCACGATGCGTTTCCTGATGTGAGGACTCTCGCATCAACCGCACGCAGACAGGTGGGCGCCGGTTTGTGCACCCGAGCCCTGTCCCTACCCACCATCGCTGGCTTCTGCTCGTTTCCTGTTCTTTTTTATTCTCTCTCCCCCTCCGATCACGACGCGCCTTTCGTTTCCCTAAGCGGCTGCCGAGGATCGTTCGTTTCCGCCTTGCCGATGGACTTTGGGGAATTGGAGGATCCGCCTCTGGACACCGCGGAGTCGCAGAGACTCGCGAGCGGCGGAGCATGGTGTATGTGACGATGCGGCGCCCCAGGCTCAGGCATCGATGAGCGGCCCACTGCAAGGCTCTCCGCGCGCACTGCTACACCTCCCCGCATCAGCGTCGAGAGGCAGCGCTGGAAAGGGTGTTTCTTCATGGAATCATCAGCAGCAGCCTCACCTCTCGTGAATCCAACAAGGGGGCTCTGCCTGTTTGTGCGCGCGACAACTAGGCAGCCGCTCGGTGCAGTCTGAACGGCCTAGTGAGACGGCCGTTCGCAGCGCTCGCAGCGAAATCCACGCAGTCTCGGCAAAACAGGAGGCAGGGCCGCGATTGCTATCGCAGTGCAGGCCGCGAGCCCGATCATGGAGCACGGCGAGAGCGAGCGCCGCTCGGTCACCTTATCCGAACAGCGCTCATGACAGCAGTGCTCGATGCTGCCCCTCGCACCGTGCTGCCACACCGAAAGCGACGCTGATGATGCCCGCTAGCGGAGCCGCTGCGCCAAGCCGGCACCGGCTCAGTGACCTTCTATTTGAGGCGAGGAAGAGGTGCTGGCGCTGCCTCTGCTCTCCCTAACCGTGGGCCTAGCGGCTTCCCTGTCGCCCGCGCAAGCGGTGGGGGTGTCGGCGACGCCCTCTTCCAACCCCCTGACAAAGCGGTAGGCAGCGCTAGTGGTGCAAACGAGAAGTGCTGCTCTCACTGCAGGGGGGCAGAAGAGGTGCTTTCTCGCTGTCCCTGCAGGCTTGCCCGATACTCCTGCACGCGCGCAATGGCCCTTTCACAAAACGATCTGCGGCCATGCCGTTCGCGCCATTCGGCCACCGATGCGGCGTTGTGACTGGTGCTTCCTCTCCGGTAGCGACGGGGGGAGGGCAGCGATTTATCCGCTTCCTCCTCTGGGGCATCGCTCGCAGTCTCAGCGGACGCCTCAGTGAGGCGGCACATGTCTTCTCATAACTGCCCCCGTGTCTGCGCCTGGCCAGAGAAGCCGCATGCAGGTGTGAGTAGCGACTCTGATGCTTCCACGACTCTCGACCAGAACCGCCAGGTTACATTGGCAAGCGTCGAGCTGCACCGCTCCAACGCCTCGCACAGCGACCTCTACCCCACGCCGTCGCTTCCGGTGCCGACATGAATGCCGCCAATTACGGCGTGGGGTCGGCGCGGCTGAGCGCGTGCGGCACCCGACACCACGATCGCGCTGCCAACTCACTCTACCGCAGCCTGTACACCTGCACCACGGCGACGCTGCAGCACGCGCCTAACCCCTTATTGGACGCCGCTAGTCTTAGGCGTTTGCGGCCGCTGCGACACAACCAGGCGGAAGGCCCCCATAGCGGAGTTGCTGACATTGTCTTTCGACGCCAGCATTACGGGCCCTCCTTGCACACCGTCCAGAATGTATATTTGAGTCGCGCAGGCGAATCGGAGCACGGCGTCCGCAGCACCTCTACTGTGGGTGGCGCAGCTGCCCGAGATCGGCGGGGGGTGGTTGCGTTTCTGCTTGCATCACGCCAGGCGGCCGAGCAAAGAAGAAGTGGAGGCTCGGGTGACGCACCTTGAGGCGTTTCGTCTGGGCTGCGATGAGCTTCGCATGCGCCTCCTTCACAAGAGTGAAGAGGAGGAGCGTATGTCCATCTTGGAGGAGGAGGTGCTTTGGTGCGTCCTGACAGGCAATCCTGTCTGGGAGAGGTGGACGCTTGAGCTGCAGAACTTTTGCGAAGCGAGAGAAGGAGCGTTGCGTGTTGTCTGAGGCAAACGCAGCCGGCGGCGGAGCGCTTCTTACCGTCTCTATGTAGGCTTCTTGGCCACTTAGTCTGGGGGTGCCTGTTGTAGGCGCTACGTGGTAAACCGCCAGCGGCTCGCGCTTCTGTTTGGCACAATCGCTGCGGCTGTGCTCTCCTCGCACCTGCCGCAGCCTCTCAAAAGCGAAACACATGGAAAAAGGGTCGTGACTTCATGACAGGTGAAAGGCACCTCTCCCCCTCTTGGCCACTTGCCCGTGGGCCCTCCCACGGCGCGCACGATATATTCCCATACTGGAGGGCATCCACAATTGTACACAGCGTCTGATCTGTGACGCCCCCTCCCTTCCTTCGCCCTTCCCACCCGCTACTTCTTCAGCGTTCTATGCGGGCAAGGCGCATGCCTCTTTTCTTCGACTGTCGGCAGCTCTGTCCCCGCCTCTCTTCCCACCTGACTTTCCTTGTCCGACGAACCCTCTCTCTTCCTGCCGTGGCCGCTCCCTTCTTTCCATGCCATCAGTCGTTGCGCAGCGTCCGTCCATGAAGGATCACACATACACACACATACACCGACAACCTCGCCCTCTCTCCCCACCGCCTTGAAGCGTCGCCGCATTCCCTGCAGGAAGCATCTATATCTATATATATATAGATGTAGCCCCGCTACAGTCTATACCCGCACCTTTCTTGGCTTCGTTTTCTGTCTCTCCCTTCCCTCTTCATTTTCTCCTCCTCCTCCTCTCATCTCAGTCGCTTCTTCTCATTATCTCTCTCCCTCGTTGTCGCGCTCACGTTCCCTGTGACTACTGTCATTGGCATCACTCTAGTCTGCAGTGCATTTTGCTCGTGTCGCTGCACCTTTTTTTTCTGCTTCCCCGCTCTTCTGCAGCGGGTGCAGTCGTTCCCTTCCGACCAACGCGCATGTCCATACCGCCGTTCAAGTCTCCGCTCTCCCCTCCTCTGCCTCTTACCCCCTCTCCGCTTGCGTCTCTCTACTCCGCAGAGGCGAGGGGCTGAGACAAAGATGAATGCGCTGGCAAACAAAAGCATTCTTACCGACTATTGGCTTCTCACGGATCTGGATGGGACGCTCATTGCAACCCCGCACAAGGCCAACGGTCGTTATCTGCCCATCACACACAGCCCCTGCTTTGCGCCTGTGAAGCAGTGGTTGAGCGACGGCGGCAACGTGTGCATCGTCACGACGGCGGACCTGCGGGTAATCGACCAGGTGTACCACCCACTGAGGTCGCTTCTCAAGACGTATCAGGAATATGTAGATGAGACTGCTGCTGCGGGAACGCCCCTCCAGGCAGATGAAGCCACAGCGGCGCAGCCGCCGCGCCGTGGCTGTCTGCTCTTGTCCATTTATACCGGTGCCGTTCTGTATTGGTGCACGTCCGACTGCATTATCATGCTCTCGGAGTATGTCAGAGCTGCCCATTGCGCCACGCGCGAGTCCGTCGAGCTGGCGAAATCTTACCAGGTGCGCATGCCGCATGCTACTTTGTTTGTGGACGGAAGTAATAAGCAGTTGCGTTCGCAGCCAGAGGTGTGTGTGCAGGGCACTTGCATCGACGCCGCGACCGCTTGTCGCCTGCAGGCCCGCATCGAGTCCATCTACCTAGATTACGTTCGGGATGTGCTCTCTGGCAAGGACCCGACCGTACGCGAGTCGATGAAGTGGCTATCCCAGCGCTACCAGCGCATGTGGGGCAGCCTGCTGCAGTACCTTGATCTCATCTACAACGCTGTGGTGCACAGGCACACCACATCGCCGTTGCTGCTCGGCGAGACAGCCACGCAGGCACTCATGGCACTGGCGCACCATTCTGCAGCGGACCCGGCAGCAGTGGAGTGGAAGGTGGGGTACTTGCGCTCCCGGCACAGCTTCTTGACGACCTTCGGCATTCTCCGCATCGAGCACGTCGATTCACATGTGTGCTACGCCGAAGCCGATACAGGCATGCCGCAGCCTATGCGACCCCGCGATATCAAGAGGCAGACAAAGGCGGCAGAACGTGAGCAGCTCGTCTCCTACGCGGCGCAGGTATTGCTGGCTGATGTGCCGCCTACCATTGCGTCAAAGCTGGCGGCTGCCACATCGAAGATGGCGGCGTTTTTGGTCGATCTCCTTGAGCCCAAAATGCAAAACGTTCCGTGGCAGATGCGCGAGGCAATACTATCTGTGACGGAGGTAAATGCTCCATTCCACTCTCACAGCGTGCCCGCGTGGCCGGATGACGTGGCCAATATTGCGCAGGTCATTCTGCTTGGCCTGCCTCTGCGTCTCTTCTCCAAGTACTTCCGCTCTCACGCAGCGGCGTTGGTGCGGTGTGGTGTGAACGCCATGCCGCAGCCAAATAGCGTCGTCTTCTCCAAGATCGGTGTGAGCAAGTCCACCGCACTGCGATATCTGCTCGGCAGAGATCGTGTCGCTTCTGTAGCGGAAGACTGGAAGCCATATTTTCCCAAAGTCACCGCAAGCCCCACCGCGGGTCCGGCGAGTCGAGCAGCCAACTTTGCGGGGTGTGTCCGTAGCTATCACGGCATCGCCATAGGTGACAACCCGCAATCCACCGACTACGAGCTGACGGTGTTTCGAGATCTCCCGTTTCTGTCGGTGGAGCGGGAGTCACAGCGGGTTGAGCGGCACCGGCGCATTCTGCGGCGCCTGCGGCGCACGCAGCTTATCGAGAGCCGCGGTGGTCAGCCGTTGATGCCGGATGGCAGCCAGGCACCGTCCTATGCGGAGCTCGTCTGCAGCCTGCGCCGCAGTGGGCCCATGATGGATGATCGCCTATTCCGAAACATCAACTACGTTGGTGGCGAGGAAGAGGGCACGGCGCTTTTTCTTACCGCTCTCCTGCACTACGCCACAGCAGGCTCGAAGGGCAAAGAAGTGCAGATGACCACGGCTGCGTTCTGTGATGCTATCCACAAGGCACAGGGGACAAGCCGTGATCAGGTGATGCTGCGTACCGTTCCTGCGAAGCTGTAAGCGAGTTCGGCGGCAGAGAACACGCGCTTGAGCACGCAGCTGTCGCGATCCTTCGCCAAACCCTTTCTCGGAGGTGGGGGGAAGGTTGCAGGCGAGGCAGAGGGTGCGACACCCTTGGTGCACGTCTCGCTGCTGGGCATGTCTGAGATGGGTGCTCCTCTTTTCCCTCCTGCCCCCTCTTCGACGTCTTTGACGGCCGCTCTCCGCTGTCTCGTTCACCGCATCGCTTTGGCGCGGGCGAGGCGGCGCTTTTGCTCTGCAAACTGTGATTGCTCTTTTTCCTTCGATGCGCGTGAGCGCCTCCATTGTAACGCTGCCTGTGCTTCTCGCGCTCTCTGTGTGTCTCTCGTGCTCATGCCCCTCCTCCCTTCCTCTCCGCTACACGCGTCCCTGCGGCCTTGGGCGTCGGTTCGGAGGCCTCGACAGGCAAAGGCGAGGTCTGGGCGGGCGGCATCGGGGAAGCGGCTAACGAAGAAGGGTAAAACGGCAGATCGCCAAAGTAGCCATGAGGCCGCACCCAGAAAAAAGTGAAGAGCGTTCAAGAGAGGCAGCGGCGCAGCGTGTCTGCTCACGATTCGTACTCAAATCTGGACGGAGGAGCGCTGCGGCGCCACTCCTGGGGCCGCACTTCGAGGTCATGGTGTGGGGTAGCGCGACGACGCGCCTCGTGAAGAGTGACGCACCACTTTCCCACCGCTGTGCCTGGTGCCTTCTCTCTCTCTCGCACGTGGAGCTCCCCCACGGGGATCGTCTCAACGTCGCCTGTCTTGCCCAGCATGTGCTACACACCGCTGCATTTCGCCCCATCTTTTATCCTCCCTCTCAAACGTTTTGGGGCGCACATCGTCCGCTGTCAAAAAACACCATGAGTCGCGCCGAGAGCATCACATACACTCGTACGCTTACCAACGCACTCCACGTGGTCCATACCTCTGCGCTACCCCCTCCCCTCCCTTCCCTTCCCGTTACCACTCCCTCTCTTTGTCACTGTTCAGTCATCTGCGCTTGCTCCCTCACTGAGTACCCCGTAGACTGTGCACTGGCCGCCTTCAAAGGCTTACAGCAGCTTTCTTCATCGATCTCGTTTGGTAGTCGCCCTCGTCCCCTGTCACGAGCGACCGTGCGGCTTCCATAGCTTTCCTCGACGTCGCAGAGCCGTCTTCACCATTTCACGGCGCGCCGCATCGAGCCGCTTCGTTCGCGCCCTGATGTTCACGGAAACCTCAGAAAAGTACTCGGCGGCGGACGGGACGATGAATCAGCCCCTCGAAAAGAACGAGAAGAATGTAGCGGATGAGTATACTGCCGTGGAGGAATTTGCGCCTTCCACGACGACGGTCGCCTCAGGTGCCGCTGGTGACGCTCGCGTTGGCGCTAGCTATGCCGAATACATGGAGGCGAAGGCGCAATTGGAGGAGGCACGTGCCTCACACGAGCGGCGCGTGCAGGAAATCGCCCAAGACTCGCTGGGGTGCGACATCAACTCCATCCCCTCTCTGGAGGAGCTGCGGCGCGAGCGTACGCGTCTGACAGAGGAAGTGCGCCATCACAAGGACGAGCAGGACTCCCTCGCCCTCGACATTGAGGGGCTGGAGGGCGCAGCGGATGTATATCAGCTGGCGGCCCGCGTGCAACGGCTGGAGCACTTTGTCAAGCGCGCAATGCAGTACGTTGAAGAGACGCTGCCGCTCGAAGTTGAGAAGACGGTCGAGGAGGACCGCTATCAGTCCAACCTGGAGCTGTGCGCCTATATCCAGGGGCTTCAGAAGAGGCGCACAAACACGCTCCAGAAGATCGCCGCCGTGCAGGAAATGATGAACAAGAGGAGTCGGCTCCAAAGCGCCTTCGACGAAGCTGTCGATAAGCCCGAGAATGAGGACCCGATGGAGGCCAAGGCGGCGAAGCATACACAGGAGAACAAAGACGAATGCGCCGTGCTGCATCAAAAGATCCGTAAGTTCCGCTCCATGGTGACGAAACTGCAGATCGATATCGCAAAGGAGAGCAAGGAAAGCAAGAAAATGGAGGACAGGATGTGCGCTTGCATCCGGAACGTTGAACTCGCCAACGCGCGTGATGCGCGGCTGTGCAAGGAGCTGAACAGCCGCAACTCTGCGGTGACGACGAACTCGCAGCTGCTGATGGATCAGCTCAACGTCGAACACTACGGCTTCGACAGTACGTTAAAAACAAGGCAGCTCTTGGAGGACATCAAGGACCGCCAGACCGCCGGGGATGGAACGCTAGGAGACCAGTCGCAACACATGCGTGACGCCTCCTTTGCCTCGCTCGGCACACCTCAGTCGCGCACCAACTCGATGACCGCATCCCAGCGAGCTGTCAAGCTGCCGATGGTTGCAATGAAGAGAACAGAGTCGCAGCGAGCTCGTGATAACGCCGTGCGTGAAGCGCGGGAGGAGTTATCACAGTCGCTGCGCCGTACGAACAGCACTGGCAACAACCAGCTTTCTCGCGCCGCGTCGTTCTCTAAGCCGCCGCTGGTGGCCATGAAGCCGACGGCGTCGCAGCGCAGCCGCGACAGTGCTCTTCGCGAGGAACGCGAGGGGGCCTTGGCTCTCCGCTCTCGACAGCGCAGCAACTCCCTCGGCTCTGAAGTCCGCACGCCATCCGTGTCGGCAAGGCTCGGCGCTTAGCCGCTTAGCGCTGAGGGAAAGGTGGACGGGAAGAGAGAGACCGATGGAGGGGAAGGCAAATGTGCTCGTAGCAGGTGTGACACAAGGCAGTGGCCTTCGCCCGTGTTCAACCAAGAGAAGAGAGATGCAGCGTATGTGGCGTAGCAGCGCTGAGGACGCTGGACGCATCACCGGTCGTCTAATTCCGTAGAAATGGTCACCTTCGTATCCTCTCCTCGTCCTCTCTTTTCGTTCCCCCCTCTCCCCCTCTCCTTCTTGCTCGTCCATCTATTGTTGCGCGTGCTTGAAGACCGGAGTCTTACGGCGCAGCTATTCTCTATGACGACCTCACGCCCCGCTTTGGCTTTGTTTCACTCTCCTCTGTTCGAATCTGTCTGTTCATCTTTTTTTTCATGTAGTTGATGTTGGCTTTCAACCCCTTACCCCCCTCCCCCAACTCAGATAGCCTGTACCGTGAATGGAATGCAGGTGGTGACCAAGAGAGGAACTTGGATGAGGGTGAGAGGGACGAAGGTGGGTGGAAGCGGAGGGCTTGCCCTCTGCGGATTCCTCTGTGCCGTTGTGTGGGAGTGCGTCTTTTCGCCCGTGGCAGTAGTGAGCGAGCTGGAGCGACAAAAGCAAACGATCCTTGACACCCTTCCCACCCCTTCTGCATGCGCGCGCGCGCGCTCTCGCTCTCGCTCTCTCTCCTCACTGTGCTCGCCCACCTCCTTCCATTCCTCTTTTTCTCCCCTCTTACTTGTTTTTCGATGTCTTTTTTGGCTGTTGTGTGTTTCGTTGATGCCTTTCCCTTTCCTGTTTTCTGTCCGTACACACCCCTGTGCTACACACACACAGACTGTCTCTCTCTCTCTTTCTGTGTGTGTTTGTCGGCCACGTCCACCGGAGCGATTCAGTCATAGTTTTTTTGTGTGTGTTGGTCTTCATCGGTTCCTTCTCTTTTCCACGTATTTCTTTTTTTTTGTTGTGAAGGACTTCTGTTTGGTGTTCGCCATAACACCTCTCTCCCCCCACACAATTTTTTTTCTTCCGTTGTCGCCTCTCCGTGGAAAACAAACAGCCAACAAACGAACAGCAAAAAAACACACAGGCGGGGGAGAGAGAGACAGTGTGTGTGTGTGTCTGTGTGTGTGTGTGCTTGAGAGAGTGAGAGGGAGAGCGGGAGGCTGACGCGGTGAGCAAAACGAGAATAGAAAAGAGAAAAAAGAAGCCAGCCGGCGCAAGCGGCGAGTGCCGTTGGAATGAGCAGCGAAGGAAAAAAGTCGCAGCGGCTACATGGCACTCACCTCCCCTGCGTGGATGGCCTGGATGCGCGCGCGTGTGTGTGTCTATCTGTCTGTGTGCGCGCATGGAGGTCTTGGGGGAAGAGGGTAGCGGGGCAAGTAATGCGATCACACCCTTGGGGAGTGGGACGGGAGCGATAGCGAATAGTTTGCCTGTAAGGAGAGCTTTATGTCCACTGCTTACGCCGCATCGCGGCCCTCTTCCTCCTACTCCTCCTTCTTCCTTCCCCTCCCCCCTGATGCTTGTGTTTGTGCGCGTTTGTGGATTTGTGTGTTGCCGCGCTCTATTGTAATTCATACCTCAACGAACCTTCGCAAAAAGGGGAAAAAGATCTCACGTTTGCTGGACTGAATCGTTCTAGCTGGGCTCCAGTGAGTCGTTACTGCGCCGACGGTGCATCGCCGTTTCTTTGTCTGCCATGCACACCCACAAAGAATCGCCCATGAGCTCTTCACTCCGCAATTCCGATAAAGTGTCGACCAGCCTACAACGCAAGTGTGGTTTCTCTGAACTGCTTGCTTTACAAGGAACGCGTGTGGGGTGGTGTGAAAAGTGGCGCTCTTTTTTTTTTGTGTGTGTGTGGGGAGGGGTGACTCATACCATGAGCGGAGCAACTCCCTCTTTCCTTACCTCCCTCGTGGAGTCTCTCTCTCGAGAAGCAGCCGCCTCCTCTGCTTCTGCAGAGACACTCACCTGCCCAGCCTTCGTCGTGATCGATGGCGGCACCGATCCCCATGGGGGCTCCTATGCTTTCGTTTGCCCCCCCTCTCTCTCTCGTCGCTTCTTTCCAATAGGTAAACGCGCACATCTATTACTCCACAGGCGGCACATTGAAAGACTGGCCACGCATCGTGGACGTACGTGTGTGCGCAGTGCCTTGACCTGACCACCGTCCGCAGCTCTCATTGCGTGCGCTGCGCGTCATCACACTGACATTGCCTTTTGGTTGACAGCTGCTTCTTCTCCGTCTTTATCTTCTTGGCCATCATGACTTCTCTGGACGTCGACACTCATGAGGCAGAGCCTCTCATGGAGGAATTGGCCCCCTCTGAGGCAGCAACGTGGTCGACGGAGACGTTTCTGCGCTTCTCGTCATTCAGAGATGCGTACAGGGCGTGGCACGAGACCGCCGGCTTCTTTCAATGGCTGGAATCAAGCGACTACGCTGTGACGCTGCTCGCCGCTTCGAATCTGCGTCCTCTCCGCTTTATCACAAGGGAGCGAGGCCCAATGCCGAGAGCGTCCTCGTCGCACGATGTCGGAACACGCGCTGTGCATCTGATGCTGTGTGCGCCGTGTTGCAACATTACAGTCGTCCTCTCCGAAGAGGAGCGGCGAGCACTGACGAAGTTAGCACGGGTCTTCCCATTCCACGTGCGCCTGAATGGTGTAGCTACACGAAAGGAGGGCTCCAATACTGCAGTGGTGCACACTACGGAGCTGGAGTGGCAGCATGGGATTATAGCTGGCTTGCTGGCGCGCGCTCACCGAGAGGACTGCGCTTGGCGCGACCGACATGCTGCGGACGCGAAGGGCAGCGAAACAGAGGATACCGCGGTGCCATGTGCGCGCCAAATCCTGCTAGGCAGTGCATCGTTGTGTGTCACGGAGTCGACCACAGTTCGTTGCTTCTGCGCCGCATTGAAACTTCGCTCGACAGGCGCTGAGACATCCACCAACGCCGCAGCTCGGGTGCGTTGCCTGCTTCCACGAGGCACCCCGCCGAGCGTGGTTCGGCAATGGATGGAGGAGACGCTAGCCGTCCTCGAACCCGCGCCGTCTGCGGTAGGCAGCGAGGCTACATCTGTCGCGCCACGGCTGCGTTACTCGGGGAGCAATGCGAATGAGCGCATTCTGCAGCTCTTTTTCACCCCAAAGAAGCGTCCTAGGCCAGAGACGATCAGCGGAGGCGCTGTCTCTGAAGCCGGCGTAACAGGGGAAGCGGTGCTGCAGTACATGGCGTTGCTGATGTCCCTCTACGGGTACATCGCGGTTTCAGCCAATGACACGCGGCCGGTGGAGGCAGGGACCTCAGATGCTGAGGATGCCGCATCAGGGCACGAGGCAGTTGCCGCTCGTGCGAGAAGTCGCCGGTCTCCCCCCCTGGACGGACCGCAGTGCGACTGCCCATCGACGATACGACGGCCGACGGACGAGGGGGGGGGGAGCCGGCGAACGCACCGGGAAACGGTGACACAGTCGGAGATTATGTCTGACGCCGACACGATGAGGCTTCTCGGATGGCGCCTCCGGTGTCAGTTCTGCGCCTGCGGCCCTCCCATCATGGCTGTGCGTGAGGGCGTCACGACCATCACGACTGCTGCCGTCACGGTGACAAGGACTATGGAGTCTGTGTGCACACCCACTGGCACTACTGCTCCCCCAAGTGCCCACGCGTTCTGCGAGGAAGCGCGGG
The DNA here is from genome assembly GCF_017916325.1 of Leishmania martiniquensis. NCBI lineage: Eukaryota > Euglenozoa > Kinetoplastea > Trypanosomatida > Trypanosomatidae > Leishmania > Leishmania martiniquensis. The sequence continues at coordinate 1,142,105 of NC_090168.1, forward strand.
TGGCTCTAGAGGAAGAGGCCCATGCGCTGCCGCTTGACAGAGGAATGGGAGGTGCAGTAAAATGCGGTAGGGGTGCTAGCAGTAGCGGGGGCAGCGAAGATGTTCTGGGGACCCTTGCAGAGGTGGAGGCGGCTCTGAGGAGCGCTGACCGCAGCCAGCGTAGCGACCAGCTTGAGTCGGAGGTTGAAGCACGAGAGGAAGGCGACGAAGATGCCGTTCCGAATACTACGCAGCTGCCACCGCCCGCTCGAAGCAGCGTAGACGAAGAAAACGACGACCACGAGGCCGAAAGCGTGTACACAGGCAGTGAGGTGGACAGGAGCGTCGGCAGAGAGGAAGGAGTACCCGCAAAGGCGGGATCAGGGGATGCCTTCGGCAGCGGTGCGGCACCCCTCGATGAGCAACGCACACAAATGAGCATGGATGTTGCTCTCTCACAGGCGGAAGCGACTGCGCCTCCTGTGGCCGCTGCTGCTGATTATACTGCTGTGACCTCTCCCCCCGCCCTCAACACGGCCACCACCAAGACGGTAATGAGGAGAGCAACGCGGTCGGTCACCACTATTACGATAACCTTCTCAAAACGGCCAACATTGCAGGAGGGCAGCCAGCAGCCACGCGTCGACGTTGCGACCGTCGGCCACCACGACAGCTGCCCATGGTCTCGACTGTTCCTCACCGACGCCATCGACGCAACAGCGCTTGCGGCACCGCAGCGCTTTATGGACTTCACATGGTCGGTGGGCACGGACAGTGATGCAGTGGGTGAAGAGAGCGTGACAAATGGCAGTAACGATGCGTCGTCATCCGTACCGACGCCTGGGGAGCAGGCCGCATGTGACGCACACGATGCAGCGGGCAGGGCGAGTGCCGATGGCGAAGGGCTACTCGTGGAACCTCGTGACCCCCCGCCACTCGCGGGAAAGCGCTCGCATCGGACGATTCTCATCTTGCGCTTTCTTCTGCCGGAGGTGGAGCGCCTCATCACGGCATGGAGACTCAGCGAGGAATGGGAGCGCACGCAACCGAGCGGGTATCTGCGACATCCTTTATGGCGCACATGGCTCACGTCCCAGACGCTGCACCCTGTGCACACGGAGAGCGCTGACGGCGTCATGGAGCAGTACTTGCGCACCCTTGAGCGACACCTGATGCCACCACCGTGCACCGCAGAGGAGGTGGAGATGTGCGAAGCACATCCTATTGCCGCGGCTAATGACCGAAGCCGTGACCGCAGCGTGCGCCGCCAGCCAGGAGCAGGGACGATGGTAAATGCGGAGCGGGAGGCGCTGGGCTCGTTGGGGAGGCTTTGCGTGACGATTGGCGCTCCTCTCTACAGCAGCAACTTCACCTCCTCCAGCCAGACTCTAGGGGCTGCCTGGGATGTGGCTACTCGCTCGCTGCACGAATGCTTCGCCAGCGGCAAAAGGGCGACGGGGTCGGGCACAGCAGCGCGATCTGGTGAAGCGCGTAGGTTACTGAGCGAGGGGCTGCGATCGCTGCTGCAGGTTTCAGGCGCCTCAGCAGCCCAAGGTGCCACTGTCGGCAGCGAAGCTGGGCTGAAAGGTGCCATTACTTCGGCAGCCAACGAAGAGTCGCGAGAAAGGGAGGAAGGCGCCGCGGTGTGCGCCTTCCTCAGGACTGTGGAGGCGCGCTACGCAGACAGCATCTCTCACGAGGGCGGCTCCAACGCTTCACGGTTTGGACTCGCGCTGCAGCGCGAAGCTGTTCCGCGCGCGTTGCACGAGCTGGCCTCCTTCCTCTACCCAACAATGGAAACTCGAGCTGCAGACGGCACCAGCCCTACTGAAGCTCCTGTTTATGTTGTGAAGGTCGCCCCTGGGAGCGCGAATGCGTCACCATCCCTCGGCCTTAGCGATGCAGATCGCTCATGTGTGATGCAGTACCTGCAAGGCATGCATCGCATTGCTCAGGAGGAGCACCTGCAGCTGCAACGGATGCGAGAGAAAAGGCAGGAAGTGCCGCGGCTCGCCGATGCAAAGGCGACCGCAGCGGTTCGCATCCCTGCCCCCTCTGCCGCCGCTGCCGCTGCCTCAACGCCTTCTGCACCAGCGGGGCGCGCACCACCCGCCCATTCAAATTCTGGAAAAGGACGCGGGGGTCAGCAGCAGCGCTCGAAGGGCAACAAGGCTCCCAATTCATCGCCACACCAGCCGCAACTGCCGAATGAGAAGCAGCGCCCACCAGTGCTCCAGCCGCCACCGAGCCATGGCAATTCCACGGTGCCATCGTCTTACCCGTCATGCCCATCCAGCGTTTCGTCCGTCTTTCCAGCGGAATTGCGCCACAGCAGGGGCCCTGCGCTGCCCTCTCTCGGCTACGACAACCTGCCCTGGGCATCTTCTCAACTCTTCCTCCAGGGTAGCACTGAGGTGTCACCACCGCCGCAGCTGTCGCCGGCGCTGCATCAGCCGCACAGCATGATGGTGAACAACGCTCTGCATCCTATGCGTGCCTCTCCGAAAGGTCAGGCGGGCGGCACTGGGCCATTCGACCCTCCAAGCAACATCAGCCTCTTCCCTGCACCGAATGTGACTCCGGGCACTGGTCAGGATCCCATTTTTCCCGGTAGCAGTCGTGGCGGGCGAGAGCTTGCTCGGGCTGGCTTTGCTGACGATGATGGGACCTTCTTCTCGGCTATGCACCCCTTCGGGTGGTCGCCTTTTCCACCAGGTCCATCGGAAGGGGATAGCGCCACCTCTATGACAGCAGCCCTATATGCTCGGCAGCCTGGCGCCGCCCCTCCATCCGTTCGTGTCGGCGGCCCTCCTCCTCGCGGCAGCGACTCCGTTTTGGGCAGTGTTAACGCGAGCAATCTCAGCAGCGACAGTGGCAGTGCTGCTGAGGATGTGCGTCTCTCCAATTGGAGCAACAGCTCGACGTCGCAGATACCAGCGCACGGTGGTGGTGGCAGTCGCGGGGTCAGTTGCCAAAGTGCATCCCCTGTGCTTCGTCGAGACGGCGCTGGAGGTGGGAATCGTAGAGCTGGCGGTGCCGCAGCGCCTAGTGTCCTTGGCGCTGCGGCGCCGTTGTCCGCCGCTTCGCAGAAGGCGTCGATGCCGGCTACCAGCCGCGCCCGAGGAAGCAAGCAGAATCTACAGCCACCGGCGCCCAACAGCCAGCCGTCACCGAAAGTAAGAGGTGGCTCTCCTGCACTCGGCGGTGGAGGCTCGAATGTGCATGCACCACCGGCTCGCATTGGTGGTGGCGGTCGCAGTGGGCAAGGCCGAGGTCGTGGTGGCGGCCAGCGGCGCGGAGGTGGAGGCCGCGGTGGTGTTGCCGGTGCCGGTAGCGGCTTTCGACGAGGCGGCTGAAGAGGGTGATGTCTTTCTTTGGGTTCTTGCCAAATGTGCGCGCCACCCGAGCAGTGTCTCGCTGTTACCTCTCGCACCTCCTTTCCCTGCAGACGCGTACTCGAATGAAGCCCATAAGCTTTCCCCTAAATTCGTGTAGGCTGAGGCACTGACGCACGCGTGGCAGTATGGGTGCAGCGGAGGGCGCTAACAAATTGGTGGACCCCCGTCTCTCCATAGACGGCGGCATGATCACCTACAAGTAGCCTAGGAATTCAAACGTCATTTACGGCGACCCTTGCCAGATCTACATACGCTCCCCGTACCTTCTTGGGGCCGTTGCATGTGCTCTCTTTTCTCCTCGCCGCAGACGCGCTCGCCTCTTCAGACCTTTCGCCTGACGCTGCTCCTCTTACAACTCATCTCTTAGTCGACACCGTGTAGGATTTCGTCGGCCTCTGCGTGGGCTTCCTGTAAGCGTCCACTGCTACTACTCATTCCTCCCCTCTACCCCGCCTTCCTCGTTCTGTGATTGCGCTTGCTGCCTCCAACTCCACGTGCACGCCTGTATGCCGGTGCACTTTGCCTCATCACTATAGAGTCAACGCCAACACACCTCTTTATCCACTGCCTCCCTCATTTCGCCCTATCTTGCCCCCTTACCGACGTAGGTTGGGTGGAACTGGAACACACGAAGGAAGCGAGCAGCCAAAGAGAATGGCTCTTGTTCCACATACACAGGAGGTGCAGCGGGAAGTAGAGTCGTTGCAGCAGCTCCGCCGTGCGCTGCATGAGGCCTACCTTGTGGAAGCCAAGGCAGGCCTGCGCGTCGGGAAAGATGCGAGCAAGCCGCCTTCCGTCACGGATGCACGCCGCACTGTGGACGCCCCTACGTTGAGCGTGCTGAAGTCGCCCAACTACCCCTTCACCCTTTGCGAGGAGGCTCCGCCGTCGTACGTGCCGCCGCCGGTGCCGTACGACGTTGAGGGCAAGATTGAGTCGCTCAAGAAGCGCGTGCTGCAGGTGCAGGAGGACTTCCAAAACTATCAGAAGCGCCACAGCCGTGACGGTGCGCCACTGCCGGCGTCTCAGGTGATTGACTTCTTTAGTAGCAACACGACCTACGCTGAGGTGGCGTGGGAGGTGTCGTCGCTGCAGTGGTTCTACCGCTGGGTCCTCTCGCACTCGATCAGCCACTTGTGGAACTGCAAGGAGCAGCTTGAGTACGTGCTCACCGACGACAGCAATGACCTGCCGCAGATGGTGGAGGAGATGGACGCGTGCCTGCGAGCATACCCCTTTTCGGCTGCCGTCTCCATTCTCGACAGTGATCGACAGGCAGTCGTGGCGCAAGAGCGTCGCCGTCTTCGATCTGTTAGCCGCATTTACCGTGAAAACGTGCCGGCGACTGCCGTCACAGCCGCGACGAGCTCTTACCTCAGTCCGGAGGAGAAGTGTATGTACCAAGAGTTCTTCAATCAGTCGGAGCACATGGTTCTCCTGCTTAACCACACCTTGATGCTGAACAAGGCCAATAGCGCATACACGGCCGGACTCAAGCCCGGCGTTGACACCATGGGTCAAGGGCTGCTCCTCAAGTCGCAGAGCTCAGTCCGTGGCTACTCGCAGGATAGTGGCACCCTGCTGCTGCCGAACGAATCAGCCATTGGCGTGATGGACGTTGACAATCTCGCCAAAGAGACCCTTAACGCCGTCTCCGCCGAGCAGGAGGTGATCGCAACTCTTATGAAGGTGATCAGCGAGCGCCAGGAGCGCGGTGAGTGCTTTGAGATGTCAGCTGCCGAGCAGGAACGTACTCGTGCCGCGCAAATTGCCGTATACAGTTGTGTGCTGAGCGACATGAGCCTCATGGCGTGCCAGATGAACCTCACTGTCGAGTTCATGGAGCACTACGAGGCGTGGCTAAAGCTTCGCGGGTACGACTCTCACGAGCAGCTGATGACGGAGCTATCAAAACACAGTGGTGGCACGCCGTGGCCAACGCTCACCGCGTACGAGCTAAACAGCACTGACGGCGGACATAGCCATTTTGTGCCACCACCAGAGGATATCATTCGTTTTTACCACCCCTCAGAGAAGATGCCGAGTGAGAGTGCGGATGTGAAGAGCATCACTTCGCTCCGAGAGGACTACAAGCGTCTTGGTCGCAACGTCACTTCGACAGCAGGTGCCTCCACCAACAGTGCCGCTTCCTTCCCATCGGCACCGCCATCGGCAGCGCCTCCGAAGGCGGCGGCGGCTGGTGATGATCACATGGTTGTTTCACCGGCATCTGTGAGAGCTGCCATGTTGCACGAGGCAGACAGCGATGTAGCGAACGCCTTTTACGCACTTCTCGTGCACACGGACAAGGCACTGCGCAGAAATGGTGCCGCCGCCGCCACGAAGGGCGACTCCGTCGAACGCACCTGGCTGATTGCAGGCGTGCGCTACGCTGTCATCAAGATGCTTCGACGAGATTGGAGAGCCGCTGAAATAGCGAGAGATATGCTTGCCGTGGAGGAGGCCCTTCTTGCCGTGCTGAATGGAAAGAGAAACTTCTCTCGCATGACGCCCGCAGCTGCGGCGCTCTGCGCTATGGTGCAGGAGTTGGTGCGGCTCACTGTTGCGCGCAGCACGCTGCGCTCCCTCATTACGGAGGTGTCGATCACGGTGCACATGCCCGAGGACGCGGACAACTACGCGAAGGCGGTAGCGGACGTGACGAACCCACTGGGGCACGAGCGATGGGGTTCTCTCGTGGACGCTCTGTGGTTTCAGGTAGACCCTTCGACTGCCTCGAGTGGCGGGCTCATATTCCAGCCCACAACAGCGGACGGCGCGGCGGTGGGACCGGTGCCGTGTAACAAGCAGGGCGCTCTTCATTTTCTCTACATGGAGACCATTGACATGCCACCTCATGCAATGACCAGTGGTGCAGTGACGATCGCGATGTGCTACCGACTGCCTCGCATGTCGCCCGGCGCGGAGGCGAGTCGGCGCGTGGCACCCACGCTGGCCGCCGTTGCTGAAGCGCAGCCGTCAGGGCGAGGTGGCCTCTCTCGCTACTACCTTGCGCATCGTACGCTGGCGGCACTCTCTGAAGTAGAGACGAATGGCCTTCTTCCCTGTTTTGCGTGCCGCGTTTCAGAGGTGGGCGCCGTACCCCTTGCCGAGATGATCCACGTCGCCTTTGACGACGGTAATACGAGCTCTCTTGTGGACACGAATCATGTGCCGCACCTGTGCATGCTGCCGCCTGCGGCAATGGCGCTGAAGAGGATGGAGGCGCGAGTGGGGGTGGCCCCGGTACCAACAAGCTCGACGGATGAAATGTACGTCGCGTACATGGAGCCCGTCAGCTTTCACTCGATCGGACTTCTTGTGGGCGGCCTACTGGAAGACATGGCGGCTCGCGCACCGATTCTGGGCGATCTTTACATGGCTGCTGCCACCGTTCGGGAGCAGGCGCTGTCTGATATGAAGAGTGGAGCCGTGCCAAAGGGGTTCGCCAACACGAGCGCGCATCCGACTTCGATGGAATGTGCACCCTCGAAAGCGCGCGTCATGAGTATCCAGCGTGAGTCGGTTGCCAACCGAAATTCCAAAGTGGCATCGCGCCTCATCTCGCCGCTGCTGCGCCACATCGAGGACAAGATCTCTTCTTTGCAGCTTGGCGAGGGCAGAGGCCACCCCGTCGGCGGATCGAACACGACTGGCACTACCACGCAGGCGTCGGTGTTGTTGCCCCGCGGGACGTCAGCACGAGAGCCGTCGTCTGTGACTAGTCGCCCGACCCAAATGGTCAACTGCGGCGACACCACGTCGCCGTCCCCCTCGGCGGTGCGACCGAACCGGCTCTAAGCACAGGCCATGTGCTTGCGAGCTCACCTACTTTCATGTGCGCTGCATGACACCCTCTCTCTGTTTTCGTACATGTTGTCTCTTGTCTTCGTCTCAGGGAGGCGGAGGTGGCGTGTACGGACATGTCTGTCCGTGTGTGTGTGTGCGTGTCGGCGAGGGGCGTGGGAAAGGCCTCCGTAGATGATGGAGTGCACTGCTGCAGGCACAGAGGGATCAGGCCAGAAGGTACTATGATGAGATTCAACTGGAAGGAGAGTCTGCCGGGGAGGGGCATGCTGTTGGAAGTGCCCGACGGTCAAGGGGGGTGCACGAGGCTGGGAGGAGGTGAGGTTTACAATGGCGGCGTTGCCTCTTGGCTTTCTCTCTCACCGGTATACGCCGTGTCATCTGACCCCTCCTCGTGTCTGCCACCTCTGATGTGCGGTGCCTTTTTTTTTCGCTGTGGCTGACGGTTTTCTTTGCTCTCATTCACTCATGCGCTCTGCTCCGTACATCCTCCCCACTGGCGGCCTCGTTCGGCGCTTCTGACCCACTGTCGCTGTGGGTTTGAAGGCGTCAGATCAGTGCTTTTCTTTGCTTTACATTGTTATGTCCAGTATCACTTTCCGGCACTTTTTTTGTGCCCCCCCTCTCCTCCTCTTCGGTTGGAGGCCGTGCCACGTGTATTCCTCGTCCATGTATGCACATGCATCTCCGTGTGTGTGTGTGCTTCCCGATGGGAAGGGGGTGAGACGGCGACTCCTTTCGAAATCGCTCGACCTTTTTCGTTTCCACCTCTGTTTCTCTTTGACTGTACGCTTTCGTCTCTCTCTGTGTGTATGTGTTGTGATTTGTTTTCGTCTCTCTCTACCGCGACGCATCGCATCTTCTCTCGTTGCGTACATTGTGTGTGCATGCGTGTGCATGTGTGTGCGTGTGTGGGTGAATGTACCGTAGTCGCTGCGTCTGTACGTGTATCGCTTGACTTACCTCCGTTTTTCTTTTGCCGCCATGACTCTCTCTCTCCCGCCATGCCATTATTTTCTTTTTTCTGCAACGAGCTGTCTCACCTGCCTCGTTGGCCGATCGCTCCTTGTAGCATTTCTGTCACACCTCCCTCTCATTGTGGCAGTTGAACGCAGCAGTCGAGAGTGAAGAGGGAGGAGCGCGCGCCCTTTCCTTCGTCTTTGCTGATACCGCAGAACGATGAAAGCACTGCCAGTAAGCAATAGCGCTTGTGTGCGCATGTGCCATCTTCCCAAGAATCAAGGGCAACCGAGCCATCGAAAGACGCGCCTCATAATCTCGCTAGGAAAAAAAAGCAGTCTCCGACACCGCGCCCGATTTTTCTATTGCGGCGTGAAGACGGCGCATGCATGGGTGGTGCAGGCTCCCTTTGTACACGCGTACTGTAGCCTTTTGTAGATTGTTCAGGGGACTGCACTCGACATGTGTACAGCGTGACATTGACCAAAGGTGGGCGCCGATTCGGCGAGGGCCAGAGAAGGGCCTTTGCTCTTCGCCGTCAGAGAAGTGCTTGCCGCCATCCTGTACAAAGGCTGCACGTGGGAGGAGAGAGGCGGGCAACATTCGACACGGAAAGGCCCACCAATTTCCTCTTCGCTGTGTAGGCTATGCGCGTCTCAGCCTTCCAGACACGCCGCGCGCTCGACTCTCTCCCGTTCCCTTTCTCTTGTCATGTCGTACACCCCTTCCCGCGACCAAATCTCGTGGCGAAGCATTTGGATCGCCGCTTCCATTTCATTCGTGGAGAAATTTTTTTTTTACACCTCTCGCTGGCTCTCGGTGAGGTTCGTTTTTTTTTTGTTCTTTTGTTTTCGCACAAGCCTTTCGGAAAAACCGCCACAGTGCCTCCACCATCTGTCTCTTCCTCGTGAGTGACTTTCCACATCATCAGAGGCAGCGCGCATGGGGTCGCTTTTCTATCGATTGCTCTGAGCATTGTTTCCCCTTCTTAATCTGCGGTTGGCTACTCGAAGGTGGCCGCTGTCCTCTTTGGAAGCGCAGTCATTCGAATCGACGCCAAGGGCTTGTGGCACGCAGCCTCTATACGCTGCCGCCTCGTCCCTGACATCTCTGCAGAAACGCGGCCCTTCGCGGGCCGCCGTCTAGTGGCCTCATACTCTAAGTCAGCAGCAACTGGGGAGCTGCACCGAAGTCTTCACATTGCATCTCCCTTTTTGCCGCTGAAGGCTATCGTCGACTCTTTCGCGGACGAAACCGCAACACCCTCCTCCTCCAGCCGCTATAATGGGAACGGGCAGAGAGGCAGTCTCCACCGCTGGAGACATCGCCGCGCCGGCGCCGGCGGTGGAGCGCAATATCCGGATGCTGCGCTTTGGCTCCCTTGCCATCTTGGGCGCCTACGCCCTAGCCACCTTTTACAAGGTGGGCCTCATTGGTCGAATCTTGCCGGCCTCCATCCGCCATCGCCTCGAGTCGGTTGTGGAGGCCGTCAAGAGCCGTACCCAGCCGATGGGTGATGCCAAGCGGTTCGCCGTGGCCCGGTCTCATTTGACGGCGACGTACACCCTCGCCGCGTCAGGGATGGCGGTGCTAGCGACTGGTGTCGCTGTCTTCCGCCACGCACCACGAGTTTCCATTGCGATTCCGGTCGCGACCACTGTCGTGCCGGCAGCGCTGCTGCTCGGGATCCCAAAGCGGCGGATACTGTCTGGTGGTCGTCTACTGTGCTTCTATACGTCGATGATCTCTGCCGGGTATGCCCTAGGGCCGATCGGGTGGGTGGCGCAGGACAGTCTCATTGTTTTGGTGCTGCTTACTGGATGCACCATGACCGGCATATGTGTTCCGCTTTACCTCACACGCGGCATGATCAGCTATGTAGTGAGCGCGCAGGTGCTCTCCTCCGCCCTGTCCGTTGCCCTCGTCACTGCTCCAAAGCAGTCCAAAGGCAACTCACCGCTGAAGGCGTTCAGGGAGCAGGCTGGAATGGAGATTGTCCTCAATGGCGACATCAACGTGCTGTTCACGATGCAGCTCATGTCCAATGTGGCAGTCTGCATGTGGCATACAGTTCCGAGCATCGTCCACTGCGTAGCGTGGCAGGGGAGGGAAGCGGAGCTCCGCGATTCGATGGACCCCGTGAGGGAGGCGTTCGGAATTTGTGCGGGCACGACGTACGTTGTCTACCGCTGCGTCCGGTGGGCTTGCCGACTCCTTATACGGCGCGTCATGACGGACAGCACCAGCGACCCGCAAGGCGGGCAGGGCCAGAACACCTGGCTGGCGCTATCAAGCCACTCTCTGGACGTCAACGGCGCGAGCGGTGTGGTGTCAAGTGTGGTCATGTGCCTCTGGTATGTGCGGGCCGTGTCGCTGCTGCAGAAGGGTGACATGGAAACAACCTTAAATCAGCTGCGCTCTGTCTGTGCGCGCGTCTCTCCGATGAGGCTGCTGCTCGGAAGCGCCGCCGTACACTAAGAGACCGCTGTCTCTCGCTCGGCTGTCCTGCACGACCTTGCCGTAGACGACCGCGCGGGTGGCAGGAAAGGGAGGATCTGTTCCCCCTCCAAAAAAGAATAAAGCGGGCGAGCTGCATGCATCTTGAGCTGTGTCGCGTAGACGTCGCAGGCGCCATCTCATAAATTCGCTCCGATGCACGTAGAAAAGGACAGTGGGTCACTTCAAGAGACGCAACCGAAGGCAGCAACTGAAACGAGAAGCAGACACGCTGCCCTGTGCTGTGGCTGACTGTCACCGGCGGGCCCCGTTCTCGTCCAAAAAGGAGCGGAGGGACATTCTGCCACGGCGCAGGCCTGTGCACTTTGGATTTCGCGAAGCGGCGACAGGTCGCTATCGCCACCGCTGCGACGGGCCCTCTCCTCTTTTACGTTTCTGTGCGCTCAAGGGGCGGTGCGCCGTGGAGCTCGCATGCTCGGGCTGATGGCTGCGAACACCCCTTTTCGAACCTTTACATCTCATTTGGCTTCGTTGCTCCTTCTCCTGCGTCCCGGTGCGGTGCTTGGCATCTCGCGCTCTCGGTAGTGGCGCCTCTCTTGTCGACCCGCTGAGGGCGGCTCTGCTGCGATGGAGGGGAAGGCGCGAACGCACACGCGCGGGGGTGACATGTTCGCCAGGAAGGTCAGCACCCATTCAACCAACGTTTTGCCGTCTGCACCACAGAACTTCCGTCTCGCACGCAAACCTCCCTTCACGTGCCGCGTGCGGGCGGTGAAACCTATCTGTTGCCACACGATGGGCTCCGCCTGTAAAGCCATCCGTTCATCTCACCCCTGCCGACGAGGGCCTGGGGTCATCGAATGCACCACGCCGCTCCGCGCTACAGCAGTGCTCCCCTTCGTCTCTCTTCATAGAAGCGGTGAGAGAGGCTGTTGGCCAGGCCGGGTTCCCTGGTGTAATGGCGGCCCCGGCCTCGCTTTGTGCCGCGCGCGTTGGAGGAGGTTGGGAGACAGAAGCGGCGCCGCTTTCATGACTGTGTGGTAGAGAACGAGATGTCGTCCCCGTAGGCGGATGCGCGTTGGTGCCTTCTCGGACGCTCTGCGTTGCCTCGACCATAGATGCCCTAGCCCACGAAAAGGTGATGAGGTCTTGTAACGCCGTGCAGACTTCAGTGGGCCATGCCGTGTTCGCGGCAGCCCGTGCGGCGAGCATGATACGCCGAGATTATCTGCAAGCGCATACCTGGCGCCGCAGTAGACCGGTATGCGCTTTACCATCAGGATACACGGAAAGCGAGCACTTTTCATCGGCCCAAGGACGCGTTTCAGATTGTTTTTTGTGGGAGGATTCGGGCGCGGCAAGCATCACCTCTTGCGTGCACGCTGCCGAGGAGCTTAGGGGCTTTGAGCATATTCAGGGATTGCGTGCCAGCCTCGCTACAAAGGCGGCGGCCAAGAAATGCCGCAGCGGAGTGGGGCCCTAGTGAGAGACGTCAAACGCCCCGCCGCTTCATGCGCTCGGTGCGCACCCCGTGAGGGCGGCTTACCAAAGGCGGAGTCGCCGCGTGCGTGCAGAGTTTTGTTTGTGCTTCACGGCGGCCAGGAAACGATATGATCGAGGGCCGCCATCGCTGCAGAAGGACTGCCGCGCAGCTTGGCTGTTGGAAAATTTGAGGTGCTTCTAGGTTTCTGGACCACTACCATACAACTGTCACGGGCATGAGAGGCTGCTGCGGGGGCCGGCGTTGTAGTGCGAGTGCGAGCAGACACAAAGTAGACGCACGGACGGGATGGTGACGGCTCTAGTACATCTCTGACACGACCACTGCAGATGCTGACAAGCGATGCGCAGAGGAACTAAAGGACTCCTCGATTCTGCGCTTCATGCCCCCCTCCCCACCATCGCACGGGGGCCGCTGTTCGAGAGTGGGAACATCCACACCCGTGGCAGCATTGGAGAGCCGTGCCGTCGCAGAACACACAGCCAGCCTGTGGGGCTTTCGACGTGGCCGCTGCGACGGGGCACTTGGCGCTGTGGATCCTTGGGATCTCCATGTAGCGGCTACCGCGGGCGCCTTCCCGGTCAAAGACAAAGCAGCCTCTCGCCTCGCTGTAGGATAGCCAGCGCCAACCTCCGACCGAGAGGGAATTGTCCGAGCCCCTGTGCCGCCTGCGTCGTCAAGCGCATCTGGGTGTGGCTCACTTCCTGAGAGGGCCGCCATGATGGCTGTAGGCGCATGCACCCTCGCCCTGTGTGTCAGCTGTTTTGCCTCACCGGTTATTCTATAACCGGGCTTTGTGCGTCGCCTTTTCCTCCTTCAACTCGACGCGGTACAGCGCCTTTGACAGTACGCCGACAGCGACGGAGGAGGAGAAGGCGCACAGGGCAAAATATTCAACGGCGACAGTGTGAGCGGAGTTCGCGTTGAGGGAAGGTGGTGAAAAGTTGCAGATTGAGCCCTCTGTGTGTGTGTGTGGGGGAGTGTTGTGTGTGACGGCATCAGCGCGGGACGAGACCGCTGCGGCGCTTTGACAGCTGGTGGAAGAGCAGATGAAGTCGCGTAGCTGCAACCGCGAGTGTCTCGGTATGTGCCTGCTTGACTGCACACTTCATTTCTGCGCATACCATGCGGCAGTTAGGGCAGCCTCGGACAAGCGCCTCCAGTGGGTCATGATCTGCTTCCTGTTCGACTAAGGCATCCATGCGTATTCATGACGTGTGCCACGGAGCCCTTCTGCACATGTGAGAGAAGGAAATGGTTTGTGCGTATTCGCTTCGTGGGGACACGAGCATGCCCCGCACAGAATGCTGCTGTCTGCGTGAGCGAGCGACGGCAAAGCTGTACGCGCTCCTCCTCTCCTTTGCCCTCTCTTTCCCGCAAAGAGCGGTGCGCACCACAGCACATGTTAGGCGTGCACTTTATCTCTGGTCAACACACTCGTGAGCGCCTCTGCACGCGATCACTGCATGCTTCCCTTTCTTCTGCTTGTCGCTGCGCTTCTCCTTCTGCTCTCTCTCTCTCTCTAGACGTTAGCGGATAAGCGCGAGGGTGGCGTAGTGGCAAGACAGCAAAGCGAAGGGCGCAGTATTTTCAATAGCCGCTCCGTGATCTGCCCCTTTTCTGATGTCTCTCGCGTTTTCTGCTGCCTTCTTGTCCAACGCTTGACATGCGCACTCAAAGATGCCGGCTGGCGAATGCCCATGTGGCACAAACAAATCCGTGATGGCTGGGGCGGCGGCCACTCTCAAGTGGTTATTCTTTTTGCTCGCTTTCTGTGTGTCAGCTAACGCTTATGTGGCCTCGATTCCTTTTTTTTTGGAGGCCGCTTACTTTGTGGTGGCACTTGTTGCTGCTCTGCTTATGTGGGTGTGTCTGTGTGTGTGTGGGGTCTTTCTCTTTTTCACGGACGATGTGAGTGTGCTGGCTGACGTTTCTTATTTTTTCCTCTCTCAGAGTAAGCATGGGTGCACTTCTTTACCTCTGCTTCATCATACATTGGCACGTCTCTTTACTAAGGGTGCCGTATGCGTTTCCGGCAAGCGTCAAGGATGATTCGTAAGGCGTGCGGCGGTATACATATATATATATATATTTATATATAATGCAGATGCTTCGAAATGATCCTCTCTCTTTTTCGCTGAGTGCGTCCGTGGCAGTTCTGTGGCGCACTCACTTGCAGGCTGCCGGCGTGCGGCGAATCGTGTTGATGCCTGCAAATGACTCGCTCGGCCTCCCAGCTACATACAAGCGACGTTCCCATTTTCAAGCCAAGCGCCTCTCCTCTCCCTGGCATCTCTCTCTGTATGTGCCCTTCACGCTGCTCTCGGCTGAATGCGAACACGTCTTTCTTCTCTTGACCTTTTTCACTTCTGTTTGTTCCCTCCCCCCTCCATTTTGTACCGGGCCTCGTCATCGTTGCGCCCTCTGACTGCTGCGCTCAGATGGGTCAGTCTTGGAGGTGGATGGAGCGCACGGCAGTCCTCTCCTCATCCTCCTGGCAGGAATGACTGAGGCAGAAAAATGCACGCAAGCGATGAAGCGAAGACAAAGTCTGGGGCACGCTTCGGTGCCCAGAATCAAGGTGGGGACATGCCGAGCTGGCTGCGCCGATCCTACACGCGAACCATATCCAGTGAGATTCGCACGACAGAGCAGCTTCAGTGCTCTTTCGAGGATGTTCGAAAGCAATGGTGGGGCCTGTGCCTGACATACACGCAGAGAAGGGAGGAATCGTCTTGTCACGGGAAGGTGGCCACGGAGGAAATCCTTCCACGCGGTACTCGTGATGCAGTCGATCGCCTGGTGAGCCAGCTGAAGTCGGTGAAACAGGAGTTGCTGGCGCATTTGTCGAGGCTATCTGGCGCACTTGCCGTTCCGACTATACCGCCACCGAGCGAAGCAGCGAGCTCCCCTCTGCCGGCATGGGTGAGCGACTTGATGGGCGACAGCATCCCGTGCAACGCGCGTGCGTCTCGCGTGGAGCAGAACTCGGAGGCAATACAAAGCTATCTGCAGGCGATTTGGCTGGCGCGGCGAGTGTGGGCGTGGTCTCTGTGCTTCGCCACTGTCACGATGGACTTGGAGCTGTTGTCGAGCAGTGTCAGTGTCGCAGCGGAGCTCTTTTTTGGCAACCTGTGTCGCGCCGCCACGGCGACTGAAGGAAGCAAGGGCGTCCGTGATTGGGGCGATGACGCTGCCCTCCACAGTGCCTACAATTTAAATGGTGTGCTTTCAGAAGCTCTCCTTCATGCGACTGTTGCCGCTGTAGCGGCTCGGGTGTCGTTGGAGCGACGAGCGGAGAACGGGGTGGCCTGCTGGCATGACGCCCACGTTCCTATGCAGATCTTGGCGAAGGTGGAGGAAGAAGGGCGTGAGATAGCTGCCTTCTTTGGCTGTAGCGTCGCGTCTGCGATGTACACTGCCGGTTCTGTAGGTGGGGCGTCCTCCATGCCTGTAGACCCGCACGCGGCGACGCCGGAGGGGGATGTTCCTGTCCCTATGCCGGAGACGAGTGCTGCACCGGCGATACGCGATATGTTTTGGGTGAACGCTGTCGCGCTGTGCTACGGCGTCGTGGTGCGCGACGACGCGAACGCTGCACGGCTTCTGTCTGTGTTCGAGGCGGCAAAGCGCTCTTTCTCGGCCGAGGCAACGGAGGGGGCGTTGGAAGAGGAATCGGCTTCATCCTCGCCATCGATAGGAGCACCCGAGCAGCCTCGCGCATCAGAGACACCTTCAGTGATACAGTCAGCGACGGTATTTGTCCTACTCGTGGCAAAGCTGCTTATCGATGAGGACTACGGCGCTCTTCCGGAGCTCCTGCGTCGCGCTGGATTCGTCGACGAGGGCGATGACTGTGCTGCGGATGGGGAGGTACTCTGTCCAAGCTTGTTGCTGGCCGCAGGGTGTCCAGAGGGTGCTGTTCTGCGCTTCCTCATTCGCCTTCTGGCAGAGCACGTCGTGCGTCGGCGATGGATAGAGCATGGGCTGGGGCAGGCCTTTCGACCGATAGAACCTCATCATGCCGGTGCAGACGCTGCCACGGTGGAGCCAGACAGGCTGGAGGATGCTGAGCGCCATCAAGGGGCATACGCGCTGGCGAATCGTATGCCCCTTGATGAAGCCGCACGGCGTGCTCGGCTTAACAGACAAGCGGCTGCATGGAAGCTCTTTCCAGGCACGCGAGACCTCTGCCATGCGTTGCAGATGGCCGCGCTGCGCAGCATACGCGGTGAGTGGCCGCTGCCGCCGGCGCTGCTTAGGAGCGCTTTTTCGTAGGGTGGCACTGAAGAGGTGAGCCGATCGTTTGTAGCGCACATGAGCTCCCTGTGCGCACCTTTACACTAGTCTTCCGGGGTGACTGAGAGTTGACTGTTCCGATCGAAGCAAGTTTTAGGTATGGGTCTGGGAGGAGGCTGCCCTTCAGATGGCCGAGACGTCACGGTGCGATATGTGGATAGGCGCATTGCGTCACTTGAGCGCTGGCCAACCCACGCTCAAGTGACGCAAACACTCCCCCCTCCCCCAACACACACACGCACTATCCGTCTCGAATGCATGGCTCTGCGTACTTTCATGATTTCCTGGTGAGAGTCACCTGTTCCCGTGCGCGATGTCGCTCATGTCGCCTGACCAGAAAAAAAACGCTCTTTCGGATGGGCAGGAAGGACTGCCGAACACCTTCTGCGACACTCCTCGGCTCGTGGACGAGGCATTCGGCGTTGCGGACGAAGGCGACAGCGTACCTGCCCCTCACCGAAGCCATAAGGGCGCATCATATGCACCCCTCTCTCTCGATGTGCCGACCTCTTCTTGCAGGGTGAGAAGGGAATGGGAGGGCCATCATGCCACCCCTTCATGCCACTCTCCATCGCGAGACTATTATTTTCAACACTTCAGCGCTACGGTGGTGCCACAGCGCCGAACACAGGGTCAACCAATAAACACGGGGAGAAAAAAAACGACCGGCATATCATCTGAGGCTGCGCGGACCAGCCAGCCGAGCTTCTCTCGATCGTCTGTCGCGATTCACAGAGCTCTTTCTTTGCCCCTCCCTCCCTCCCTCCCTGCCCACCCTTCCGCACCGATCTCCTCTTCAGCCAAAAGCACGCCCTCTGTGTCGCAGCGACTCTTCCGCGGAGCCCCTTCACTCGCCCCCATGGCCCTGATCGAGTGCTCTGAGTTGCTGTCCTCCTCCACGAAGGCGAAGCTGCAGGACGCTGGCATCCTGTACGTCTCGGATGCCGTCGCTCTGTTCTCCTCTAATGCATGCCGCACCGGTGGCAGCAGTGACAGTCAACTGTTATCGGCCGTACGGCATTTCTGCACGACATCGAGACATGACACGTTACAGAATGACGCACGACCACGGCGCCGTCAGAAGCCAGGTGCCGCTGGAGATGGTGTTGACTTCTCCGATGCCCCGAGCGGTTCGGCGAGTGCCGAGACGGCGATGCGATCGACCCTCTCAAACACGGCCAGTCTGTCAAGATTGCTGAAGCTCACAGAGGACGAGGTGCATGAGATTGCGGAGATGGCTGCACGCACCGCGATGGTGGCCCAGGGGGAGGTTGAGCGGCGAAACGGTAGAACTTTGGGCGCGCAGGGAAGCGAGCTCTTTGAGGGCGTTGCGCCATCTTCGCCGCTTGAGCCGCCGGCTTCTCCCCCTCGGCCTGCCGAGACTGCACAGAACACGTGCGAAGATGCTCATGCGTTTGACGGTCGCTCTTGTACGATTCCAGGTTGCCGAACGCTGCTTGAGTTGTACGCCGAAGCTCGGGCCCGACAAGCGCAGGGCTTTCCAACCCATGTAACGACCTTCTCTCGTGAGCTCGACCGCATACTGGGCGGTGGCGTACCCGTTGGTGGCGTCACCGAGATCAGTGGCCCTCCTGGGGTTGGCAAGACACAGCTGCTGATGCAGCTGGCTGTTAGCTGTACCATGCCAGTAGAGTTTGGAGGCATGGGAGGTGCGTGCCTCTTCGTAGATACAGAGGGCAGCTTTGTCGTCGAGCGCTTAGAGCAGATGGCGACAGCGGCGGTCTCGCTCGTGCGCGCCATACTTTTGCGCCAGCGCCAGCTGCCGCGAAGCGAGACGGCTGCCGCGCCGTCCCTCACTCTGAGGCAGCCAGCAGAGTCGAGTAAGAAGCGAAATCGATCCCCACCGCTGGATCTGCACACGGCTCTGCCTCAACGTGACGATTGCGAAGAGAGAGGCGGTGCGCCAGCCATCGAGGGCGACTTCTCTGTAGAGTCTGTGCTGCAGCGCGTGCACTATGTCCGGGTAACAGACCTGGCAGGGCTGCTGGCGCTCTTGCACAGTCTGACACCATGGCTTGAAGAGGATCGGAAGGGTGAAGCGAGCGCTGTGGTATCGACGGGATCAGGTGGCATGACGGCGGAATCTTCCAGGAATCTCAGCAAGTCAGCCGGCGGTGCGCGCACGCCGGTGCGAATGGTTCTCGTGGACTCGATTGCGTTGCCGTTCCGCTCCTTTGAGGGCTTTCACAGAGGAGGTCTCAGTGGGAGCAGTGGTGGTGACGGGGACGGTGCCATGAACCTACTCGGCTACGCAGAGGGGACTGCTGCGCATAAGGGCCTGTCTATGCAGTCTTCCAAGGGCCTTTGGTCGAGGCAGGGGCTTTGGCGGCGTTCTCGTCTCCTGTTCCAGTGTAGTACGTTACTGGAGCAACTAGCAGGCGCATATCAGCTGGCCATTGTGGTGACGAATCACATGACTACCAAGACGCTACGCAGCCCTGCCTCCCAAGACGCCACCTGCGTCAGCGCAGCACAGAGGACCGGCTGCTCTGCCGCTGACGGCGAGGCCAACGGTGGGCACCACCGGCTGAGCATTCTGGTTCCTGCTCTCGGTGATGCGTGGGGACAGGGGCTCTCTACGCGGCTTCTGCTTTCTTTCCACCACTACGACCTTCCTCCGTGCTGCTTTGTCGCTCAAACCACCGCACCGACGGCTGCTAACGAGTGCATGGAGGACGTGGTCTACTCCCTCACAGCAGCACCACACCAGCCGCCGACAGCTCTGCGCAGCGTGGCGCAGCACCGGGTGGTGCGGGTGCTCAAGTGCAGCGGCCAGCCGAGGCGGGAAGCCTGCTTCCTAATCACATCGAAGGGCATTCGCGACGCTCCCAAGGAACTGGCGTCGCGATTGGCTGAAACGAGTGCCGGTGCAGGGCAGGGACATCCATAGGACTAACGGAGCCCTTCCACACTGTTGAGCAAGAGGGGGAGTAGGCTTAGCGGCCCTTCAGCATGGCGCCCATCTCCCGCACATTCCTGCACGCTCTCCCCCTGTAGCACAGTTTTTACCTAGGGAGACGCCTGCACATCGTAGACGGATGCAGACAGAGAGCGCAGCACAGAAGAACATACGACCGCCGAGTGCGCCTCCGCTGTGGTGGGTGGCCTCGGAATAGTTTGGTCACGGCGTGCCTTTAAAGAAAGAGGCACTGGTGCACGTAGCCCCCCCCCCCACACACCATGGGTTCGGCGTGAGCGTGCGCCACTAAACTGCCATCACGCGTGTTGCCACATGACCGACAGTGCTGCACGCCGCATGCCGCCCTTTCTTCACAAAAGAGATGCCACGCGCGCTCTCTTTCGCCCTCTTCCGCTTCCTACATTACTTCGTGCACGCACTGCTACCGTATCCTATTCACAGCTGGGCTCTTTGCCACCCCTCTCCTGTCTCCCTTCATCTCACACCTCCGCCATCGCCCTCGGCCCTTGCCCCCCTCCCCCAGACACACACACAGAGCGAGAGAGAGTGGGGGGGGGCCGGAGCTGAGTTGTCGCGCAGGAGAGCGGTGCCGCTCTCCTGTCATCGGGGGCAGAGGGGCGCTTCTCCTGATGCTCCACGTGTCATGCTGCAACGGTACGCGGGCGAGGTGTGTGTGAAGGATCCGCAGGAAGCGCACATCGACGGCTCTGCGCGCGCACACACGCACTCTCACGCATGCGCAAACATGCACAGATATGTATCGTCACGTGTATGAATGCCTTATGCGCCCATGCATGGTAGAGGTGCCATATGCGCAGTCTGCTGATGGGAACGTAGGCCTGCTGTTTCACGGCTCGTTGCGATGGCGACACTTTTCTTCTCGCTTCTTCGTTGTGACATGCGCCTCCTCCTTGCTCCTGTCTCCTCTCCACTTGACGCAGCGATCACGCCGGGATCTGACTGTGCCAGTGCTCGCGCACGCTCTCTTGTCGGCGCGTGTGCTGATCGTGTGCCTTCTGCATGGCGCGCGATGCAAATAGGACCGCGCTTTGTGCAGAAACGGCGCTGCGCCCGCCGCCTCAAAGGGCACAGTTTTCTTTTCCGTTTTCTGTCTTGTCGTGCCTCTTGTCGCGCTGGCGCTCTTGCGCCCCCTATCGCGAACCGCAGCCATTGCAGAGAACTTTACTGCGCGAAGGTCTCTGCCCGCCTCTGTCTTCTTCGGTTCTGAACCGATTTGCCTGTGCGCGAAAAAGAAAAGCATTGGCTGCCGGATCGACAGGAAGACGAGAGGCGATCGCGGGTGAAGCAGAGACTGCAACGTACGCCATGCCACCAAAGAGAAGAGGGAGTGAGGCACACAGATGGAGCGGGGCGAACGAGCAAAGGAAATCGTGACACTATTCTCCAGGACATTCGGGTCTGGCGCCTTCCAACCTTGCTGTCTGCCCCTCCTCTTCCGTTGCATCAGTGGCTCTGTGGCTGTGTGTGTGTATATGTGAGTGTGTGTGCGGGGGTGGGGGGCGTCCTGCAAGCATCGCCGCGTGTTAAAGCCTTCATGTAAAGCTCCATTAGAGACTTCAGCAACGCCATCAGTTGAGGCAGGTGATCTGCTGTTGTCTCCTTGCGGTCCTTCGCCTCATCCACCGCTCCTCCATGCAGCTCTCCCTCTCGCCGCCTTTCGCGAAGTGACACCGCTTGCGTCAGTCCCCGAGAGGGGAAGGGGGTGGGTGGTAGGTGCGGCAAGTTCAGGTGGCGGCGCACCACAGCGTCTTTCATCGTCGCCTCGGTGTGTACTTCGCGTGACACACGAGCCGCTCTTCAGGAGGCCCTCGCCCCTCTCCTCTTCTCTCGTTGGACTCGTCGCCTCCTTCGCCATTGAGCCGTCTGCGCTGCTTTCACTCCCGCTTTTCTTCTCCTCCCTGTGCTAGCTACCCCGCCTCCTCTCCTCCGCTCGTATCACCCTGCCACCCGTGGCCTCTCGGTCCTGGTTGCGCCGCTCGCGACGCTCTCGCGCTTCTTGAACGAATCCGCAAAGAAGATTGTAGTTACGCGCGCTCACGTCCGGCACGCATAGACCCACAGCCACACGTACCTGTGATACGTGCGCAACACACAGAGAGCAGACAGGAAAGAAGAAACGGCGTCTCCACTCCCCGTCGGCTTTCCCTCTCTTTTTCTCTCGCGTCAGCCTCTCTCTTTTTTTACTGGCGCGCCGATGACGTCTCACCACCCTTTTGAGTATGCCTTCATGGCGGGCGCGTCCTTCTCACCCAAGGAGCGCGTCCAACTCTCCAGCTCCCTTCCTCTTCTTAGCGTGCAAACGAAGCGTAAGGAGCTGGTGCTCTGGGGCAAAATATTCGGATACAAGGCGGACTACATTATCGTGGAGGCCTTTGACGACGACGCAGTGGTGGAGCCTGAGCTGTACTACACCCTCGATGAGGGGCATACCTTCAGCCTTCTCGGTACCCCCTCCTCGGTCTTTGCCATGTGCCCAGGCTACAGCAACTGCAAGGGTCTGGAGCAGGCGGAGTGGAAGCAGATCATGCTACTCGGCATGCGTGGCCCCTTCATCGGTGACCCTGCGTACGAGTACCGTGTCAGCAACCATAGCGCAGCTCACGGTGCACCGGAGACGCAGAGTGTGAAGGAGTCGGTGCGCCTGGCCCTCTTTATTGAGGAGCTTGACCACGAGTGCCGGGTGGTACCTCGTGGGGCATACGTCATGGCCGAGCGTCAGTCGACGGCGACGATTGCGATGACCACTGGGGCTGACATTGACGCGGGCTCGCGGACTGAGGCTCGGCGCAACAGTGCGTTTACAGGACTTCCGCGCACGGTCGAAGGGGCCCTGACACTCCGCAATTATTACCACCTGCGTGCTGTGAACCCGTACCGCCGCCTTTTGGCGCGCAGCAAGAACTCCTTCTTCAGCAAGTCAGCGCTGGAACAGGTCAGCGAGCACCCCCTCCTCGACGCAACCTTCGAGTCCTTGTCGGGGGATGTGCCATCGGGAATGTGGCAGCTGCGCTACGACCCATTTCACAACGTCGTGATAGGCCGCAACATCCGCTTCCCTGGTTCCCTTTTCTACCACGTGCCAGAGACCTCCGTCTACGGCAGTGTGTACATGGGTGATGGCAACATGAACATCAATGTTGCCTTCGAGATGTAAAGCCGACGAGCACAACCGTGTCAACGCCCGCAAGCACGCGTTTTTTGTGTTTCTTTCTTATGTGAGTGTGCGTATGCGTGTGTCTCTGGCCGTGGCCGCTGAGTGATGGGTGGCGTAGCCCTCCGATCCCTCGGCCTCTTCTCCTCACGGCCACCCCAGGCACGGATGTAGTCGTAGTGAGCTCGTCATGCACATATGTGGCCGGGCTGGTGCCCGCGCATCGAACAGTCTGTCTGGCGCTTTTCCCCACACGTTATTTTTGGCTGCCACGAGAGACGTCGGTGGCCGCAGCGGCGACTCTTTCTCTCTCTCTCGCTACGCTGTGCGGGCTGCCTGCTCGGCCACCGTACGCGCCGTCATAGCAGGTCGTGGGGTTCTGGCGTACACAGCAGGCGCTTCTCCGTCTCTGCCGCCCCTTTTCCTTTGCGGTTCAGTTAGCGTAGATGTTCTTGGATGCAGAGAGGGCACCGCCTGGCGTTCTGATGTTTTGTAAGAGCCCTCCTTTCCTGGCGTGCATGCCATCCCTCTGACCTTCTCCCACCCCGCGCCTCCCCTGCGCGAGAGGGAGAGGCGCTGCCATCACAATAGGCCTGCTGTTCTCTCTCTAGACCGGCAGGTCGGGGTCTTGCGACTGCTGTGCAGTAGTTCTTGCATGCCACGTCTCGCTCGTGACGATGGCGTGCGCCATGGGACAGTCCTGTTGCTGTCCCATCCCTTTCGCAGTAACGATGGAGAATGACACATGCGGAAGTGGATGGGTTCGCCGCTCTTGATGCGCCGTTCGCGGCTCCCTCTGTCTATGCCACCGCTTCTCGCACTGGGCGCCACTCTTTCGCTGTGCTTGTTCGCTTCCCCCCCTCCTCCCTCCACCAAGACGCGCCCCTTCTTAGTGCTCAGAGGCACAGCCGCTCTCCCTCTGCAGCGTGGCATGTGATGAGCTCTGTGTAGTAAAACGGACGAGTGCAAGGAAGAAAGACTAGGTTGGGCAGATTCGTAGACGTAGGCGGCAATGCTGCGCCGACGCTTTGTGCCAGTGACAGCTGCTACTGTCGTGCTGAGTAGCAACACGACCGTGTCTGCGTTCACGCTAGCCTGCGCATCGCGCTCGGTAACGTCTCGCGGCCAGTTCAACCCTATTCACGCCTTCACGGAACAGAGTACCAGCCCAGCAAAGAGGGCCACAAACGAGAAGGAGTTTGAGTTGATGATCACCAATCCAGGTCCACTGCGCGTCGCCTACTCGCCGGACTACCTCGACTGGCTGTATCGTGCTTACCGGTCAAAGCTTAAGTACGCTGACGAGCGCAAGAAAGCAGAAGAGGTGTTTAACGGACTTCTGCTAACAAGCCAGAGGGATGAGCATGGGCCCCATGCCGCTCCGGCGCTGCCTGGCGCCCTACCCCCAGGACAGATACTGCGTCCGCGCCACTCTGTGCGGCGGCAGGTAGGAGAGGCTCAGCGAGCGGCTGCCCAGGAAAAGCTCGATGCGCTCGCGCAGCGGCAAGGCATGCTGGACCTTTTCGAGCGGCAGCCACAGTTCCCTGCGATCCACATCGACAAGGCCACTCGCTACCACGTTGCGGAGCTTTTCAAGGAAATGGTGCTCGACCGTGCCTGGACGTCGGAGGAGGTGTGGGACAAGGCACTCCTGTACCGCGCGATTCTAACCGAGCGGCAGGCGTCATATCCCGCTTCTTACCGTTACATCCTAGATACAGCGCAGGAGGTGAACCTAGCACCACGGCAGAGCAGCAGCAGCAGCGCCCCTCAACGCCCCTCCAGTGAATTCGTTAGTAGCACCGATGCCGATTATGCCGCGGTCATCCCGAGTGAGGACGACTACATGTACTTTGTGTACCTGGTCCGGAGATACTACATTGATAACGTGGTGGAGGGGCACGTCGTGCTGCGCTGCCACCGCCACCCGAACGCGTCGGAACTGCTCTTCTCCCATCCGCCACCGAAAGATGAGCAGGAGGTGCTGCGGGGCCTCTACGGAAGCCAGGACGCTGCCAGAGCAACGCAGGGCGGAGCCCCGTCGACCGCGGCGGAAGGTGATGCCGCCGCCGTGCCAAAGCAGAGGCTCTCTGCATCTGCCGCCATCGCCCGTCCACGTCCTCCGTGCTCCTACCCGCCCACTGAGGCGCTGTGGCGCTGCGAGGAAAACGAAGCGCTGCTGCGCGTGCTTGTGTTCGGCGAGCTGAACCTGCTGGTGTCAGAGAACCCTTTTGTTCGTTTCCCGAACGCACAGGCGTATCTGACGCGGCCATCAGCAAGTGCTCCCGCCGTTGGCGCCGCAGGAGCCTCCGTGGAGGGGGCTGATGGCTCTGGTGGGCCGCCGCCGCCGTATCGTCGCGGGGGTGGTCACCGCGGCGTCAGCAGCGACAGCGGTGTTACGTTGTCCAGCGTGATTGCGGAGAAGCGCGGCCATCTTCTTGCACCGCTTTCTCGCAACGTGGCAATGATGATTGACAACCGCGCCAACGATGTTCGCCGCCTTCAGCAGCGCTACGAGCGCGAAGACGCTGCGTTGTTCCAGACGATGCTGCGCGGCGGCACACATGCAGAGGAGAACCCCGGTCTCTACTCCTCCTACTCTGACTGGAGCTACTTCAATCCACGCGCCGTGCGAGCTGAAGAGCGCGATGCGTTATCGCGCCAAACTGTGGCTGCCCTCAAGAGGTATGACGAAGCCTCCAAGAACCTTTATCGTATAGGATTCGAGGAGGCGGAGGCTAAAGCCACTACCCGCGCTGTGGAGGGGGTGAACGACGCGCCGTCGTACCTGCCGACGCTGCCGCACTTCGTAGCGCTTGTGAAGAAAAACCCGCAGGTGTCCTTCCTGAGTCATGTGGCGCTGCCGGAGGCATATAGCTCTGCCTCTCCGTCTCCCACGAGGCTATCGGAGAAGCAGCAGCTGGAGAAGCTTATTGTGCAACTCGCTCGAGCCCTATATCGGACAGCGCTCGAGTTCCACAAGCAACCGTTGCGCCGTGTGAACCGGCAAAAAGCACAGGTGGCTGCTTCCCTGTTGGACCGCTTTGTGGCGGAGAGCTGGCGAGCACACTGTGTACTGCACCCATCGTCAGAGGGTGTGCGCGAGATGGCGCGGCGCTTCAGTCCGTACGTTCCCTTTGAGGGTCGTATTCTCGACGAAAGCGGCTTCCCGACGGACGCGCGTGTTGAGGACTACGAGCGGTGGATGGCAGCACCGACCGCGTAGGTCCTCACCTCACCTCCATCTTGGTGTCGGACGCGATGGGCTCGATGGTGCGGCATCTCTGTTGCCATGCGCAGCAGAAGGGCTGGAAAGCAGAAAGAGAGGGGGGGGTAAAGCCGATGGTGCCGGCGTCTGCAACCTCCTACGCTACCCTCCTATCTTATGTGTAGCGCTCGACGCCCTGGCTTTTATTTGCGTGAGCACGCAGAGAGCGGTGGCAGTGAATCGATGGTGTGGAGGGAGGGCCACATGTTAGGCAATGCGCCCGTGCCTGTCTGAGGGCGTCGGCGTTGTCGCTGGGAGCTGAAATGCGATCGCTTTCGTTACCGGGCGCTAGCGTTGCGGCTACAGAGCCGACCCCGCATTGTTGTCATCTCCGTCTCGACTTGTATGTCTCTCTCTTTCTGTCTGTGTGGAAATGTGCCTCATGACGCCATCACGAGTGTGTCGGGTAGAGAAGCGGAGCATAAAAGAAAGGCAAAAAAGCGCTTCCAATGCAGGGGTGCGGGATGGCCGAGGCAGCACAGAGTGGGCGAGAGTGGTTGGGTGGTCGGGCAAGAAGAGGGCGAAGGTAAGGAAGTGTGAGTACGTCGACTCAACTGCCCTCCTCTGCTGTCTCCTCTCCCCCCTCTCTCTCACCAGCGCCGCATCGTCGGCGGGTTCAGTCCCCCTCCGTCACATAAACGTCAGAGGCAAGCAAAGCAAACGGTAGCCGAGAGCACAGGCGTAAGGGTTGGCGTGCGTATCGAGGCGTACACGTCGTGCGCTGCATTCGCCACGGGGCGTCTTGCTCTCTGGACGCAGCGTCGCCGAAGGGGAAGGCCCTTGCGCGAGTACGCAGCGACCGCTGTCGGATGGCGGATGTTCTCGAGCGCGAGGAGGGACATGGAAGCGACTCTCACGAGACTGCTGCCCCTTTGAAGCCCCCCAGCACCAGGCGCTCATGCACATTATCTGTGGGGATGCGCCAGGGCTTCCCGCCTCACCCTTCCTCTCTGCTTCTCCTCTGTGACGAATCTCTCTTCATCCACACCCTTGCCATCGCTTCTTTTTTGTTTTTCTTTGCTTCCCAACCGCCCCTTGGTTCCGCCAACTCGCACGACACGCCGTACGGCATCCACGTCCCCGAGCGCTGCGCCACAGTCTTTTTCTTCACGCACATATCGACAAAGCCGCGTCTGCTACTCCACTCAGGCAATACATGCATTCCTGCCTACGCTCCCTCGCTCTTGGTGCACTCTCCATCAAGCCACACTCGGGCGCTCATCAGCGCAGGCCTCTCTCAAACAAGCGCGCATCATTTTCTCACTACCTCTTTTTCTCTGGCACCCGCTCCCGTTTTGCTTTTTTCTTTTTTTTTCGCAGGCGACAGCCATCCTTCATATAGTCGCCCGCTCCTCTCCACTCCCCTCCTCCCCCCTCGCGTTCTGCTCTGCTTCCTGTGGCACACGCGCCTGTAACTAATGGGAGCTCCTTCCTCTAAATTTTCTCGGAAGGTCGTTTTTTTTGCCAAGCCCTTCCCCATCACTGTCTTCCCTGCTCAGATCCGTTTTTTTTCTTAGGCATCCGTAAGGCTTTTTGTGGGCGCATTGTGTACGCTAACACGGAGACCGTACTCCAATCCACGTGGCAACGGATCACGAAAACTAGGAAGCGGTGTAGCAGATCGCTAACAACGTATGTGCTCTGGCGCCGGCTACTGTGTGTGTGTTGCTTATCACGGCTTGCAGCACAGCACCAAAGGAGTGGCTCGAAAATGACCTGCAAGGACGTACTACTATCTCTCTTGGAGGGAAGTGGGCAGGAGCATCTCGTGGATGCGTACGACACGCTGCCGCCATCGGAGCAGGAGACGCTGGCTGCTCAGATACAGTCGTACACTAATGCTCAGTGGCGGCACATGAGCGCCATTCTGCGAGACTGCCTTCACCGCCTCGAGCTGAGCAACGCATCCGCCGCCGCGCTAGGGGACGGCTCTGCAGCAGATGCCCCACGCATTGTGCCTCCGCCTGCAGACACCATTATCGACGTTGCGGCCCTCCTTGCTGAGAGGCCCAGTGAGCTGGAAGCGTTCCGGAGCGCTGGGATGCGCATCATTGCGAGTGGCGCAGGAGCAGTCCTGCTGATGGCGGGGGGAAGTGGCACCCGCCTTGGTGTGACCATCCCTAAAGGCATGTTCGAGTGCGATGCGCTCGTCAGCGGGCGCTCGCTCTTCGCGTACCACTGCGAGCGCATCCGCAAGATGGAGCAGATGGCTGCGATAGAGCTATCACCTCCCTCTGGCCCAGCACGTGCCGGTCGTGGGACGCTGCCATTGTTCGTTATGACTTCAGAGCAGAACGACGCCGCAACGCAACAGTTTTTTCGTGAGCATCATTTCTTTGGGCTGCAGCCCGATCAGGTATTCTTTTCTCGGCAAACCTCCCTCCCCTGCTACGATGAGACGACTGGGCGAGTGCTGATGGAGACGCGAGGAAAGATATGTCTCGCACCCGGCGGCAACGCGGGGGTCTACGAGTGTTTTGCCAGGGTCTCCTCCACGCTGTCCGGCGGCCAGAGTATCCTGGCGCAATTCGAAGCGAGGGGCGTGCGCTACGTTCAAATCGTGAGTGTGGACAACATACTCGCCCGGCTTGGCGATCCGTACTTTTTCGGCGTCGCCGTTGCGCGCCAAGCTGAGGTGGTCCTCAAGACAGTGCCCAAAATTTCAGCCACCGAGCGGGTTGGTGTGGTGGCGCAGGTCAACGGGGAGTGGAGTGTGGTCGAGTACACGGAGATCGGGGCTGAGCGGTCTGCCGCGATGGATAGGAGGACGGGGAAGCTTTTGCTAGATTGCGGCAACATCGCCTCTCATTGCTGTTCCATAGAGTTCATGGCGCTGATGGCGAAACACATGGAGACGAGCGCTTTCTATCACGCAGCCCGTAAGACCATTCCGACCATCAATGGTCCTGCACCAGCGATAAAGCTGGAGGCGTTCATCTTCGATGTGTTCCGCTACGCGAAGGATGTCCCAAGCCGAGGCGAGCGATCCAAGCGGTCCACGCTGCCGGATGCGTTGCAGATTATGCAGGTAGACCGCAGCTTGGAGTTTGCGCCGATTAAAAATGCCGACGGCGCTGCAGCGGACACGCCCACCACAGCCGCCCAAATGCTCTTGCAGCTGCACACCAAGTGGGTCACGCAGGCCATTTCAGCGTCTCCGGAGACGCCAGCGGAGGCTGCAATGCACGCCTCAGGGGTTTACACGGCGCAGGAGCGCGCGAGGGCGCTGCAGCGACTCCGCGACGGGGAGTGCCGCTGGGAAATCTCTCCGCTTGTCTCATACGAGGGTGAGGGGCTCGAGGCGTACATGGAGCAGTTAATTTGTCGATCCGCCACTGGCAGCGGTGTCTTGAGCCTGGATGAGGCAACTATGAGTATGGCGAACATGTGACAGCGAGACTGGGGGGGGGCGGGTAAGAACGAGGTGTACTGTATCTCTCTGAGCATCATCAGCTGCGCGCCCCTTCCCCCACCGTTCCCGCTTTGCCTCCTTCTCTGCAGAGATCCTCGTTTGCGTTTCGCTGACTTTTCTACAGTGCCTTTCACATTTACTGTTCCCGCTCTTCTTGTACTTCAGCGGCAGTCATTAGCCTTGTCGCGGAACACACGGTCGGTTGCATCTGTGTCGCTGGTTGGCGCTGCCTTGGCGGCCGTTTCTTGCCAACACCAGTGAAGGCGCTGAAGGCTGGGCTCGTTGGCGCAACGCCTCCCTTCTTGACGTTTTGTGTATGTCTCTCTCTCCTCGCTTTCTATTGCGCGGCTCTGTTCTCCGCCCCCACTTTTTTTGCTGTTTTCACTGTGGCCTCTGTGTGGTGCGCCATGTCTGATTGCCCGGGTGAGATTCCCTAAGCGAAGCACACTTTTGGTGCACGTTGCAGCTCTCAGCCCATGATTGTGTGTGTGTGTGCACATCTCACTTGCGCCCTCTGGGCCTCCACCTCGATCGGTAATTGTCGCTCTCCTGTGCGCAGGCACCTGCCTATCCAGAACCCTTCTCCTCCAGACACGCCCACCCCCCTATCCCCAGGCAGCCGCGCTGTCCGGCGGCAGGCCCCCAGTATCGGAGAGGGTGGGCTCTGCCGGCTACCGCCGGCGTGGTGTAACACATGCAGAAAAACGCATCCAGAGAGCAGAAGGGCGCCGAGTGGCGGAGGGGAAGGGTTGCGGGGAGAGATGCATGGCGGTCGGCCGCGCGGTGCGTGCGCGCAGGATGTGCGAGGGGCGCTGCCGAGCTCGTTGTTGGAGAGCCCGACTTCCGCCAAGGTGCGCCAGAGGCGGGTGACGTGTAGTAGTACCTATACGCAGGGAGCAGGTCGGGCAAAACCTGCGCCTAAACACAAATTGTGGTTGCGTGCGACTGTAAAGTGTTTGAAGTTCGTCACGAAATCAGCGGTGACAGTTACATGGCGCCCGCGCACACTGACAGCGTTGCTGTTACAAGAGGGAGAGCGCATTCTGTGACTCTTCCAAGGCCACTCGTGCCCGATGCATGACGCACCGCAGTGCGTCTGTGGCCTTTTCACCTTAACGCTGGCCAACGAAATCGCTCACTGAAGCCTCCCTCTCTTCCACCACCCGAATCGTCTCTTTTTTTTCCTCTCCAAAACGCGGCATCATCGCACCCGTTCGTGGTGGCCGGGAGGCAATCTGCTCGGCTTCGCTTTTTCTCCTGTCCTTCACGCATCAGACTCGTTCTTGTGCGTGCCCCTCTCAGTCTTGTCAGCTCCTCTCTCCCCTCCCTTTCACAAGCTACGTTTTGCTGAATATGGTTGACCGACTGAAGCCCTCAGCGGGTGCGCTCGCCAGTCGCGACCGCGGTGGTGTGCGCCGCACTAGGAAAGGGGCCAACCTCAGTCGTAAGCAGGTGCTGGAGGCGCGGCGGAAGATATGGACGCAGAGGGAGTGCGCCATGAAGGAGGAGGCGAGGGCCGAAAAGAAGAAGCGGATGGCACAAATTCAAAAGCGGAAGAACAAGAAGAGCCATCATGTCTTTTACAGGAGGACACTGCACGCTGTTCAAGAGGGCCTGACAAGTGCCATCGAGACCCTCGGACAGAAGGTCAGTCCGCTTTCCCTCTTTATCAGCGCCTCCACTGCCCTGTCCAAGACACCAGAGCAGCGCCATGTGCCGTATATGCTGTCTATCATGGCGGCCTGCGTCCCGCAGCTGAAGCAAGGTGTCCTGTTGCATCAGCTGCAAGCGTGCTTCAGTCTTTGCGACCAGTTGATGGCAGAATACGGCACGAATAACACCCTCATTGCAGCGAAAGCGTTGAAGCTCGCTGTCGCGCTGCTTCTGTCCATCGAATCCCCGACCGCGGAGCAGCTGCGCCTGCTGGAGAAGCTGGGGCCCAGTAAGCTGCAGACGGAGACCATGAAGCTGTACCTTTCCAGCTTCCGCAAAGTGCTGGAGGCGAGCGCCCTCTGCACGAGCGACGGCGGAGGACCAGTACCACGCAAGGACCCAGTCTCGGCCCTCTACAGCCTCAATACTCGGCAGCGCTTCTTCTGCGCTGGCCTACCCATTTTCGTGCGGGTGTGTCTGCGCAACCTTTCCGAGGCCTCCGCCGCCGTCATGTCTGCTGTCCTGGCGGAGTTGAATCTTCTCTTTGACCGTGCGCTCTCTCCTTACATTGTCGAGTCCCAAGAGGGCCAGCGGTGCCTCGACGGGCTCTTGTCAGAGGAGCTCCTCTCGCTTCTGAAGCCGCTGTATCAGCAGTGCTGGGGAATGGCCGTGGAGCTGCTCGCGACCGTCTTCAAACGCATGAGCTACTTGAAGCGGGTGCAACCACCACCAGAGGAAGTCGGCAAAGCACGGGCTGAGTACGCGGCGAGTGTCGGCAACAGCAGCAGCGCAACGCAGAATGCCCTCGATCGCACGCGGACGTATATTGCCTTCACCGATCGCCTTCCATCTGTCCGGTTCCTTGTGAGAGTACTGAATAAGCTTCGCGTCATGGACGACTCCTCTCTCAATGCCAAGGTGGAACGCGCGCTCGTGGCATTGGGGTGCTGCATGTACATGCGCGAGTTCATCGAGCTGCTCGACTTCGACCCGCGCGGCGCGTACGAAGCGGAGATGAGTGTGGACAAGGATGCGGCGGAGCAGGCAGCTGCTCTCTGGTCACCGAGCTACCTGCTAAACGTGTGGCGCCGCACCTCCTCCCACGACTCGCTGCCATTTTTCATTGAGCACTTCTTCCCGAAGATTCAGTTTTGCAGCAAAATGGCGGTGATGGCCGAGAAGGAGCAGCGTGTCGAGGAGTTTACCCGGTGGTCGGCGCTGCAGGTCCAGTACTGGCGCGTCGCCGCTGGCTTCTGCCATTACCCGGTGGAGGTCACGCTCGAGTCATTCCGGGACCTGGCCAAGCAGCTTGTCGGGCTGCTATCGAGTGCCACCTTTGTGAGCACGAGTGCGTCTGCGATTCACGTGCTGTGCAGCGGCTACGATGCTCTCAGGCGTACCGAGCAGGATGACGATGACGACGACCTCGACGGCACGGAAGTCCTCCCTGACGACCTGCGAGGCGAAGTTCCCACGAGCAATGCGATGCAACGACAGCAGCGCCGACTTCGCAAAAACGCACTCGACGAGGATTTCTACGTCCTTTCTGTCACAGATCCCGGGTGGAACCCGCACCGTTACCACAACATCACCCAAGCGTATGCCCAGCGTGTGTGCGACACGATTTTCGCCAAGTTCAGCGCGAACATTATGCCGAAGCTGTGCAATACATTCGAAGCACACGATTCCACGGCCGTCCTGCTGGCGATCCAGAGCTTTTCAACAGTGTGCAGCAAGTCCGTCATGACAACCATTCTCGAGGGCATTCTCAACGTCAGCTCGAACATTGCAGCGCAGGCATCGAGCAGTGGTAGCAGCAGCAAGGGCGGAAACGCCCCGCTCACCTCCAAGCGCCGTGTAATTCTAGATATCGCGTGCGCCGTGGTGCCGCAACTGTCGTCGGAGCACGTCATGACCCTCTTTCAAGACATCATCGAGCCCGTCCTGATGGACCCAGCCCC
This sequence comes from Leishmania martiniquensis, assembly GCF_017916325.1. Classification (NCBI taxonomy): domain Eukaryota; phylum Euglenozoa; class Kinetoplastea; order Trypanosomatida; family Trypanosomatidae; genus Leishmania; species Leishmania martiniquensis. The sequence continues at coordinate 1,174,913 of NC_090168.1, forward strand.
GGAATCCCGACTGCTGCAGAAGAAAGCGTACAAGCTTCTCTACGCCATTTTTGAGCATCGCATCAAAGATATTTTTCCAGTGCTGCAGCGCATTCTGGGGCTTCTCTCCCTCAGCCGTCAGCACGTCACCATCTCAGGCTTAAAGATGCGCATACGCTGCCTATCCTGGGCTCTTGATGCATGCAAGATGTACTGCCCCGACGAGATGCTGCCCACCATCCGCTCGCTCGTAGGTGAGGTTGTTCTCTTCTCGCGAGAGCGCTCGCGCGAGACGCGGGCCATGGCAATGGAGGTTCTCGAGAAGATGCAGCGCTACATGACCGCCGCTGGTGCGCCGGTAAACTCACTGCTGCTTATGGTAATCGCCGGGCTCTCAGGGAAGACGCCGATGATGGTGTCCAGCGCAGTGGTGTGCATGGCGAAGGTGGTGTATTTGACGCACAACGACTTGCCCGAGTCGGACCTGGAGGCCGCCATGGCGGTCGGGTTCCGACTTATGGAGTCAAAGGAGGTCGAGGTGCGTACGGCCGCAGCCATCTTTGCTCGCATGGCCCTCAAACTGGCAAAGCGAAGCGCCGCCGTGAAGGCGGCTGTGGCGAAGGCGCTGCCGAAGCTGCTGTACGCCATTGCCCTCGTCACGTCCCAGTCGAGTGTGTCGAGCAACACGCGTATGCAGCTTCGCGTGCTTTTGGAAAAGTGCTTGAAGCGCTTCCCCATTGAGCAGATCGACCCTATCTTCCCACTTGGCAGCAAAAACTTCCTTCGCTACACGCAGAAGATGATGAAGCGCGAGGAGAAAAAGAGTGAGAGGGAGCTGAAGAAGCGCAAGGAGAAGCAGCAGAGCGAGTTCGACAAGCTGTTCCTGGGCGCCGCAATGAATGCAGGGCGCGAACAGGCTGCGGAGGAGGACTTGCTGGAGACGGGTGCACTGAGCAGCTTCGTGGCGAAGCACGCGGCGCCCGTTTTCCAGGGCTTCGGCGGCGCAGCGATGGCTGTCGGCGGTGATATGGACGACGAGGATGATGAGTACGACCAGATGGTGCTCGATTTCCAAAGCGACGGAAAGCTGCGCATCATTAGCAAAGAAGAGAAGCGAGCGGAGGAGGCGCACAAGGCCCGCCAGGCGATGGCTGAGCAGCTGCTGCGGCGCAGCAGCTGCCTCGTTACTGCGTCTGCACTGAACAGTGAAGCGAACGCGCGCCCAGGAAAGCGCTCGCGTGCAGAGGACGAGGACTTCGAGAATGAGGAGCTGACGCTGCGTTATGGTAGCCGCGTCACCGATGATGCAACCGAAAAGGCCACGGAAGCCTACAAAAAGGGCCGTAGACTCGTGGGCCCGAGTGCGCTGCAGGTGGCGCGCCTGCGTGACCAAAAAGCGGCAAAGCGCGAGATGAAGCGGCAGCGTGTAGAGGAAGACATTCACAAAGGTGACGAATTCTGTGGCACAGGGGACGGCGATGTGAAGCGCGGAAGCCTCGATCCTTTCGCCTATGTGCCGCTTAACCGTCGTTACATGAACCGCCGCAACGCGCGCCACGCGGTCCACCGATTCGAGGCTGTGGCCAACAAGCACTTGAAGGGTAACAAGGCAAAAGCAGCGAGGGAAGCAAAGGACAGGTGAGGCGATGGCCTGCCGTTCTTGTCACGCCGGTGTGCGCAGCGCTATGCGGGAAGGGGCGCCCTTTAGGGCTCTTTCTCTTGTTCCTCACCGCCCCTGCAGCTTCCTGCCCCTTCATCGGCTGAGTCGCGCTGCCACTGGACAACATTCATGCCTAAGAGAACGTGGCGTGCTCCGGCTCGTTTGCTCCACTGTGTTTCTGTGCCCGTTTAACAACAAACTGACCTAAGTATATTTGTAGCCCTCGCCCCTCTCTCTTTCTCTGCGCATGTGTATGTGGGGAGGGCGGGAAGTGGGGGAGGAGGGCGAGGCTGATCGCTTGTTTTTGGATTCTGGCGTCCGTTATGGCAGAAGAGCTCACCCAACTTTGGCGAAGTAATTGAAGAAATAACAACGTGGCATCTTCAAACGCGGAGGGCGCAAGGGCCGCCGCTCTCTTTCTCTCTCTCCCTCGCACACAACTCGCCCCTTTTTTTGTGCTGTACAGGGCGGCAGCTTGGCCCGCGCAGTAGTGAAAGTAGGGTGGTGGTGGATGGCGGGTGGGATGACACGCGCCTTGCAGGATCTCGGTACTTGCGCGACTGCACTTGGCATCACCATACACATGCGCCTCACGATTCCTCCCAAGATTGAAAGAGGGGTTGAAGGAGGTGAGGGGGTGAGGAGTGTGTGTGTGTGCGGGTGTATGTGAGGAGGAAGGGGATGATAAGGAGGGAGGTGGGGGGCGACGGTGACGGGCGGAGAGGAGCATTTAGCGAGGGAAGCGGCTGCCATAGGGCGGAGGAGAGGGGGCTGTGGCGGCACATGGGGGAAATAGGCGCGGCCCCTCTTCTCTCTTCGTTTGCAGAATCGTCTCAATCTCAGCACAGGTCAGCGCCCTATGCTGCTTGAGAGAGAAAAAGGGGCAGGGCATACGGCCGTGAATGAAGCGAAGCATCGATCTCTGTGCGACTGGCCACCTCCGAGTCCTTCCCGGTTCCTCTCCTCTTGAGCTCTGTCTCCGCCCCCGGCCACCTCCTCCCCCCATTGTGCTCAAAACATATTGGACCCCGTTGACGTCACCCCTGCGCACTCACCTCACGCCCGCTCGCTGTCGTTCGACGCCTCATCAGCACCACCGCCCGCACATATGCAAGCCGATGAGGGCGAAGATCTTCTCCTCTTTGCGTCCCCCGAGGGGGAGGGGGACATGCGGCGGTTACGGAAGCTCTTTCTCCCCCTCCCTGCGTCGCAAATAAACGCGCGTGCTCCCTCCTCTTCTCTACCTCCAACTGTGCTTCTCGGCGAATCTGCCCTTTCATGGGCCTCTCACTTCCTCCCCTCTCCCTTCGCCCCTCCCTCTCCGTCATCACGCCTCCCCTGTCCAGAAACCCAACGCAAAGAAAACGTTCCTCAAGGCGACAGCGCGTCTGCTTGTGCCTCGATTACTTCTGAGCAGGCACCAGCACTCTTCCATTCCCAACATGGAGGCATACAAGAAGCTCGAGGGGGTCTTCACGAAGGTCTATCGCCTGGACCACTTCCTCAGTCTTGGTGACTGGGACCTGAACACAAACATGCCCCCCAAGGGTGGGGACGCTCGCGGTGAGGCTATGGCGGTGCTGTCGGAGATTCGCTTCGGCTTCATCAGGGCACCAGAGATGAAGGATCTGATTGAGAGTGCCGCCAAGGGCAGTGAAGAACTGAGTGCGGTGCAGCGCGCGAACTTGCACGAGATGACGCGAGCGTGGAAGAGCGCCACTGCCTTGCCGGAAGAGTTTGTGGGCCGCAAGATGCGCCTCACAACACGTGCGCACGGCGTGTGGCGCGACAGTCGCGCAGCCAACGACTTCAGCAAATTTTTGCCAGTGCTGAAGGAGCTGGTGGCGCTCGCCCGGGAGGAGGGCACCTACCTTGCCGCCGGTACTTCCCTTTCTCCTTACGAGGCGCTCATGAATCAGTACGAGCCGGGTATCACGACGCAGAAGCTGGATGAGGTATACGCGAATGTGAAGTCGTGGCTGCCACAGCTGCTGAAAGACATTCTGCAGAAGCAGTCCGGCGACTCGGTGATGGAGTACTCGCGAACGTTTCCACGCGACAAGCAGGAGGCGATGTGCAGAGAGTTCATGAAGCTGTGGCACTTCGACACCGACGCTGGCCGCCTCGATGTGAGCGCCCACCCTTTCACGGGAATGACGAAGGAGGATTGCCGACTTACCACCAACTACGCTGAAGAGACGTTTGTGCAAAGCCTTTACGGCGTCATTCATGAGGGCGGTCATGGCATGTACGAGCAGAACTGCGGACCGCGCGAGCTCATCACACAGCCCGTGTGCAACGCGCGCTCGCTTGGCGTGCATGAGAGCCAAAGCCTTTTTGCGGAGTTTCAGATAGGCCATGCGACGGCCTTCATTGACTACCTCGCGACTCGCCTGCCCGATTTCTTCGAGGCGCAGCCGGCCTTTTCGAAGGAGAACATGCGCAAGGCGCTGCAGCGGGTGCAGCCTGGCTACATTCGCGTCGATGCGGATGAGGTGTGCTACCCGCTGCATGTGATCCTGCGCTACGAGATTGAGCGAGACCTGATGGAGGGAAAGATCGAGGCGGAAGATGTGCCACGCATATGGAACGAAAAGATGCAAGCATACTTGGGTCTCTCGACGGAGGGCCGCGACAATGTTGGGTGCCTGCAGGACGTGCACTGGTCCATGGGTTCCCTCGGCTACTTCCCCACATACTCGCTCGGTGCCATGTATGCAGCGCAGCTCATGGCAAGCATTCGAAAGGAGATGGGCGACGACCAGGTGGATCAGTGCCTCCGCACAGGTGAGCTCCGCCCTATCCTGGAGAAGCAGAAGAAAAAGATATGGGGCCACGGGTGTCTGTACGAGACAGACGACCTCATGACGCGGGCGACGGGCGAGACACTGAATCCAGAACACCTGCGCCGCCACTTGGAGGCGCGCTACCTGAAAGCTTGAGCTGAGCATGACTGCGTGAATCGTCGGCAGCCCACGCCGCCTCGGCATGTCTTGCGTCCCTGCTGTGCAATATCAGGATGCCCTCTTTTATTTTTTCTTCCAATACCCACCTCCTCCTCTTTCTCTTCCCTTTTGGCATTACTGGGCGCTGCATCCAAGGTGGTCGTGCACACCCACCAGTTGCCGCCTTGCGGTTCCCCAGCTAATGATAGTCTGAATCAGTGAACTAGTGTACGCGGATGCGCTCGAGCCATTGCCCACGGGAAGGCTTTAGGGCTGAGGTTGGGACTTGGTCACATGAGGAACAGACTGGAGCATCTCAGTGCGGCGCAACTCCTTCCATGAGGTTTACGAAGATGGAGAAGACTTGAAGTCATGCGAGCAACGCAACCATCATTCTAACTCGCTTTTTTTAAATTTTTATTTCTTCATGCTTGCTTGTGTCGTCAGCAGTCGTGATGGAAATTGTACGCTGCCCATCTTTGTCATTCGTGACGACGGAAAACGTCGCCGTGCGCGGCAACTCAGCTCCGGCCCGTCTCCGCCACTCTCTCTCTCTCGCTCGCTCTGTGTGTGTGTCTGGGGGGGGCCGAGGGCCGACCGCCCCCGCGCCCTGTCAAGTCCCCAGTCACCGCTGGTGGGGGGAGGGGGATAGCACAGGCTCGACATGGTGCACCGGAGGGGGCGACCACAGCGCTGCATCGCTGCGGCTGTCGGCGATCAGGGCCGCGATGGCGTGACTCCGAGCTCGCTTTGCCCACTGGTGCGGGGAGCGTGAGCGGCCCGAGGGGGGCGCGAGTGGGCGGGCGGCGTGGTAAGGAGCGGCCGCGAGGCGGACTGCGTGTGCAGAGGCTGAGGCCGTGGCTGTGCTCCGGCGGCTGCGCCTGTGTGGTGGTGTAAGGTGTGTCTACGCGGCTGCTTGGCGCCGCGCGGCGGGGCCTGCGAGGAGCTGGGGGAGGAGGGGGAGGTGTGATGGGGTGAGGGGGGGCTGCACGGCGGAGTTCAGTATCTATGGAAAGAGAGAGACCGAATATGTGAAGAGCCCATGGCTTCCTTTACGCCGCTCGTCTATCCACTTTGCTCTTTTTGTGAACGTTTTTCATGCCGCATGCATACGTATACATATGGCGTACACGTGCGTCATGGGAATTCTGTTCACCGCAATCACCGAAGGTGGAAGCAATAGAGTTGCTCGTGTCTCCGTCGGCCATCCGCGTCACACACACACACACACACGCAGACGTACAGTCATACACTCTTCGCTCGTCTTTTTCCTTCATTTTTTTCTCGGTTCTCTTCGTCCACTTGTTTCTGAAAGAGTTACGAGACGCTTGGCGTTTTTTTTTTGTTGGAAGACTTCGGGCCGTCGCTCGCTCTCTCTCGCTTTACGCTCGTGGGAGTCGAGCGAGTGGGTCTTAGCCGTCCTCTGCTTGGCCGCGTATCCACGGCATTTTCCTGGCCGCACGAATAGCAGTCTTGCTGACACTGCAAACGAAAAGAAAAAGTGTGCCACAATGGGAGAGTCCATCACTTTCGAAAAGGGGATGCTCGTGACGCCAAGCCATCCGATTATTCCATACATTGAAGGAGACGGCATCGGCAAGGAGATCACGGAGGTGGCCCATCGTGTTTTCGACGCTGCGGTCACGAAGGAGTATGGCGCCTCGCGGCAGATCTCGTGGTTAGAGGTGCTCGCTGGGGAGAAGGCGTTCGAGCAGAAAGGCACCTGGCTGCCGGCGGAGACGATCGAGGCATTCGATAAATACCGCATCGGTATGAAGGGTCCCCTCGCTACTCCGGTCGGTGAGGGGATCCGCTCGCTTAACGTGGTGCTGCGCCGCCAGCTGGATCTGTTCGTGTGCCAGCGTCCTGTTCGGTGGTTCACTGGCGTAGGTTCGCCTATCCGTCACCCAGAGTGGGTGGACATGGTTGTGTTCCGCGAAAATACAGAGGACATTTATTCAGGCATCGAGTGGGCCCAGGGCACCCCTGAGGCGGCGAAGTTTGCCGACTTCCTTCAGAAGGAGATGGGAGTGACAACGGTGCGTTTTCCAGAGACGAGCGCGTACGGTGTGAAGCCGGTTTCGCTTGAGGGAAGCGAGCGACTCGTACGTGCGGCCGTGCAGTACGCTATTGACCATCACCTTCCGTCCGTCACACTGGTGCACAAAGGTAACATCATGAAGTACACGGAAGGCGGCTTCAAGAAGTGGGGCTACAGCTTGGCGGAGCGTGAGTTCCCCGGGGCCGTCTTTACAATGATGCAGTACGATGCCATTCGGGCGAAAAGCGGCAAGGAGGCTGCCGAGGCGGCGCTGCGCGAGGCCACAGAGAGCGGCAAAGTTGTGGTAAAGGACTGCATCTGCGACGCCTTTCTGCAAAACACGATTCTACGGCCATTAGACTACAGCGTGATTGCGACATTGAACCTGAACGGCGACTACGTGTCGGACCAGCTGGCGGCGCTGGTCGGTGGCATTGGCATCGCCCCAGGAGCGAACATCAACTATGCGACGGGTCACGCCATTTTTGAGGCGACGCACGGAACCGCGCCGGACATTGCCGGGCAATGCAAAGCAAACCCCTCCTCGCTCATCTTGTCGGGGGCCATGATGTTTGACTACATGGGCTGGTCCGAGGTGTCGGCGCGCATCATCAACTCCCTTGAAATGGTCTTCCAAGCCAACATGGCAACAGGCGACCTCGCGCGGCAGATGACGGGTGCGAAGACGCTCTCGACCGCAGAATTTGGAGAGGAGCTCATCAAGAAGATCAAGGGCGATGGGGCGTAGGCAGAAGCGGCGCTGCCGTGCTCGCCACTCGAGTGGCACGCGAAGGAGGAATACGCTACCTTTTGGTTCAAGCCCAACCCCCCCTCCTAGCGATCCACTTCCCTCCCCCCTTCCCTTCACGCTGCACACCCTCGTGTGTCGCTGTTTCGCCTCTTGTTCTCCCGTTTCTCGCTGGGCCCCAATCTTCCCCCTCTCCATTGTCGGCCTTATAGCACCTTTAAATGAATCATCGAAGCCGTCTCCCGCCTCCTGTGTTTCGACACCGTGTTCGATCACGGCTGGTGTGCGCTGTGGGTCTTTGCTGCTGGGCTCTGCAGCGGGAAGCGACCTCTTACGCACCTAGCGCTTGTCTCCTGCACAGATGCCCAGCGCGCTTTTCATACGGTAAGCGTGTGCACGTGGATATTGGATGGTGCGTCGCTCTTTCCCTCTGTTCCTCCGTTTTCCCCTTCCTTGGTCGACCGGCATCAAAAAGGAATGCAGCGAGGGAAGGGCCGCACACGCGTACTTCAGCGTGAGTACACTTGCTTGTTCACAGCTTTCCTCCACCTCTCTCCCCTAACGATTGTAGCCCCTTACGTGAAGCGGGGGGGCTAGAGGCGCACACTTCTCCGCGTGCGTGGCTTCTCAGGGGTCCCGCGATGTCAATCGGTGGGGGTGAGCCACGAAGCCCCCTCCCCATTCCTCCTCCCACATGCTGAACCACCTTTGGTGGTGTAGCACACAGGGTTGATTGCGTACCTCAGGGAGAGCTCACATCGATGCATGCCGGCGGATGCCGCCTGCGATGGTGAGAACCGTCGCACAATCAATAGGCAGCGCGAAGTGTCGGCTCGACTGAAGGATAACGCAGGTCGCTCTCGCTGTGCTTACTAGTGTGTGGCTTCTGCGCCGCCCGAGGGAGATGCACGAGGGGTAGCCACCGTTATCACACAAACGGCTACACGGCGACCTGTAGAGGGGTGGATTGGCTGTGCAGCCATAAAGGCAGTGGCCTAGCTCAGGTTGACCGAGTCTGTATCTCGATTGAACACACCGCCCAAACGACTGCTACGCACAAGGTGGTGCATTTTGGGACCTTTGTGTAGGGCGGTGCGGACCTTGGCTTGGTCGTGTGTGCAGATTGCGTCCGTATTTGTGCGTGGTTGGGTGTGTGTGAATAGAGAGAAGGTATGACAGGAGAGTGGTAGAGTGGCGGTGATGTTCGATGACCGAATAAATGCGTTGATGTTTTTTTACAGGAAAGAAAAAGGTGCGAACGGAAACGCAAAGCCGTTTTCTAACGCCCTTTTTGTTGTTGACTGCGTATGGACGGGGTCTGCTGTACTGGCGGCTCCTTACACGTTTCTTTTGTGCCGCTCAAGTACCCCTCATGTTCTCTTGGGCGGACTCGTGCACGGCGTACGTAAAAGGTGCGTCGTCTGTGTACCCTCGCTGTGTGCATGCCTCCTCTTTCCCTCTGCGACGGCCTGCATCAGCGCTCGATTTTTTTTCCTGTGAGCTCGCCCAGCTTCACAGGGCAGAGCACGCACGCACATGTGCATCTGCACGTATTTCTTCGCCTCTACAACGCCCCTCCTGTGGAATGCGTTGGATCAGCGCGCGAAACGGGGTTGTATGAAACGCGTGCCCCCCACCCCCACCTCCACCCACTTCTCCGCGGTGTTTGAAGGGGACTTCAGACCTCCTTTCCTTGTTTGCTCTATCGTGGGCGCTGGCATCTCCATCCTGCCGTCGTCAGTGAGGGCGGGCCCATGTGAAGCTGATACGTAGATGATGGACGGAGAAGCTGCAGGTAGATTCGCGGGTGTGTGGAGAACAAGAAAGAGGTAGCGAGCCCGCGTGCGCGTCTCTGCCGCTGTTGCCGCGCACATTTGTGTTTGCGTGTGTGTGTGTCCGTCTTGGAATTGTATTGGCGCCGCTCATGGGCTAAAAATGTAAAAAAAGACTCTCTCCCAATTTCTTCATTTCCCCTTCTCTCTTTCTGCCTCTCTCTCTGTAGGCCCCTCATCGAGAGGGAGAGAAAGGGACGAGGACTGCAAAGGTGCCGAGACAGAGGCCGGGAGGGGTAAGATGGGCTACGATGCGCATAAAAAGGTCGGTTTCTCTTTCACAAAGCGCGCAGGCTTCGATGACTCGAGAGAAAAAAGGGTGCGCCTGCTTGTGGCTTCACAGGTGCACCTGAATCGGCTGAGGTACAGTCGCGGGCGCAGGGAGGAGAGGGGAGGAGTCACACATCGAAGATTCTTTAAGCTGCACGCCACAACACAACAAAATTCTTCCCTTTGTTGTGACATTTGCGTACTGGTCATTTCCTCTCCCTTTCTATCGTAGCGTTAGCGAGCACAGGAACAGGCCGCCTCCCTCCCACCCTGGTAGACCCCACGACCTGTTATCTCGTTGACAGACGCTCCAACTCGCCATGGTACAAGCTCCCACACATTCCCGCCACCGCCCCTCTGCCCCTCCCTCACCGGCGCATGTTTGCAAATTTGCACCGCTGATAGCGTAGTAAGTTGCATCTTTTTCCTCGTTGCCCCCGTCTCCTCTTCTTTTCCGCATGCACGAGCCAAACCGTCCGCCTACACTGACCCGCATCCCCCTCTGCTCTCCCTCCATGACGGTGCCGCCGCCTTCCGCGCCACACTCTCCTCATTTGGTTTGCCTGGCGCCCTTCCAATCGCCACGACCACTTGTTGCCCTGTATTCAGGTTTGACGCACGCCTGCGCACCTACAGGAAGACACTCCCGCGCATGCACCTCCGCCACTTCTCTCTCATTGTCACCATCTGCGGCTGCTTGTCAGATGAACATGCAGAGATGTTTGAGGCGCGGGTGAGCGACCAGCGAGCATAATCATGTGGAACGCGCTCACATTGAGCCGCAGCTGAGCTTTCTCGTCTGCAGATCTTGCGCGTCCGCGTATTCTGCACCCCCTTTTCGCCACCGAGCCTTTCCATCGACCGTCGCTGGCAAGCAAAGGTGTACATGAGGACAGCACTGATGCGTTGCACCGCGCATGCTCGACTGAAGAGCGATCTTTTTATCACACCCAGCCTCTACGCTTCTTTCCTGCGCATGTTGTGTGCTTGGAAGGCCTTGTCTGCTTTAAACTGCTGACAATGTCAGTTTGCTTGCGAACATGTGGGTGTGGGGGTCACAGCTTTGCAACGACTCTCATGGGAGAGCGCGCTCACAGTATGTCGATGATATGAGCCGCCCCAGCTCCTTTGTGTTGGGTACTGTTGAGGCTTGTACGCTGTGCACGCTTTCTTGTGACCTATACCGACACGCGGTGCTGTTGCGCTGACGTTGTTTTCCAAGATGGCTGCGCGCTGCACATCCGCTTTCTCCACGTCAGTTGGATTTATGGCCCTTGAGCTGTGAAGGCAACGCAGATTCTTGGACTGGAGGCAATGCATTGCTTCTTTGAATACACGGATGGCGTCTGCGTACCTTTGCCGCTGCGCATCCCCTCATAGAGCGGTGTCTGCGGTACTCAGCTCTCTCGTCTCCGAGGACTCACCACCGAGCTCCTTCTCGGCGGCCGAGAGGGCGTTATGTGGCTCTTCCCTGCGCTTCTACGGTCATCTGTCGGTAGATACCGGTGAGAAACTGAAGCGCCGCTAATTTGTCGCGGACTATGTCGGCCCTGCCCACTGCATGTCTTCATGAGACCCCGCACAATGCGTATGCCTCTGCTTCCATTGCGTTTGCGTTGCAGGAAAGTGGCGGCGGCGGGGGGAGGCCCTCTTTCCACCCCCGCGCGGACAAGGATGGACATGACACGAGGAAGCAACAGGAGGGAGAGGGGCTGATGTGGTGTGCGAGCCACCTTTTAGCCAAAGAGTCTCAGTTACAGAAGAAAAAACAGCGAAATAACCGAAAGAGGAGAACGAAGAGAAAGGGGGTGGTGGTGATGATGGTGGTGGGGGTGAAGAGCAGTCCATTTCAGGCGCAGACGTCGAGGTGCTCTTTTTCTCGGAACAGGCGGACAGGGCAACGGAGTCTGCCCTTCCCCATCTCTCCCCCTGCCCCTGAACCGTATCCTTCTCTGCACAGCGGCCAAAGGCGAAAGAAGATGAATCGCAGTACAGAAGAGATGAGAAAGGCGCTGTCGTCGTCTTCTGGAAGGTCGATCTGCGCTCTCTGATGTTCTCGTCGCTCTTCTTCCATCGCGAATGCGGTGCCGCGGCCACGTTTTGTGACTGGTGTGCGTGAAATTGTCGGGGCGAGTAACCGATATGCTCACGGCGCAGTGCACGGCGGCTCTTGCTCGACCTGATGTGAGGTGATGCTGCGAGGCTGAGCTTCTGCTGCTCTTTCAAGCGCAACATATGTCCCCTCTCCACTTCGCATATTATCCTCGTGGGCGCCTCCCCCCAACGCTTTCATTGCCTCTCTCCTCCTCCTTCAATTCTTCCGCGCCGCGCGCACACCACTCGCGCCTCCTCCGCCCCTCCCCTCTCCCCTTCCTCCATGGGATTACATCTCCTGTGCCCTCGTAGCACGTCACCTCCCCTGCATATAGCCTGTAAGGCGGTAGAGAGCCATTCATCGCACGGCACATCTCGTTCGATGCGCTTTGCGTCACCTCGCTCGCCTTCCTCTTGTGCTGTTTCCATTTCCTCTCGCTCTCGGCTGCCTCGCGGCGGCGAGTCAACTGCTCGCGCCTGTGTTGCGCTTCCCCCCTTCTTTGCGCCCCCCTCCGTCCGCCTCCTTCCTCCTCTCTCTTCACCAGGGTACAATCGGCTGCTCCCATTTGTTGTAGAGTGTGGTACTCCCTAGGCGGTAGGTGGCTTCAGCGTACCTCTACTGCCTTCGTCTGGTGAGAAAAGGGTGTCTGAGCATCAAAGGGCCTCTTGCTGCTGCTTCTCGTGTCGGCGATCCGGCTTTGGTAAGCAGAGTTGGTGTGGCGCAAGCCGCTGAAGCTCCCTTTCCCTCACCGACCGTGTGTTGCCCCCCTCCCCCCTCATCCCCCACAAGACTTATCGGGGGGGTGCTCGGCTCTCTTTGTGTTCTTCTTCATGCGCCGGCAAACGCTCATCTCCTTTTGCTGTTTTCCACGAGTCGCGCTTCTCAGCTGTACGCAAAGGCCTCCGTGGCGCATCGGTGACGCGTAGCGGCGTGCACGGGAGGCTGCTTCGTCGTTGGTATTCCTTTCCCTTGTCTGTCGGCCGCTCACTGCTTGGCGCACCCGGCCTGAGAAACTTTTGTTTTTGTTTTACCTCCTCATTACACACCCACCCACACACTTCCCTCTCTTTTTCTCTCCCCCTTCCTCCCCACCCCCAAGGCGGTCACGAACTCGACACCGTCTCCACATCGTCTCTCTCCCCCGCCCTCTGCCACGTGAGGAGCCTCTGTCACACGCGCTCCTCCACTCAGTCGAACGCGACAGCCGCTTTTGACGTCGTCGTCTTCGCTGGTGCTCACGGGCCCCACCTTTCGCGTTCGTCATCCCCTCCTCCCCCTCGACTGCTCTCACGGTCGAAACAGACACGGCCAAGCCGATGAACGACAGCGCAGTGAGTGCCTCTCACAAGGCAGCGTCGAGCCGAGCCGAGTCCGAGGCACAGTCGAGAGAGAATAGCGCCGAGCGAAACACAAACTACGAGGAGGGGCGCATCACGGTGAGTGTACGCTTACGGCCACTCAACTCACGCGAGCTGAAGCTGAGCGCCGGGAGCTGCATCGCCGCACTCGAAGAGTACAACACTCTATACATCCTCCCGCCAGGGGAGTCGGAGCGGGACGTGCACGCGCTTCTTGCCAATGACCCGCATCTGCGTGGTATCCGTCACCACCGCTTCACCTTTGACAATGTCTACGACGCGAACTCCACCCAGGAACAGGTGTATGAGCGGATCGGGAGGCCGGTTCTACAGTCCAGCTTCTGTGGCTACCACACATGTATTTTTGCCTATGGCCAGACAGGCAGCGGAAAGAGTTACTGCATGATGGGCGCCGATGGCGGCTGCTCCATCGATGATGCACCGGGTATCGTACCGCGCTTGTGTCGCGAGCTCTTTCTGGAGATGGGGAAGAGAAAGCAAGCCGCCTTGGAGAAGGAAGAAGAGGTGGACTTCAGTGTCTACGTCAGCTACCTCGAAATCTATCGCGAGCGTGTCCGCTCCCTCTTGCACGAGGTGCACGATGCCAAGGTTGTGGCGGGCGGGAGTGAGGGGTGCGGGCCCGCCTCGCCACGTCTTGTGAGCGGGTCTGTGCGTCGCTCCAGCTTGCTTCATGCGGCGGACTCGGCCGACGCTGCGCTTCGGGTGCGCGAGCACCCGACTCTCGGCGTGTACGTTGAAGGCCTCGCTGAAATCGCTGTGACGAGTGAGGAGCAGGTGCTTCGACTCATGCTGCGAGGAAATCAGCGCCGGCACATGGCGTCGACGCGCATGAACGAAACGTCGAGCCGGTCACACGCCATCTTCACACTGCAGCTGCTGCAGAAGCGTACGCGCGCCGTCCCCTCTGGCAAAGGGAGTCCTGGTGCTGTGACCACAGGGGCATCCTCGTCGGCGGCAGCGACGATGACGACCCAGTTGGGTGCCAAGATCAACTTGGTAGACCTCGCGGGCAGCGAGCGCGCCAAGGCGACCGGGGCTGAGGGAGATACCCTCAAGGAAGGTGCGCAGATCAATAAGTCGCTCACGACACTCGGCATCGTCATCAATGCCCTCGCTGCTCAGTCCACACCGACCGCCAACAGCCCTTCAGGGGCGTCGATGGTGCGGTCCGCTGCTGCGCCGAAGAGGCACATTCCTTACCGCGACTCGACACTCACCTTTCTTCTGAAGGAGTCCCTCGGCGGCAACAGCAAAACCTTCATGATTGCCACTGTGAGCCCCAGCGGAGACAGCTACGACGAGTCATTGAGCACGCTGAGGTACGCAGATCGGGCCAAGGCAATCGTGACAAAGGCGTTCGTCAATGAAACGGCCGGTGACAAGAGAATACGAGAGCTGGAAGAGGAGGTGACGCGACTGCGGGAGCAAATTCGCTCGTTGCTCAGTGCAGAGGCGCAGCGCTCCTCTACTTCAACGACAATGGCAATGGGGCCTGGCGAACCCGCCGTCAGCGAGTCGCCTCCCTTACCGTCAGTCATGAAAGGTAGCCACCTCTACGCCACTCACGAGAACTGGGCGGACGAGGGCGAGTGTGAAAGCTGCGAGAGGAGCGGGGCGCACTCATCAGCAACGGATATGGACGCGACGCACATGCACGAAACCGACGAGGGGCTGCAAGCGCAGAGCGCGGGCTTAGAAAACTCTCTGGAGGGGAGTGAGGGGACGCCAGCGCCAAATTCACCGATAGTGAAGAGTCCTGTGGAGTCCCGCGCCGAATTCGTTGCAACGTTGGAGTCTGAGCTGCGCCGTGCGGAGGAGATGATTCGACAGATGTCGGAGTCGGAGGCAGAGCGCAAGGAGCATGTAGCGCAGCTTGTGAAGCGACACGAGGAGGAACAAGCGGCGATGCTGGCGACGGCGGCGGCAGCAACCAAGGGCACCTATAATAGTACCGCTGGGGTGAGGGGTGCGACGATACGTCTGTGCCGCGAGGAGCCGTATTTGTTGAACATGGACGGGGCGGGTGACTGGGTCGTTGCCCATCTTGTGCCTGGAGAGACACGTGTTGGGGTCTTTTTGTCACACCTCAGCGCCGCGTCGGACGCAAAGGCGGCGGCATCCCCGACGGAGCGTGAAAGTGACGGTGAGGTCAGCAGTCAGGCAACGTCGTTCGACTCATCCCTCGTGCTCTCCTCGCACCTTGTGGGCTCCGACGGCGATGCTAATGCGGTGGTACATGATGACGACGCCGGCGCACGATACTTACGACTGCCGAAAGAGTTCAGCGATGGCGTAGGCGGGCCGCATTGCATCCTTGAACGCCTGGAGGCGGCGGGGACTGCCGTAACGGCTACCTCGACGACGGTTCTAAGGGCATGCACGGGGTACGAGACGTTTGTCATGCGCCCCATGTGCCGAAGACCGTTCGTCGTCAGGGGCAGCGATTCACTCGTCCTGCAGAGCGGAGACGTGCTGGACATTGGCGACGATCACATTCACCTCAAGTACATGGACCCTGCGGCGCCCCCAGTGACGTCGCGCGGACTACAAACAGCTCGCATGGAAACCGAAATGTACGGCGGCGATGGCGACCAGAGTGCCGATGGGGCTAAGAGCGATCGCGGCACGGGCTCAGCGACTGGTTCGGGCGCGTCGTCTGCAAACACGCAGGAGCAGGCGCTGAAGTCGCTGCAACGGTTGACGCCCACCTTTGACAGGCGCTCGGATGGGGTGGGTGTGGACGCGAAAGCGCGGGCGCGAGGCGGTACGCCCGGCGACGGCGATGAGCGTGAAGACAGTCGCGCGGATGCGGCGTCGTCGTTCGAAGTCGACTCCTCTCAGTGGACCTACAATCAGGGCGATGAGCCCGTGAGCTTCTCCGCAGAGCAGGGGTACCCTGAAGAGGGCACTCATGAGCGACGAGGAGCTGGTGGTGTTGGTACGGGCGCTGCCTTGGCGGCACCGCAGTCGCTATCCAGACCGCTCATTCCCACTCTTGCCCTGGGCAAGGCGCTTCCAGGAAGCCGACTGTCAACGCCTCCCCTACAGCAGTACCATTCAGTGCTCGGAGACCCGCTCGATACGGTAAGCGCCGACGCTGCCGAAACGGAATCCTCTACGACCTTCTCGGACTCGGCTGGCCTCTCCGCTGCGAGCCCTCTACTGAAAGAGATTGCTAACGCACCTAGCCTTTCGCTTCCCATTGAACGCCTGCAGTCAGCGGCAGGTACGCCGATTGCACAGACGAGAGCATCGAGCAAGCGCGCTCCGCAAACGACGCACCTGAACCCCGATACGGCGTTGCCCCTCTCCTATTTGCAGTCGATGCGCACGTACCCGTCGAAAAGCACCTACCGAAGCGAAACCGCGCCACGCTTTGTGGGCCGCTACAATTTTGTCTTTGTGGGGCCGTCTGGCAGCGGGAAGACGAGTCTTGTGCGGAACTTGCAGACGCGCGACACACCCTGGCTGCACTCTGCCTTTTCGGCGTTCATGAGCAACAGTCGCGTCCCCACTGGCGTCGATGCCGGCAGTAATTCATGGCCGTCAGGGGCGGTGCATCCGACGATTGGTATCCAAACCACCACACTAATCGCCGCCGGCGCGACGCCGATGCGCCTCCATGTGCACGAGCTTGGCGGGATGCCTTACTTCAGCCCGCTGCTAGACCAACTTCCTGCTCATCGAGTAACGTATCTGTTGTGCTTTCCGCTGCACGGCGGACCGTCGTTCATGTCCCTGCGGGGGATTGTGGAGGATATTTTGTGCCGCACAGACAGTCATACGGTGTCGCTGGTGCTGGTTGCCACACACGCCCACCACCGCAGCGCCGCGGATGGCAAAGACGGAAGCGGCGGCCTCTTCTCTCGCCGCCTTACAGCCGCGCAGCAGGCGATGCTGCAAGCTCAAATGGAAGAGTTAGAGCTGCAGGTGGTCAGCCTCATTCAGATGCTGCAGCCCTACCCACAGCTGCGACCTACAGTGGTGGGCCGCTTCGCTGTCGACAACGTGCATCGGCAGGTGTACTCCACCGGATATCGGGCGGTGGAGGGGTTTCCCGAGTGGCTGGAATGGCTCGGAGACCTGGCGCGTGATCGGTGCCGGGCCGATACGGATTTTGCCAGTGGACTTGTGCCTGTGCGGTGCCTGGAGCTTGGCCGCCAGGTGGGTCTACTGCGGGAAAGAGGAAAGTGGTGCCTGTCTCTGCGCGATTTCAAGGCGCTGGCAACGGCAGTCAGCGCGCAGTACGACGCAGCCGAAGCCGCAGACCCCTCTCTTGCCAGGGACACCCTCCGCCATCACGTACAGCTGCTCGCAGACTGGGGTGTGCTGGCGCATCGCTTTCGGAGCACACCGCTACGGCAACATGTCATTCTCGATGTGCGGTGGCTCTGCCGTGCGCTGACAACGCTGGCGTGCTGCGCGCTGGTCGCCGAAGCGGAGTCTGATGGGCTAGACAGCGAGAATGATGCCCAGGCGGAGGCCACAGCCGGGAAGCAAAGGCCGGAAATCACGACTCGAAAAGAGCTAGTACTACGCATCTTGCTCACACCGGAGGCCGAGGGAGTCATCGACGTGGTGAAGGTTGCGGCGATGGACACGGCCCACCTGCTTCGCTACGGAGTCTTGACGCTGCCTGTTCTCGCGACTATGCTGGAGCCTCATTTTAGAGCATTCGACAGTGCAGGTGTCACCGGAAGCGGCAGCAGCGACACTGGCGTCGACGTCGGTAGAGGCAAGGCTGGCGTGCGGAAGGCAGACAGCATCGGCGTTGCTGGCTTTGACTCGCCTGCAACCAATGCGCGCTACACTGTGCCACTGGCTGGCATCATTGAACTCTTTGTGCTTTGCGACCTCCTCATAGTGGGGCACAAGCTCTTCTTTAGTCCATCCCCGGACGCGTCACCAACTGCTGCGGCGCCCGCACAAGGCGTGGAGGTGGAGGCAGGCGCTCTTCCCGTTTCTGCTGCACCGCAGCGGCAAAGAGGCCGTGTGCATGAAGGTGATGGGCACAACCCGGACGACATTGAACCGGAGGAGGAAAGCTTTGTTTTGTACCCGCTGAGCTGCCGCACCCCCGCATCTGCCGGTGTCACGTGGCTTTTCCCGTGTTTCCTCTCCGGCCCCTTTTACATCTTCAAGCTCGACATGGTACCACGCAACTTTTTTCCGAAGCTCATGTGCCGCCTGGCCACGGTTTCGAGCAAGGTCTACCTCGGGCCAGTGCAACCACAGAGGTGGGGTAGACCGACGCAGCAGTGGGCAGCGGAGGCGACGCGTGGACGAGTCACTGCTGCAGGGTGCTCGTCGGCAGCGGCGGCGCGGGGCCCGTTCGACTCTTACTTTGCGGATTGCGTTGGAAAGTCGTTTGTGCTGCCTCGATTCTCTACGTACTTGACTCGCACCTCTGCCGAAGGCTCACCGCGCCGGTGGGATGGGCTGTGGTTCGACACAGCGTGGCTACTCTACAAGGACCGGGAGGAGAGCGATGACTGCGAAGACGATAACTGCCGCGTGCTTGTGCGGCTAGTTCACCACAGCGTCTTCCTGTCCTTCCACTGCGACCAGGCGGCCTCGTCATCGGGCATGAGCGGTAGCGGTGCTAGTCCTGGCGTGCAGGATTTTTACGAAGCTGTTCTCGAGGCTGTCCGGCACGTTGTAGAGGAGTTCCCCGGCAGCAAGTGCAGCGAGTCGATGCAGTGCTCTGTTGACCCTGTGACGCTACTTGAGATGGAGCTGAAGCACCCCGCCATTCAGTCCGACCAGGAGGCGTCCGCATTGAACCGCTACGTGCGGTACATGAGAATCAACGACAACCTGAACAGTCTCGAGCGTGTCCTCGCCAAGAATGGGACGGCGCTGCGAACCGCCCGGACCGCCCGGAGGTCTCACGCACCAGGCTCGCAAGATGTTGGGGATGAAAGTGCCTACGTGCCGCTGCTGCGGAATTTCAGTGCTACGCGCCCACTGGACATCGCCGAGTGCCTCCGGATTTGGAAGACGAAGCACCGCTTCTTCATCTCTGCTGAGACGGAGGCACAGCTGATGGATGCACTGCAAGAGCTTGATGCATGCTACCGTGTGTCACCCCCGCTCACTGCCAAAAGCTGTTTCGCGCTGGATCGACTCCTGGACGTGCTGGCGCGCATTGACACTGCTTGAGGTGCTGGTGGAAGTAGCGGAGAGGTACGCGCGCGTGTCTGCTCGCTGTGGCGGGCTTTCTTTTCCCTTGCCTCTTCTGTCTTCCCTCTGCCGCCTCCTTCTCCGCATACTTCTGTGTGCAGGCAGAGACGTCTGCGCCGGTAAGGTTCTTCGCGTCTCTCGACATCTTTCGATGCCTCTCGGCCTCGCTTTCGAAATTGACCGGGGAAGAGGGGGGCGAAGGGGAAAGACAGCATGCGCAAGCGGAGTGCACACAAGCTGATGTGTCACAGCGACTCTCTGAGACGCTACCGTGGTTCTTCGCTTCTATCGCTACCCCCTCTCCCCTCCCTCCTTACTCACACAAACGTCATTGACAGAGGTGTCCCGTCTTGGCACCGCTGCGCTCGCCTCGGGAAAGAAGTATGTTTGCTTATCTAGCCCATGCAAAACTGCTAACTGTGCTGATGGCATTCATGAGAAGCTTACCCATGTTTCGGCAAAGACTGTGCGAATAAGAGGAACCTCTCTCAGCGCGCGTCTGTCTGAGTCTGCTCTCTTCATCTATGTGGCCGAGGCCCGCGATGGTGCTTGACGTGTTCGGGCTCGCACCCTGCATGACTTGGAGCTGAAAGCGCCCTTGATCTTCTCTACCTTTTTACTGGTAGCGATCAAACTGCTCTGCTGCTCTTGCTCTCGTGCCTCCTTCCTCACATTTCGGATGGGCGTACATGCCCCATGCTGGATGCTGCCGTGCGCGTCATGCCACCATCACCCACCGCCCCACCCCCACACCGCCACCCACCCACCGACCCTTCACTACAGAAAGCCCACAGCCATAACAACTATACGCGAGGCTCTGCGCGCGTTGTCGCATCACCTTATGATACGCGCCTGACTTCTCGTTATCGTCGGACTACCCCTCTCGCGCCAGTGCAACACCGCGTCGCACACGCTTCCACCGTATCGGATTTCCTTTTTTGGCGTCGTTTTTTTTTTGTACCGGCCTCCTTTGACGCCTTCTCGTGAAAGTACCAGCGCTTTTCGCTGATTTATCGGGCTCAGGTGAATGGTGGCTGGAGCGATGAACAGCACCAAGCGCGTCCGCTCCCAGTCAGCGTACGAAGAGGCGAATGTGTCCGCCTTCGTGGACAGCTGCGTGGATTTTACCAGCAATGTGACCTTCCACACGGTGGAGGAGGGCCGAGCGCTCGCAGCGAAGACGGGAAGGTTACAGACAGTGCTCGTCCTGGGCACGGAGGCGCAATTGCAGGAGACTGCTGCGAAAGCACTATGCCCGCACTACGACGCGGCGATGTGCGCTGTCGCCGCTACGGCACCGGAGTCGCGCGCTCACGTGGCGAGGGTGACACCGACGCTGCGACTACTGATTGGCAAGGTGCCGTCTGTTGCGTCGCGTCACAACTGTCCGTCAAGGCCGGATAAGATGAGTGAGATCGTGAAGCAGGCGATGGCGGAATGTCCCGCGGCAGACGCCGAGGCTGGGCTGGACATCTACTTCCTGGGCCGCGGTTATGAGGCGAGCGTGGCGGTCGCGATAGCGCGGTCATGCAACCAGTCATTTACTGCGAAGCGCGGACGCGCGGAGCAGAACTACATGAACCCGGGACGCCCGGTTCGGGTGGTGCTGCCAGCTGGCAAGAAAGCTTCACTCGCTGTGGTGGCGCAGTGCGTGCAGCTATGCCAGCGACTGGTGAATGCGCCGACGAACTTGCTGGATACGGTGACGTTCACAGAGATTGCGGTACGATGGGCGGCGAAGCTGAAGGCCGATGGCATCGCCGCGTCTGCCACGGTGATTGCGGGAGAGGATCTCCGCGAACTTGGGTATGGCGGTCTGTATGGTACAGGGAAGGCCGCTGAGTACCCGCCGCACCTCGTTACACTGTCGTACAAGCCGAAGGCGGGCATATCCCCCAAAGATCGAATCGCCTTTGTGGGCAAGGGCATTGTGTACGACACAGGCGGTCTTGCGATCAAATCCCGTGACGGTATGTGCTCCATGAAACATGACATGGGCGGCGCAGCCGCGGTGTTCTGCGGTCTGCTGTGCCTGGCAATGCTGCATGCGCCGATCGAGGTTTCAAGCATCCTGTGCCTCGCTGATAACGCTGTGGGCCCTCGCTCGCAGCGCAATGATGACATATTGCGCATGAAATCAGGCGTCACTGTAGAGATTAACAACACAGATGCCGAGGGCCGACTTGTGCTCGCGGATGGCGTCTACCACGCCTGCAAGGAGCTGAGCTACACGCCCAGCATCATTGTGGACATGGCGACGCTGACGGGCGCGCAAATGATTGCGACTGGGCAGCACCACGCTGCTATTTACACCAACACAGACGCAGCTGAGAGCCGCTTTGTCGCCTCCGGCAAGGCGTGCGGCGACTTGTGCTTTCCGGTTGTTTACTGCCCTGAATTCTTCAACTCCGAGTTCTCCAGTGCCGTGGCTGATTACAAGAACAGCGTGAAGAATCGAAGCAACGCGCAGGTGAGCTGTGCCGGGCAGTTTATTGGCAACCACCTGGCGAGGGACTATGAGGGCGAGTGGGTACACGTTGATTTGGCCGGGCCGGCGGCCCGCGATGAGGCCACGGGCTTTGGTGTTGCTTTGCTTGCACAGACGTTTGCCGGGGAACTGCTGTAGAGAGGAAGCCGCGGTCACGGTGCGCACCTACCAAACGGCATGTGCTCGCGAGTGAGATGGAGGCGCACATGGGACCTCTTCTTCCTGGCCCCGTGTGATTCTCTTTGATCCGTTACCGTCATTGGTTTTGCGTGTTCCAAGTCATTGCGAGAGTCTAGCCCTTGCTCACTCTTCCCATCAACTGCCCTCTGGCGCGACCATGCGGTGACACACTGCAGTCGTGGTGGTGGACTGACGGTGTCCGGCGGCGACGGCTGCAGCTCTCTCCTATCGCAGGGAAGAGGAGAGGGTGGTGGTGGTAGTAGTGGTGGTATTGGTACCTTTTTATTGTCGTTTTTTTGTAAGGTGTATCGCGAGCATCTCTCCTCGTGCCTGCCGGTATGCGTCTCGGTGCGCCTGCACGCGTGCACTTGCGAAGAGTCCTCGGCTCCGCTGTCCGTCCTCACGTTTTCTCTGTCTCCCTCTTTTATTTCATGTTTGTGTGTCCCCTTTTGCTTCCCTTTCGCAACGGTCGACGACGTCTCAGTGGAGTGTTTTGTTTCCATACAAACAGACACACACACACAGACAGACAGACGCAGACGCAGACGCGATCACTCGCCTTTTTTTTAAGTGATACATATATATACATATATATATATATATCGGGCGCTTATGTGTTTATGGATTGTTGCTTCATGGAGAAGCTGTGTGTGTAAGTGTGTGTGTGTGTGTGGATGAGAGAGGGGGAGGGTGAATGGCTCAGGCGAAGAGCATCGAGAGGAAAGCCGCGAACATCGAGTAGGCGTACTCTGCGCAGGGAACTTCTTTGCTTGTGTCCTTTGTTTCTCTGCGTGAAATTCCTCTTTGGGAGTGTGCCGCCGCTTCATCCTTTCCCTTCTTCCCCCCTCTCCGCTCTCTCTTTCTCTCTCTGTGTTGGTGTGTGATGTGCTCCGGGCTTTTTCTCTTCGTTTGTGTGCCGGTTTCTTCTTTTTGTTGCTGCATATCTGCCCAAGCTGCCGTTTGCATCCACGGGCCACACCGCACGCAGCCACTGCGAGGGACTTCGCTGGAAGCAAAAAAGGCACCCGTTCGCTCCTCCAGCAGCATGGGTGGACGGATGAGTACATGGGCTCACCTACTGGTGATATTTCCTGTTGGTGTCAGCGGCTCCAAGTGAAGCATCGACGCGTGCACGCAAGCGGCAATAAAAAAAGATCTAAGGCAGGTGTAGAACATTTCTTCACCTGCGAGTGATCTTTTTCTGACGAGCTGGAGCGCTCTACGAGCTTCAGTGGAAAGGCGTTGAGAACTTCCCTCTGCGTCCTGCCCCGCCCCCAACACACACACACATACACACACATACACATGCACACCGAAACGGGGGGCGGATCGAAATCCTTCTGCCTGTGAATCCGATGTCCCTGTGGGACACGCAGCAGATGTGCCGCCTGTTCACCTGTTGGCCCAGGCGACTGCGAGGTTTGCCGCAGCACGCTTGGTAGATATGGGTAAGCGGAGGGGGAGAGGGAACTTCCCCACCTCCCTCTTATTCCCCTTACCAGCATGACTCTTTGGCCCTTGCTTGTGTGGTCGAGAGGCGCACCTCTGCGCGGAATGTGCTGAAGAGTCATCATCTGCTCCTGCGCGTCTGATCCTTTCTGATTTGCATGTTGGTGCCGCCCTTTAGACTCGCGCGGCGTGACGGACCAGTACGTAAAGCGGTCAGGTTCATGACTTGGCATGTGAGCAGGTAGCCGCGTCACCAGAGAGGAGACCATTTCATTCTCAGTGTATCGCGTTCTAGTGGACCGATCCTGCCATTTTTCGACCCTGACCCAAGTGCCGCAGAGCATACACAATCACAGAACCCACTTCTCACGCAGGAGGACACTGTGGCTCGCTTATTGGCCTCTTCTCGCGCCTGTCGCGCACTTCCTGTTTCTCCGAGCAGATTCA
Organism: Leishmania martiniquensis; assembly: GCF_017916325.1. Classification (NCBI taxonomy): domain Eukaryota; phylum Euglenozoa; class Kinetoplastea; order Trypanosomatida; family Trypanosomatidae; genus Leishmania; species Leishmania martiniquensis. Next base: position 1,198,609 of record NC_090168.1, read on the forward strand.
GGCTGCTAGCTCTTTCCTGCCCTCTCCAAAGACATATAAATATATGCATATATTCATTGCGTCTTGTCGTTGTATAATCCTCCTGCATATCTGCATCAAGCGCCTGCAGCTTCTATTGGTCTTCATCCTTCGACGCCCCCCTTCCTGATACGTAACTCATGGGGCTCCCGGGTTGGATGCGGCGGTGCGAGATCTACGCAATCTGCATGGTATGGCCGATCGCGACCGTCGTGGGGCTGGTGGGCACCTATCGCATCTTTATGTGGAGTTACGGCGGCCGCGAGTGCTTCCGATACGTCGCTATTCAGGAACCGTTCAAGGAGGAGTGGTACCAGGCCAACCCCAAGTCGGCGCTGGGCATGGACACGCCACTCTCGCACGTGCCAAAGTACCTGGAGACGCCCGGCTACACCGTCGACGGGGCCGTGGACGAGCACCCCCACCACCGCAACTTTTAAACAGCCCTCAAAGGAGGGGTCTGGGGCTCCCCCTTGATGCGCTGGACTTTTGTTTTCGCCGCGCACGTGTTTACTGCAGTCTTCCGGCAACTGCCCTTTCCTCAGACGTCCCATGAATTTTCACTTTCCTGAGAGTGCGGCGGGCCTGTTCTCATGCTACAGCGAGCTGCGCTACGGAGGAAGCTTTCCATGGCATTTTCTGGAGTACTGTTATGTGACGTTCTGTGTAGAAAGAAGCGGTGCTGCTGGAAGGATCTCTTGTGTTGCGGAAAGTACTGTCTGGGATGGCGCTTTCTGCGTGCCCCCCTCCCGCTCCCCCACAGTGGTGCTGTAAGGCTTTCATGAAAATAGTCTGCACGAACGCACACGCACGCACAAAAGAGGATCGTCAATCGTCGACGCACGCGCATTCATCGTGAGGAAACGCGTTGCTGGTGGAAGCATGCATTAGCGTCGCCAAAGCGCGCCTGAAGTGCTGCGCAGAAGTGCCTGGGTAAGTGCAGGGCTTTGCACTGTGAGTGGCATGCTTTTGTGAGGATTTGGAGGAGGGTTGTCTGCCTTGACGATTTCTGTCGGACTCGGTAAGACTCTCCGCCGTTCTGTGCTTCGCGGCATCCGTTGTTTATGCTATGCTCTTCAGTGTCGGGCCGTAGTGGAAGCGTCTGCCATAGCGCCTTTTTGCTGCTCCTTGCGTCATCCTTTGCCGGCGGTTTCGCTGGCATGCCGAAGTGGGCGTGACGGCGGATGCAGAAGAGACGATGCAGAGCGCCGATACAAGCGTTGGAGCTAATCAAGAGGTAAAGGCAGCGAGAGGCAAAGAGGAGCTCATTCATTCCTTGCTTCTTCCTGTGTGTGTGTGGTGGTGGTGGTGGGGCGCTGGTAGCTGAGGGGGGAGGGGAGAAAAGGTGCAGGATGGCCAGGCGAGCAGTGGTGGTGGGTGAAAAGGACGGAGGTGGCTTTGCTTTTAGTGTTGTCATCGTGTGTGTGTGTGGGGGGAGGCGCCCCATGTACACGAGGGAGTACCTGCGAAGTCACCCTACGTACGCATGCGCGTACACACACACACACAGGAAGAAAAAGCGGAAATAGTGAACGAAACGGTCAAAGCGATGCGCCTTCATTCTGATGCTCACTCTATCGACTCGTCGTGAGAAGCATCTCGCTCGCCATCACTCGACCCCGCATCCCGTCCTCTCCTCTCTCTGTTCCCTTCCCTCTTTGCTCTTGTCGTTGCATGCGCCTCGCCGCTGCTGCCGCCTTTCTGGTAAGCCGTAGTTCCTCTTTTGGTGATGCGGCGGTGCACATGCGCGGCAAGGGGGACTGCGCAGTCGAGCAAAGGCTCACGTCAGTGAGCCCCCCTCTCAGCTCTAGCTTGCCGAGTAGAGAGGGCGACTTCCTCTCTTGGCTTGATGAGATACGCTGCGTCGCTGCAGCGACGAATGGCGGGCGCCATCTCCTCGCTGCTGCATGCGAGCTCGATCGCCGTGGATCGGTCCTGTACCTCTGTCGCACACGCAGCCAAGCATCACTTTCATTACGGACTCCACCTTCCTCCATCGTCCCTTCTCCCTCTATCTGTCGCTTTCCCCTTTTAAGCAGCGCGGCACATTTTTCGTGCCGCCGGGCGGTTAAAGGCGCTCCCCACTGCCGCCGTCGCTTCCACATGAGGTGCTCCGCAGCTTTTCTTTTTTCCGGGACTCCTCCCGGCGCTGCTGGCAACGCCACCGCTCCGCCCCAGCGCTCATCGGTTCTTCCTTTGGCGGTGGCCCGCCAAGAACATGAACTCCACAAGGGCAGTGGGAACCGAGGAATGCGTTGGGTGACAGATTGTTCAAACATCGTCGGCAGCAGCGGCCTCAGTCGTGCCCCTCGCCCTGTCACAGCTCGCCAGCTCTGCCGCGCTATTCTTGGCATGAATCAGCTTAGCGGCGGCGCCTCACTGATCGAAGAGCGCTGCGGCTGCCACGCCACGCAGGGGACGTCCACCTCTACATTCTCGTCAGCGCCGCCTTCCATGGCGGCTTCGTGTGGAGTAGGCTGCGAAGTGTGTGGTGATGGATATAACTTGCGCGATGCTGTCAGCGCTGCCCGCGTTGGCGAGAGCACGATCCGTGTGGATGCGGTTGCCTGTCACCGTTTCGTCGTGTGTGGCCGTATTGTGCGCTGCATCGATGCCTTCTCTAACGGGAGCGTTGCCGCTGCAGCAGGGGCAGCCGTATCTTCCGCTCCATTGACTATGGTGCCGTATGACCTTTTCTGGCTTTCAGACACCACCGGTGTGGTGTGCGTGCTGCGCCTTCGTCCTGGTCTAGCGCACATCTCCACTTCGCTGTCAGCCTCTAGTTGTCGTTGTGATGGATGGCCTATCGTGCCGGTGTGCGACTGGCGCACCTCACACACCGCTTCTGCAATGGCGGTATCGCACGCCTTTGCCGCTGCTGACGCCGGAGGGCCTGCGCCTCCTTCCCCGCGCGCCCCAAGGTGCGCGTTCCTGGCGAATCGAAGCTCATGCTCGCCTACGCCTGAGGGACGACTGTGCTGCACTGGTGTGTGTAATCGAGATGAGGCGCACAAAGGCATTGAATACGGCGCGAGCGTGGCAGAAGCCATGACAAACATCGGTCTTGCGTGTGAGGACGACTATGCCCTCTGTGTGAACGACTACGCAGTGTGCATAGGTACCCTTGCTTTCGCTGACGTCGATGCCCACGTGCGGCATGCTCTACAGCCATACGCCAGTGACATACGCCAAGCTACTTGGGCCGCAGCTACGTCGTCGTGGTCGTCTGCTCATCTCCTCTCAGCTGGTGCAGGTTCTTGCAGCGGCGTTGATGCGGAGTCAGGCGGCGTGGGCTGTGGTGCATGCGGGGCTAGTAGAGACACTCCCGTCATCGATGAGGGAGGTGCGGGGGCCAGCGAGCAGCCTAGGTCGGCGCCAGTGCCGCCATCGAGGGAGCAGTTTGTGTTACTTCCTGGCAGTGAGGTGCCTCTCACGTTAGACGCGGCACGCGGGAAGCTGGGCGTGGTAGGGTCGCTGCCATCGAGCACTCGCTACCTCACTGCTGCTGAAGTGACGGAATGGGGAGGCACACCTGCCTGTGCAGCCTCCACTGCAACGCTGTTGAGGTCTTCGGCATCGACACGCCACGGCCACGGCGGCGAAGCGAACTCCGCCGCCGTCATAGATCGCCGATCCTCGACACACGCTTGCGCCGCGACTGACATGAATGAGATACCGCTCGTAAGCATCAAGGGAGGTCTACGCCTTGTCTCAGACACGAACGAGTGCATGTTTTGGTGGCTTTCGGCGGTCGAGGCGCACGTGCGATGGAGCAGGCGCGTGCCTGCTCCATGACACAGTGCTTGAGCCCCTCCCTTCCCCCTTCACACACACGCACACACCCTCTCTCCGACACTCCCCCTCCTCCTCTTCGTGCCTTGGCGTGTGACGGACTCCTTGCTGAGGAAGTTGGTGGTTATCTTGCCGTAAACTTCTTTCTTCCATCAGTTTCAAAGCTCCTTTGGATTTTGCTCTGCTACTGCTCTGCCTTTTTTTTTTCAAAGTGTAACGTGTCCAACGGTGATGGCGGCGCCCCTTTCCCCTTACACCGGCAGCGATTGAGTCAAGCTGAGGCCAAGTCATCAGAGCCAGCACGCACAGCGACGGACGTTTGCGGTCTTGATGGGTGCACGCGGCCTGGTCGTCATGGCCTAACACGCCCACCCACAGAGGCGGACGTACGCGTGTGTCTTTTGGTTTGGTGTAGCTCGGGTGCCTCCACATGCTTGTCTCGTGTGTCTCTGTGACACCGTACATATGCCCTGCGCTTGGCCCCTCGCCCTCCTCCTTCGTATGCCGCTCCCCCTCTCTGTCCCTCCTCTCTTTTGGGCATCGCACCAGGTGTATTGGGCCTCTCGCTGTTTTCTTTGTCCTGCACTCCAGACCCATCGGCCACCGTGCGCTCCCCAGAGGCAAGCACACCCGCACTCACACGTACTCGCAGACGAGCCGTTTCCCTCTCAGAGGGCAGAAGATCGCATTTGTGCGCATCTGCGGGCAACGCGCCGGCGCATGTGTTTTTCTGTTTCCTCTACAATAATAGAGTAAAAAGGTCCTTTACTCTCCTCTTTTTTCATGGGGGGGCGTGGGGTACGCGATTGTGGCTACAAACGTGTCAGCAGAACGGAACGGAACAGACCCGTTACGTTCAGCGCTGCTGCGTCGCACACTAACCGACCTCGCGCACCACTCCTCCGGGCCTGCCATCCCTGCCCAACGCTGTCCACCTCTACGCATAGTTGCGCGAACCCTTAGTCGAACGAAATGCAGCCAGGGGGACGCAAGCGTGGCCGTAGCGGCTCCTCTTCTCCACCGCTTGCACCACTTTCTGCCGCGTGCGGCGGTGGTGCGCCCGGTGCTGTCGCCTGCGCGCTGAATAACGGCGGCTCTCTTTTCGCATCTTGTGGGCTTCTTCGAAATCGACAGAGCCACATCGGTGAGAGAAGTGCGGCCGGTCTTGGTGGTGGTGTGGCAGCCGTGACTGACACCACTGTCGCTCGGCAAAACCTGCTGCACTTGCCGGCACTGCAGGAGGTGCTGCGGCGCACCTCACTGGCTGAGATGCGCGACCGCGAAGTGGTGGAGTTTCTACACGGGGCGGAGCAGTGGCTGCGCGAGCTCAGCCGCCCGCTCCAGTCGTTAGGCGCAAGCGGCAGCTCACGTGGCGGCTTATCGTCCTCCGCGTTCAGGGGCTCTCTGCCGAGCATGGAAGTAGACGCGCTACTCAGTGCGTACCGAAGCGCCCTATCGGAGCTACGCCTACTCGTGCTTGGCGTCTTGCACACAATGCCGTGGTGGCGTGTTGTAGAAACGGTGGCGTGCAACCCGGTCACGGCGCAGGTGCGCAGGGCTCGCGTAGCTGGTACCTGTGGTAGAGGGGATCACAGCAACACCGGTGGCGGCGGTCGCATTGGTAGTGGATCCGGTCCATCGAGGGTGGCAGCGAGCTACCGTGGCAGCTCAGATCGCTCAGTGGCGGCAGTGCACGCCATTACGCGCTGGCATGTGCGTCTGCAAATCGCGTTTGAGCGTGTGTGCTTGACATTGATCGATCAGTCGCAACAGACGGTGCGTGGGGTCCTCGAGGTGTTACTGAAACCCTGTCAGCTTCGTCCGCCTGTGCGCGATGGAGCGCGGCGCTCCATCCCAAGTGACAGCTTCATTCGTGTCCTAAATGCTGTGGCGACCAAGTACGGCGCCAGCTACGTTGTGGAGCTGCTGGAGGGCTGCATTGCCGACTTCATGCCGCGGCGTAGGTGGGTGGAACGGCGCCATCACGTGGCCTGTACAGCTGTCTTGCTGTACCTTGCACTAGAGGGGCACACTCCAGCGTACCATTCGCGCCTTGGCAACAGCCAAAGCCTGCAGCGCGCGGTGGAGCTTCTCAAGTCCCTGCGCTCGCCTCACGCGGATGGCAGAGGTGGCGCCGGCGACTTCTCATGTCTGCTTCCATCCGCCATGCGCTCCTATTCTGTGCCCCTACCTGGAGGTACATCAGAGGAGAGCGGCACCGACATGGGCGGATGGTCGTCTCCCGCCTCGGTGCATCAGCAGGGTGACCGCGCCTCGCTATCGTCGATGCTGCCAACGACCGGCGTTCTGCCGGCAGGCTACGTGAGCGCAACGCTTTTGGAGGGGGCACGGGCTGGCGAGGCGGCGCTGCGGCAACAAACTCTGCCCCGCCCATCCCTGTTTGGAGGAAGCTCGTCCTTGGTGGAGGCGACCACGACCGCGAGCGAAACGGAAATCAGCGACAGTGACGCGCACGGCAGGGGCTCTGCGAGACCGGTGGTAAAAGGCGGCCACGCTGGCGGCCTGGCTGGATGCAAGGTCACAGCCGCATTTTCTGCCGGTGGCAGTGATAGCTCTGGTGCGGCAATAACCCGCAGGAAGGCCAGGTTTGCTGGGGAGGTAGCTGACCAGCTCAGCAGCGAGGGTGCTAGCGGCGCAGCGGCAGTTCCCGGTTCAGCAGTAGCGGCTAGCGCGCCAAGCTTCCTTGATGTGACGGCCGAGCACAACAATAAGCTCTTGTCGCACCGCAACGAAATCGTGCGCGTGCTGCTCAACCGGCTGCTGGATGTGGAGTTGACCCTAGAGCCCAAAGATGCAGAGGAGCACGAGAGTGGGTGGTCACCCTTCGGTGGCGTTCACGGGCTCAGCGACGGCACCTCATCCTTTGCGATGGCGCTGAGCACGCGTCGAGCAACTATTCATTGCAGCCCGTTCGGCTCTCCAGCGGCGTCTGGTCTGGGGAACCCCGCGGCCCTCCTTTCAGGGCCGCGATCGGCGCTTACAGGTGTTGGTGGTCACTCTGTCAGTGTATTCCCCAGCGCCCCGCTTACCGCGGGACGAGCCAGCTCGTTTCGACCTCCCACGGCTGCGTCCTCCGGCCTAGATAGTCCCTCTTCCCTGTCGACAGCCGCGCTTCTACTTTCACAATCCGGCTCGCTTGCTCTCGGTGATGCCGGGAGCCTGTCTGACTGGAACTCTGCCGCGGTGGCCGGTGGGTCGCTCGCTTCTTCGCAGCCCCTCGAGCATCTCTTCAACACACTCTCGCAGCCTTATCTCCGCATTCTGCGCGACTGTGCGACGCTCGTATACGGTCGACTAGCCGATGACCTCCGCCGTCAGCAGGGCGCCGGCTCATGCGGCAATGCAGATTGGTGGATGGACATCGTGTTCTTCTATCTGACCGTCGTAGCGCGCGTCGATCGGCCAGTGTACTTGTTGTACCTCGCTCCGAGTCTGTCGATGCGTGGGACGGAGGATGAGTCCGTGGGGCTGCTGCATAAGCTCATTACTCTTGTGATCAAGGGCAGCATACCGGTGGAGCAGCCGCGGAGCAGCAGCAGCAGCAGCGCCTTTGGACGCTCCTCAGCGACATGGGCGTCGTCCGCGGCGTCTTCTATTGTCAGCGCCTCTTCTCTGTCTCTCTCTGCCGCTCCCGTTCAACCTGTGCGTCTGCGCATGGCGCCGCCGGCCGGCACTAGTCGTCGTGTCGTTACAATGGAAGAGCGCCTGCGTGCGGCTCGGCATATCTTTCCACTATTCCGCTTTCTTCAATGTCGCATCGACGAGACCAGTGGGGAGGGAGTGCGGCGTCGTCTGCTAAAGTGGACGGCGCAGGAATTGCGCCGGCTTGGTGGTAGTGGTGGTTGCGGTGCCTCTGCCTTGGGGAGCACCGGCGGGCCGGGCGGCTGCGCATACACGCGCAGCCGCCCACCGCCCTCGCGAGAAGCACGATTAGCCCTTATCACCTTTGCGCAGTGCGCGGCGATATCCGAGTTGATGGGGGTGGATGTGGTGCCACAGGTGAGCAGCACTAGCAAATCGGCGCTTGACTCCACTCGGTTCACGGCGAGTACCGCATACGGGGATACCTCGGACGGCATTGCGGCAGCCTTGGAGCCGTTGCTCAAGCGCTACACGTTGCAGAACGAGGTGCCAGCGGACGACGCGGTGGATGCTGGGGAGAATGACAGCAGCAATCACTCCGCCGCCTCGTTGTCTGTGCCGCCTTCAGAGGCGTCGTCATCATCACCGTCCGCATTAGCCTCTTCCTTGGCGCGTGACGGGGATCGGGTCGCCCAAAAGGCATCCAGGAGGACAGCAGCCAGTGCCGCCTCAGTGGTGCCCTCGTCGACTTCGCGTGACACGGCGCAGAGGCAACCCCGTCGCCGTATCGACCTTCGACAAATGGAGTTTGAGGGGCTACTGCAGCCGCAGCTGATGGCATACTGCCCATGGCAGGCGTGGCTGCGATGATTTGCCTCCTCGTCAGCCTGCGTGTTTTTTGATTCATCTCGTGCGGAGCGTGAGGGGCTCTCTCTCTTGCTCAGCCATGTAGAAGGCACTTCGTGAGGGGGGAGGGGCGTGCAGATGGAAGGATGGACGAAAACTGCAGCAGTAACCACCACAGACAACACGAAAGCGGAGAATGAACACAGCGTTTTCCCTTCCTGGTTCGGCCGACTCGTCTTGGTCTCATCATCCGTTCACCCACCCACGCTGGCCCTCTCTCTGCATGGTAACAGGGTCCCTTTCCCTTCTGCCGCCCTCGTCCCGCGACAGCAAGGGCTGCTGGCGAGGCTGAGTCGTCTCGGTGGGGAATAAGTGCTGGCCGAGTAAACTCTGTACACGCGCAGCCTTGCGGAGCTGCAGCGGTACTTGATTTCGGGCTTCCATGCCTCAGAGAAAATGACACAGGGGCCCGCTGCGAGGAGATCGGGCTCGAGAGGAGCTTGAAGGGGGCATCTGGGAAAAGAGGCTGCGAGGAAAGAGTGAGGCGCGCTACCGCGTCCCCCTTCTGCCCACCTGGTGATATGGGTGCTTTAATGTGTCTGTCTCGGTATTTGAGTGCGTGGAGTGCGTGGGAAGGCAGCCAACTTTGACGGCTCTCTTTCTGATTTGTCTTTGAGCACGTTCGCATCACCTGTTGTCTCGATGATGAGGGCGCCTTCCGATGCGCTGCATCCTTGCCTCTTCTTGGTGGGCGGGCGCAGCTTCATCCATCACTTCCCCCCATCTTCTTCGCTTTGTCTGCGGCGCTTCCTCTCCACAGCTGAACGTGCACCAGCCCTCTCTCCACCTGCTCTATTCCTCCTTGCATCTTCTCTGTATTCAGCTGTAACACAGTTGTAAGCAGGCGTATCACCGAAGCCACTACTCTCCCCCACACTTTGCTCCTCGCTCCCACCCCTCTGCCATTGGCCGTGGCTCGTCATCCCTCGCCTTGGGTTTGTGCCGACACGCTGGAGCGTCACCTCTGTTCTGTCCCACGGCCCATACACCATTTCAGAATGAGGCGCGTAGAGAAACTATCAAATCACTTGCAGGACAACGACTTTGTCCGCGTCGAGCGACGCGGTGTGGTTGGGTTGATTCGCATGCTCAGCTCGGCGCCGCCGCATTCGCAGGTTGGCGGCTGCGTCCTATGTGCGCCAATGCGCGCGCAGATTCTGCGTGCCCTTAGGACACTAGAAGCTGACGTCGGCTGCCTCCTCATTGTGCTCACCTCGACTAGCCACCGGTTCTTCTCTAGCGGCATCGATATCACCAACTTCAGGGAGTGCTTCGTCTCTGACCCCACCGCGCAGCCGCCGATGCCTTCGTTGTCGGAACTCACGAGCGCTGTGGCACTGTGTCCAAAGGTCTGTGTAGCGGCCATTCAGGGACTGTGCTCCTCCTGGGGACTGGAACTCGCTTTGGCAGCGGACTACCGCATCTGCGAGGTCAACGCGCAGTTCCGCTTTCCGGAGGTGCGGCTGGGCATCACCCCCTGCGGTGGTGGTGCCCACCGCCTCGTCTGCCAGGTCGGCGTGCCGCAGGCGCTGAAGATGCTGTGCCGCGGCTGCCCCGTGTACGCGAAGGAAGCGTATCAGATCGGCCTTATCGACGTCCCCGCGTACAACGCCCCGCACTTGTGGACTGCGCTGGTGGGGTTCATTGAAAGCCACGTCACCGCAACCGGCCCAGACACGCCGGGCGGCAATGAAACGAAGGTAACCACCTTGCGCACGTTGAAGGATGCGCAGGCGGCTAAAGCGCTCGCCCTGTACCGCCGTCGCAGATGCCCTGCGCTCGCGAAATGCCCCTTCTTTCTGCGCGGGTGGTCTGCGTGGATGGAGCATCAGCTGCGTGGGTCCGTGCCGCGCGGGGTGCAGGCCCCGTATCAGGCGATAAAGGCAGTGAAGCTGGCTGCGATGCACAGCTGCTATCGCAGCGGATGTGGAGGCGTCCCGAGTGCTAAGGGTGCGGATGGCAGTAGCCCCACTTCCGCGTACGCAGCGGCAGAGCGGGCGCTGTTTGAGTCGTGTCTGCTTCTGCCCGAGGCGCAGGCGACTCAGCATTTGCTGCGGGCGTCCCAGCGGACGTCGACGTCGTGGGAGAAGAAATGGATCTCGCAACAGCGTCCGGTGCCAGGGCTCTCTACCCCAAGTGATCGAAGCTCTGCCGACAACGCTGCCGTCAAGCACCTTGTCTCAGCGGCCTCTGCCATCGACCCCGTCACTGTCGACGTCACAGAGCGGCAGGGACTGAAGAAGGTGGCTGTCATTGGCGCTGGCACCATGGGTACATCGATTGCGCTCATGCTGCTGTGGCAGCCGGAGATTGAAGTCTTTCTGGTGGGAGGGGATGCGCAGCGGCGCGAGGTTGCTCGCCAGACCATCGAGGACTACCTCCGCTCCCGCGTTCAGGCACACCGGCTGTCAGCGCACCGCTGCGACGACATGATGCGCCGGTTGCGTGTGACAGGCAGTTGCCTAGAGCAGCTTCCTTCGGTAATCGCGGACGTGGACCTTGTATTTGAGTGTGCACCGGAGGTCGCGTCCATCAAGCAGAGCATCTTCGCCCGCCTCGACTCCGTCTGCAAGCGCTCCGCGATTCTCGCAACGAGCTCGTCGGCGCAGGATGTGAATGAGCTGGCGAGCGTCACGCAGCGGCCCGGGCAGGTACTCGGCATTCACTTCTTCCCCCCTGCAAATGAGTCCCCGCTTGTGGAGGTAATCCGTGGCGCGGCGACAGCACAATGGGTTGTGGAGTGCATCATGCACCTGCTATGTCGGCTGGACAAGTACCCGATCCTATCCGCCAGCCGTCCCGGCTACGTTGGGACTCGGCTGCTGCTCGCAGCGCTCTACCAAGCATATGCAATGCTGGAAGACGGCTGCTTTCCACTACAGATCGACACGGCCCTGTGTAAGCAGTTCCACTTTACCCGTGGTCTCTTCGAGCTGGAGGACATCATGGGCCTTGATGTGATGGCCATGGCGCGCGCGTCCATGTACGCGGCGGCAGCGCGCGTCAACGGCCGGACGGCGCCTCCTCCCAAGAGGGTCGGCATCGAGCCAAGCGTCCCAAGCGCCATTGAGCTCAGCAACGCATGGTGCCTGCCAAGCCGCCATGTCTTCGACATCCCGGACGCTCTCATAGCCGCCGGCGCCCTTGGCCGCAAGACACGTGAGGGGTGGTACAGCTACGTGACACCGCAGGAGGCGACGCTGAAGTATCGCCTGCGGCATCCCATCGCATCTTGGCTGTGGACTGGATCTGCACGATACAACCAGGGCGCCGGCCAAGCCGTTGAGCCTGGGTCTGCTGCAGCTACTACCGAAACCGCGGAGCGCGCTCCGGCGGCATTGGATTCTTCTGTGCCATCAGCGGTGTCACCTTCGATCGCTGTGCCGCGCCACCGCTACCCGCTGGTCAGCCTGAAATCCCTCATACGGCAGCACAGCTACTCCACCGAGTACCGCACGATCGACTGCAGCAAGCGCCGCCGGGTGACACGCCGACCGTTCTGCGAGGAAGAGATCTTCGAGCGCATTGTGTTTGCAATGGTAAACGAGGCGGCCAAGATTATGGCAGACGGCATCATCACCGACGCGGCCGACATTGACTGCACCTCCGTCTACGGCCTAGGCTTCCCAGCGTGGAAGGGAGGATTGTGCTACTACGCAGATCGCGTGTCGGGAATCGACACGATTGTGCGTAAGATGGAGGTGTATCATCGGGCGCTCGGGTCGGAGGAGTTTCCGGCACCATGCTTGGCGTTGAGGGAGATGCAGGCGAAGGGCATGACGTTTGGGGCAATGTTTAAGTGAGTGGCAGCCGTAAGCGCACGAGCTGCACGCGACCGAATCGCCCCTGAGGAAATAGTTGAGCCAATGCTGTGGTGCCCCTGATTGTGTCTGCTGTGCAGTTCGGCGTGCAGACGGTTCTTTTTTCCCTTCTCTTTTGCAGTGGGTAGAGCAGTGTGGGAAGACGGCGGATGCCAAGCAATACGTTGCGTAGGATACGTATACCTCCGCGCACAATTGTGGCGCCCCACCGGCCGAGCTGCAAAGCAAGGCGCTCGCCAGTTTCCCCGCGGCTTTCAGCGCGGCATCGGCGCTTTTATACAGAGACGTGTGAGGGCGACGATTTTTCTCCCCTCTTAAATGTTTTTTTCTTGGGTTCGTTCGCGTACAAAAGAAGCGAAAAGAAATGAATGGGAGCGGCAAATGGGGATGTAAGCTTGAGGGACAGAAAAAAGGCTTCACACGCGCCCACGATGCATCTGCGGCTTTGTGAGGTATCGGGGTTGGGGGAACAAAGGGTGGAGGGACAGCCGTAAAACCCGTCCGCTTCGGCCAAGGAATCGCGCTGGCGAGGCAGAGGTAGACGAGGAGAGAGCGCTGCCCTAAAGAGCCCGCCTCTCCCCTCCCCTCCGATCCACACCTGCTCCCTCATCGTGCAGACGGCTTCCAGGTGTGCGTTCTGCACTGAGCGCATGTGAAAGCTGTTCAAGAGCTCGCCTGGCGCTGCTCATCGGAGGCTTGCCCTCGTATCTGGGTAAAGGCGAGGGGGGGCGAGGGCGGCGCTGGCCAGACACAGAAAGACTGCAGCCCTTTCATGCTAGTGCGTTCGCGGTTGTCTCTCTTTCTGTACTGCTCAGCTTCCCCCTTTTTTCCTGGATTATTTTGCGTCATGAGTTCGCTGTGATCCAGCCGCAAGTGCCATCCCTGCTCTTACCCACACCTGCAGCAGCTGCGCTTTACTCGTGAGGCACCCTTCTGGGTATTGAATGGCCCGCACCCTTTGTGGCCTTCCCCACTCCGCGCGCTGAGACTTTCTCCCTCTTTCGGGCTCCGCCTCCTCCACTCCCCTTCCGCCCGCCCTCACCCACACCTCTGGTTGTACCCCACACCAGCGCATATTCGCACCTGAACAGAGTGAGAAAACGGCACCAACAGCAAACCATCATCACTGGCACCCTTCGGACTCGGCCGCCATGCTCACCGCAAGTCGTCTTCTCCGTGGCGTCGCCGAGACCATCACGCGCGAAAACTTCAGTATATCCCGCCTCACGAATGGCCTTCGAATCATTACATGCGAAGATGGCAACGGCATCACCGGCATGGGACTTTTCTCTTTGAATGGCCCCAAGTTCGAGGAGGAGGGGAGCTTTGGCGCTGCGGCGGTAACGGAGTCCCTTCCGCTGCGCAGTAATATGCGTATGACGACCGAGGCAATCAGCCAGTCGTTGGGCGTCTTTGGCAACGCGTACAGGGTAACCAACAATCGTGAGGCGATGTCTGTCATGCTCATGATGCCGCGCTACCACCAGAGGGAAGGACTCGATGTCCTCAACGGGATGTGGCTGCACCCGACCGAGAGCGCCGACGAATTTGCCGTGGCGAAGGCACAGACTCTGCACCGCAGCTCTCTCGCCAGCCGAGACGCAACGAGCATGCTGTTTGAGCTCGTCCACAAGGCTGGCTGGAGCGGTCGTGGACTTGGCAATCCGCTCTCTCCGACGGAGGAGCAGCTGGAGCGACTGACACTGGAGAAGTTCCACGCCTTCCACCGCCGCTACACGACACCAGAGAGGACAGTGCTGGCGGCGACGGGGGTGTCGGACCACCAAGCGTTCGTGGAGGAGTCGGAGATGCGGCTGCAATTTCCTGAACCGTCGGCGCCGACGTCCCTCTCGTCTAGCACAGAGACTGCAAGCATGACCGCTGCGGCCACGGCTCAGACTCACCCGTACACGGGCGGCTGCGAGTACGTTCAGAACACCGCGGCGCCGGAGTCCATGAATAAGTTTCAAGAGAAGAACCTTAGTCACATGGCGCTCTTCTTCAAGGCCATTCCAATGGCCCATCCCGACTACTTCACCTTCTCAGTCATTCAGACACTGCTGGGTGGTGGCACCTCCTTCAGCTCTGGTGGCCCTGGCAAGGGCATGCAGACAAAGCTGTTTCGCGAGGTTCTGAACCGGGAGCCGAACCTTCACGGCATGGAGTGCATTACAGCGTGGTACAGCGACGGCGGCTTAATCGGCCTCTACGGCTCTGCGCCGCACGAGCACGTCGAGAACCTGCTGCGGATCATGATACATCAGGCGGCATCGATCAGCCAACGCATCACCCCGGCGCACCTGGAGATGGCAAAGAACCAGCTCAGCTCTCAGCTTATCCTCCTGGGTGAGGGACGCGAGCAGCTTCTGAACGACATGGGCTTCAACCTTCTCGTGCATGACTACACGATTACCCCCCAGGAGACCATTCAAGGCAGCGCCCAGGTGACCATGTCGCGCCTCCATCACGTTTGCGCGCAACTTCTGGAGCACCCTGTTACGTTTGCTGTGTATGGGGAGACGAAGGGGATGCCCGATTACCATCAGCTGGTCGCTGCTTTGAAGAAGTCTTATGCGTCCCTCAACAAGAGCACACTGGCTTGACGTAAACGTGAAAACGTGTAAACGGAAAAAAAAATCGGCAAAGGGGCGTGAGAAGAATCGGACGTCGTTGGGGACTCACTGTTCGGAGGAGGAGGAGGAGCAGGGTGGGTGGGTGGGGTGGGGGGCCAGTGGAACAGCTTGGCACACCAACCCAATGGCTGCCCCCTGCCGCTGCTTCTCCTTGCCTCTTGCGCCATCTACCGTGGAGGAGGTGTACGGGGATCGCACATCTGTTTCACATTCCCCTCCCTCCCCATTTTAAACACGCAGACGAAAAGCATTCTATTCGTTCACTTTTGGCTCTCCGTTTTCGGCTTCGACTTTTTTTTGCCCTTCTGTTCACAGATTGTGTGCATGTGTGGTTGAAAGGGGGTCAGTCTGTGGTGCTCTCCGCCCCCTCCCTCTCTTCCCTTTCGTGGCTCAGTGGCGAGCAGGTACGCGATTTCCGCGTGTGTCTGCCGGGGGATTTGTGCGCGCGTTTGTGGCTGTCGCCGTAGAGCCTCAAACTGGTGGGCCGCAAAGCAGGAACGCAATAGAGGTGGGTTGAGGATCTGCAACCGGAGTATATCCGAGGTAGGATCGCTTGAGAGAGTCGAGGGTGCCGGGAGCTGGCTGGCGTGACTTCTGCCTCTGCAGCCTTCACGGATCAAACGGAAGCCATCTGCTACCCAAACTGTGGGTATGCATCTCGGTACTCATGAGCCGCTCTCACTGATCTGCCCGTCCATGCTCATCTCGCCAGCCCTCTCCCCCTCTACCCTCTCTACTGGAGTGCGTTCTTCCACGTGCCTTCGTGGGTGTACACCACTGCTAACGAAGAACTTATACATCCGCTGTCGTTTACGCACACACACGCACCGGCCTAGCAGAAGAAGGGAAGCGCCAAGGACAAGGGAGGCGGTGAGCGAATCGATCTGTTACTCCTCTGGTGAGCACGATGAGTGTTTTAGATGCAGTTGTGGTGAACCAGACGATAATAGAGGCCGTGCGCGTGGCTCTCGAGCAGTACACCGCCGGGGGTCATCAAATCACCGCCAAAGCGAATGCGGCCGGCATGCCCACTGAGCAAGAGAATGTCATCCGTGGCGCGCTTCTTGCTGGGCTCAAGAGTTACTGGGCAGCGGCGCAGCAGCACGCCACCGGCGTGGCATCGCAGGGAAGCGCCAAGGAGATGGAGGGCAGTGCCCACTCCCATCCGGTGGGCGCCATGACCGCGATCGCCACGCGGACACTGAGTGCCGCTCTCGAGCAGCTTCAAAGAAATGCGACAGCGACGCAGGAGGTGGTGCAGCAGGCTCTGCTCAGCATTGGGGCTCACTTGCGCAGCGTTGCAAGCCACAGAGGAGATGATGATGAATCGATCGCCGCAGCTGCCGTCTACGCGGCCACCCCGGAAGTGACTCGGGCACTGGAGGCAGCCCTTTCAGCGCAGAGCGTTTTTGCGGCAGATGGTGTCAAGTCAGCGAGCGTTGCATCGCCGGTGGAGGCCAGAGGTGGTGTTGCGCAGCTAAGCGGCCTTTCTGCTGTGCAGTGGGTGTGGCTGCTCGCGACCCTTGTGCTTGGCTACGTGTTGGTCTCGTTTGTCTTCGGTCGTCTCCTTGGCTTTGGCGGCGCGCTGAATCGTCGGCGACCGCGGTCGAACACCGTGCTGATTGGCCTGCCCGACAGTGGCAAGACGGCACTGTTCATGCAGCTTGTGCACCATCAGCAGCTGCTCGAGTCCCGGACAAGTATGCACGCGAACATCGGGTACATGTGCGCAGCGGCGCAGTACGGTCTCTCGAAGGGAGCGAAGGGAGTGAGGGTCGTCGACTTTCCTGGTCACCCGCGACTGCGCGAGGGAATGCTACGCGCCATAAGTGAGGCTGTGAACGTCGTCGTTGTCATCGACGCTATCACTGTCCAAGACAGCCAACAAGAGGGGGTTTCTGCGGTTGCAGAGCTTCTCTTCAGTGTTTTACAGGCTCCTGAGTTCTACGGTGTTCAGCGGTTACTCTTCGCATGCACAAAGCGTGATGAGATCACCAGCTATACCTCCAAATCGGTGCGGAAGCTGTTAGAGGCGGCCATGGTTACCTCGATCGCGTCGCGGCAGAATGTGATAGGGCGCGTGGAAAGCGTTCGGGACAGCAGCAACACGGTCATTACCGGAGAGGGCAAGTCTGGCAGTGGCCGCCACGGCGGTCGCCGGTACCTGCTGTCGTTGGATGCCACGGACAACCATGACCTCGGCAGTGAGGCAGCTGCTGCACAGGGGCACTTGCGTGGAGCCTCTGGGGTGAGCGCAAAGAGCTTCAGCTTTGAGCAGCTGGGCATTCCAATAGCATTTGTGGACGTGAGCAGCCGGCCAAACGTGGCTGAGCACAAGTATTCGGTTACCGCCGTGGAGGACTTCCTGCTGAGGACTGGATGAGGAGGCGTAGTGCTCAGCGTTGAAGATACCGAAAGAGAAAAACGCTGCGCTTCGATTGTGTAGTTAGGTGGTGGTTGTGGGCGGCTGAAGGTCGGAAGAGGCTGTGATAGAGCGCACTGTTTTGGCAGAGGATGTGACTCGGTGCTTTTTTTGTGGTGCGCTAGACGAGCTCCTGTGCGTGTTTTTTACGCTTTTCTTCTCTCTTCGGTGGGCCGTTTCGCTGTCGTGTGCGCCGTTGTCTTTGCCGCTTGTCTGGCCCTTCTCCTGTGTGCGTGCGCGCGCGCTTGTCTGCTCCTTGACCCGAAGGCATCTCTCCTGCATTCCTCGTTCCCTTTCCCGCAACGCCCTTGGCTGTCACCTCTCGCTCTTTCTCTTTTAGTTTCCCGATCCGTGTGTGGTGTTGTGGCTGTATACTTGCCTAGCTGCGTACCTACGTACGCGTATCTGTCCGTTTACACGCATCCCTGCATAAGGCATTCATACACGTGACGATTCATATCTGTGCATGTTTGCGCATGCGTGAGAGTGCGTGTGTGCGCGCGCAGAGCCGTCGATGTGCGCTTCCTGCGGATCCTTCACACACACCTCGCCCGCGTACCGTTGCAGCATGACACGTGGAGCATCAGGAGAAGCGCCCCTCTGCCCCCGATGACAGGAGAGCGGCACCGCTCTCCATGTGCGGCAACTCAGCTCCGGCCCGTCTCCGCCACTCTCTCTCTCGCTCGCTCTGTGTGTGTGTCTGGGGGGGGCCGAGGGCCGACCGCCCCCGCGCCCTGTCAAGTCCCCAGTCACCGCTGGTGGGGGGAGGGGGATAGCACAGGCTCGACATGGTGCACCGGAGGGGGCGACCACAGCGCTGCATCGCTGCGGCTGTCGGCGATCAGGGCCGCGATGGCGTGACTCCGAGCTCGCTTTGCCCACTGGTGCGGGGAGCGTGAGCGGCCCGAGGGGGGCGCGAGTGGGCGGGCGGCGTGGTAAGGAGCGGCCGCGAGGCGGACTGCGTGTGCAGAGGCTGAGGCCGTGGCTGTGCTCCGGCGGCTGCGCCTGTGTGGTGGTGTAAGGTGTGTCTACGCGGCTGCTTGGCGCCGCGCGGCGGGGCCTGCGAGGAGCTGGGGGAGGAGGGGGAGGGGGGCCTAGAGGCTTTGATTAGGGCTGTAATGGTAGAGAACGGAGCCGTTAATTACGACGAAAAAGTGCTCTTTCACATGCGTTTCTCAGCCTGCGGCGCATACTCGCACACCCGCTGGCACGCGTGTCTCTACCTTGGGTCACCTTCAACTGTTTCTCATTTTTGTTCATGTCACCTCTTTGTCAGAGCGTGGTCGTTGCCGTACCGCATCAGCAGTACACAACGACGTGTACGTCGATGGAGAGGGCGAAGGGACTTCTTCTCAGGAACGGTGGAGCCCCTGCGTGCCCGTGAAAAGCACTGATGTACACTCGAGGTACATTGGCAGCGGGGCCGCTCGACTGTCGTGGCAGACACCCGTGTGGGACGCACCTAGAGAAAAAAAAGTGAGGGATGGTCTCTGTAGAGGTTGTGTGCGGTGCAGACATGAAGATAAGGGTGTCTGTTGAGGCGTAGGGGGTCAAGCCAATCGGCATAGCAGAGTCACACTCACAGAACAACAGCAGCAGCAATTACGACAAGGGTAAAGAGCCCCAACTTTGGGGTGTATGCGCGTATGTGCGCGCGCATGCCTGCAGTCAAGACGCTGTTCACGGCGGCAGCATCTCTCCGTGCGGAAAGGCACGCGCATACCGGCTCGGATAGACGTATTGCGCTGGGTAGTACGACTCTTCTCCCCCTTTCCCTGTTGCGAGCTCACGGGTGTTGCACAGGATTGAAAGCCAGTGCTTCGCGCAGTTGGCTTTGCGTCTTGTCCGCCGGCTGGACTCAGAAAACTGCGCAACGCAGCAGCAGCTGTGGCAGTGCCTGAGTTTTTTTTCTCTTGCCTCTGTCTGCATGGATGCCCGAGAAAAGCCCTACGCGTAAATGCCGGAACGGGCTGACACCGGTCTTTTCGGACTGTTCCTCCACCCACGCCAATGTGGGGATACTCCCCGTCTGTGTACTTCTCATCTCATTCTGACTTTTGTGCTTCTGCTATGCCGCTCCTGTTGCGGCTGCGCCTTCACCACCCTCCTTGTGGGACCGTCTTACTACCTCCAGTCCTGTGCGTCGGTGCACTCGCTCCTCGGCGCTCCATCGATCGCACACAAGCAGTAGTCTTCTCCCTCCCTTCCCCTCTACTCCCCCCCTCACTCACACACACACACACACACACAGACACTGAAGATCACCGCCGCGCTTTCTGCGTTTCTCCTTTGCTGCGCCAACTCCACCGCGGCTGTCCCCTTTTTTTCCACTCTGTTGGCTGTACACGGTGCTCGTGGCGTGACGGGGGTGCCCGCCAGCTCTCTCTGCAGGTAGTAGGGCCGACATCGATTTATATATCGGTGGCTGCTATTTTTGTGTGTAAGTGTGTTTAGGGGGGCGTCTGCTACGCGTTCCTCTTTTCCGCTGACCTTCTCTCCCACCCCAATCACACACACACACGCCGTCCCACCATAGCCGCGTCACTGAAGGAGGATGGAGCACTCCTCTGGGAGCAACGCAGCCGATGGCAGCGCCGACACGAATAGCTTCACTAGGTCCTCACAGAACCGTAGCCAGCATCCTCGCAGCCATGGAAGCAGTGCAGCTGCTGTGGGCATTGCAGCGGCCGCGTCGGCGAGCCGTGACAGCAGCCCTGCCGCGCGCCTCCACTCGTCGTCGCGAGTGTCGCTACAGCACGGCAAGGGCATCAAAGGAGCACCGTCAACCTTGCGCTCCGGCCTCACAAGCGCGACTTCTCGCGAAGAGGTGCGGAAGCGCATGCATGATGTGCGCGCCGAGCTGGAGGGCGCCATTCACGTGCTCGATGGCGGCATCAACCGGACGCCACTGCCACTGCAGTCGCGACAGAGCCTCGTCGGCGGAGTTCCGCATGAACTGCAGCTCCTCAGCAGCGGTGGCACGACTGGCAGTCGTACGGATGCGACGTCTGACATCGGCATTACGATGAACATTGCGAACGGCGAGCTCGGCAGCTCCTTTATGCGCTCATCCTTCATGTTTAACATGGGCAGGCGGATGAGCAGCAAGCGTGACTCGACGGTGGCGAGCATCCATGCGCAAAGCAAAGGTGCTCAAGAGGCGGGTGACCACAGCAGTGGCGGGCTCCAACGTAGCGTTTGTGGAGACACACACAGCTTGGAGTCGAGCCTTCAGTCGCTCTCCTTCGCTGGTGAGCGCCGCATGTCGGAGAGGTCCATGTCCGTGTACGAATCTTCACCAATGCGCCAGAACCGTGCTTCCGCCGCTGGTAACACGGCTGGAGCGACGCTGCCAAAACTTATGCAGCAGAATGCGCTACTCCAGGAGGCCGCCTATACTCGTCCGCCGTCGTTGACAGCGAGTGAGAAAATGGCATGGCGCAAGGCGACCACCACCATTGTCCTCTCTGAAACCCCAACCATCTTTCTCTATTCGCACCAGGACGAGGCGGTGTCGAACGAGCACGCAGATGAAGTAATCGCCGTTGTGGCGCGCAACGGCGACTGCGCAGCAGCAGAAGAGACGTACCGCACAGATGAGGGGACGCAATTCCACAGCACTGGCACCATCACGATGCGGGCCCCCATGAAGTCGGTCCAGGCAGAGGTTCACCCACCGGCAAAGAAGGACAGCGGACCCCTGCAGGTGACGCCGTGGATGCTGAAGGACGCGTACGCGGCGGCGCTAGAGGCGGCAGAAAGCGCCGATGAGGATGTCCTGGAGGAGCGGCAGCAGCGGGAGGACGACGCGGCAGGTGAGGAAGGCGGCGGCGATGACAGCGCTGTTTTGGAAGGCGCCGGCAGCATGGATGACGATTGTGAAAGCAGCGAGAACGGGCAATCTACCCTGGGTTCCTCTGAAACAGCGACGCGGACGATGAGCAGCGACGGCGGTATGCTGAACGTGTCCGGTGCTGCCGGTGCGACTGCTAGTGTGGATGCGAGTAAGCAGTGGATGCTAGCCGAGACGCTGCTGTCCACGCTGCGCATCATGGAGCGTGCAGTTGTGCAGAACAACATGGAGGCGGCGCAGCTTGCCTATCGAGGTATCACCGTTGACGCCTTCGATCGAGGCGCAGGAAATGCTGTGGACAGGAAAGCGGTAAAGCCCACTTCTTCAGCCAGGGCCACTACTGAAACTTCTGCGCTGCCGCCAACGGCGGTACCCCAGTCGCTACCAGCGGCTCTCAACTTGAACATGACACCTCTACCAGCCGTCCCAGTGGAGGGCACCGGAGAGGTCGCAAGGGGCGGAGAGGAAGCGAGAGTGGCGGCCGACGGAAGGGCGGCGGCATTGGGGAGCGGCTCGGGGGACTCGCCACTGGATGCCCGCGCGGCACGCACCTCAGAAGCCGCCGCATCTTCCAATTTGGGCTCACCGACGTCCGCTCTGCCGCTGCGACTGAGTGGGGGCGTTCGCCTTCTGTGGCGTTTCGGCTCACCGCTGCTGACACGTGGTCGTGGTGTGGCGTGCATGACGTGGAACCAGCGAGAGACCGACATACTGGCGGTGGGGTACACCGCATGTCGATCATCCCTTCTGCAAGGTGACGCTGGCATCAGGAATGACGATGGCGCGCCGTCGGTGCAGTGTAAGCGTGCTCAGGATCAAGAGGCGCACGGTATGGTGTGCTGCTGGTCGCTCAAGAATCCGTTGGCCCCCGAGCTCATCCTGTACCTGCGCAGCAACGCTGACGTCACCGCTCTCGCCTTCTCCTTTGAGCACCCCAGTCTGCTTGCCGTCGGCAGCAGCACCGGCGAGATCGTCGTGTACGATATCCAACACGACGTCGTTTTCCCTTCGATTGCTCCTGCTTTTGCCGGCGCAACCAGCGGCCAGCATACCGGCTCCATCTGTGAGCTGCAGTGGGTGCCGAAGGGGAAGGAGCAGGGCGAGTTCCTCACATCCATCTCCGCAGACGGCCGCGTGGTGCAATGGGCTGTGGGCAAGTCGATTGAGCGCGTACCACCAGATCTCATGCACTTGCAGCGCCAGCCAGGCATGCAAGTGGAGAAGGCCTTTGTCGCCGGTGTTGCAGAGGCGGAGGCGGAGGCGGCGGCGGCGCTGGCCGAGTCTGGAGCTGGTGGCAAAGGCGGTACGAAGATGTCGTCCCGACAAGTATTTCAGAGGGCCGCTGGCAGGGCTAAAAGCGGCAGGAACGGCGGCGGTGGCTCTGGGGCAGAGGAAGCGATCCTTTCCCGTAAATGTGGCGGCATGTGCTTCGATATTTGTCCTGCGGACACGGCAGTGTACATCGTCGGCACGGAGGACGGCTCCGTCCTGCAGTGCAGCAAGAGTCAGACGGAAAACTATGACTTTGAGTATGAGCCGCACTCGGAGCTGGTGTACCGCGTTCGGTGGTCGCCCTATAGCGCGGCGTACTTCCTCACCTGTTCGGCGGACTGGACCTCGCGTCTGTACAAGGTGGGCACCCGAAAGGCGCAGCTGCGCTTTCACAGTGTCCGACAAGACGCAGTGCAGGATGTGGCGTGGTCGCACACTAACTCCCTCATCTTTGCCACGGCGACAGCGCAGGGCAACGCTGAGGTCTGGACGGTGATGGATGCCATGTACCCCCGCGCCACCATCGAGTACCGCGACCACCGCCGCCTCAGCGCAGTTTTGTTCGCAGAGCAGGAGACACCGGTGCTTGTCGTTGGGGACGAGGAGGGCGACGTGACGGCATTCCGGCTGGATGGGTCGTCGTATACCCGGTGCGACCTTACCGATGACGAGCAGGAGTCATGGCTGGAAGAGGCGGTCCGGAAGCAACTGACTTAGCCCACGTTCTGCCAGCTCATGCGGACTAGAAGCGAATGTGGTAGACTGAATGCGGGGAGCAGGACGTGAGTCGCATGCTATGCAGCTGCCGCCCTTCCATATCGGGCGAGCGTGCGTGCGACTTGTTGTGGCGCCCCGCAGGAAAAGAAAGCGGTGGGGAGCGCACGAACAGGGCCTTTTTTATCGGAAAGAGGAGAAGCAAAGGCGTAAGAGGTCGCGGCGCTTGGGCTTTCGATGGCATCAGATACACGTGCCCTGGTGTAGGTTTGCACACACTGAGTGTGTGTGTGTACCTTCAGCTCCCCCCATTTTTTTCCTTTCTCTTCGTGATTTCGGTATTGCTTTAGATGGTATTCCCGGTGAAGATTGTATCCTCTGCACGTCTTTACATTGATAGATCTACGAGAGCGTGTACTTGCCCCGATGCCTCCATCACCGCGAGAGAGCCCTCAAGAGCAGGTGCTGTGATTGCGGCTACTCGGCTTCCAATAGGAGGGGCTGGGGGCGGGTAGAAGAGGGCGTACTCGTGTCTCGTGAGATCCTTTTTTTCCGATGTGTGTGTGTCTCTGTGTGTTATATGTGTGTTATGTGTGAATTGTTGGCGTGTACGTTTGGATGTATGCATAGCGCTGTCAGCCTCTCTTCTTCAGTCGTTTTCCCTGTCACTTTTGCCATATACATTTTTTTGTTGTTGATCTTCTCTTCCTTTCGGCTGCACCATGGCCGTTTTCCACGTCCGTACTTCCCCCTCCCCACACGCGTGTCCAAGGACGAGTGTATGGTCGTGCTGGGACGTGCGTGTGTGTGCATGGGGCGGCGCACCGGCTCGTTCCCTCATCTCCATTTTTTTGTTCAGCCGTTCGAGCTGAGCTTCTCAAAGCTTCCTTCAGACTCATGAGTGGGAACATACGAGCACGCCAAAGGCGGAAGACGAACGTGCAGAGGCTGAACGGGGCTCCGTCATGTCGAAGCCGTCCAACTGTCTCCTCCCCTCATGTTCTCCTCACGCCTCCGCATTCCTGTACTGACTACCCCGGCCCGTCGAGCTCTAGAGGCTGTCAGGGGTGCGTGAGTATCTGCACGTGTGCCTTGCGAGAGGGCTCTCTTTGATTCTTTACTGAAACCGTTTCGGCCTCTCTCTGCTCGAACACGAGCACGTGCGCGTGAGCGCAAGGTGCATTCGTGAACGTCTTGGCGCACGCGCAGGTGTACTGGGCAGCGGCCACAGATGCGGAGGCTGCCTTCTCCTCTTCCGTTTTTTTAGCTGTTTACCCTTCTGTGTTTTCAGCGCTGACTTCGCCTTGCTGTCCCGCATCCCCATCCTCTCCCCGCCCTTCTCTGACTATCCTCATTCTCACCCTCACCTTTTCACCACCACCCATGCCTTAACGTTAGTGTGTATATATATATTATCAGCGCAACCCTTCCTCTTCCTGAGCCAACAGTCACAGACGAGACGTATTTGGGTATCCCTCTCCATCTCTCTCTCTGTGTATTGTCTCTCACACGGCGCCTCGTCGAGCCTCTTCTCTTCACCACCGTCTCTCGGAGCTTCTCTTTCTCCTTCCGACGTCAGACGACATAGCAGACAAGGTGCATAAACGCACGCGAAGTCCCTCCCCCCCCACCATCAAGCACACACATATATATATGTGTGTGTGCATGCACTCGCACCTGCCGACGTGTAGCGATTCAGGTATTGAGCCTCGAGGTGAGGCAGAGGCACCACAGCCAGCAGAGCTTGTGAGAAACGCACTGTTGATGGAGACCAACTCGGCTGACAACACGAGCGACTCATCGCTCGGAGGCGCTATTTTTCCTCCCGCTGGGAACGAAATCGACTCCGTACCGCAGGAGGTCGATGCGCCCACGGGAACC
Source organism: Leishmania martiniquensis (assembly GCF_017916325.1). NCBI lineage: Eukaryota > Euglenozoa > Kinetoplastea > Trypanosomatida > Trypanosomatidae > Leishmania > Leishmania martiniquensis. Next base: position 1,223,524 of record NC_090168.1, read on the forward strand.
ACAGGGGACGGGCAGGAACACCGCACCGATGTCCTCATCGCCGCACAAGACGATGCCAATGGGAGTGCAGCGGAACAGAAAGCGGAGGGTGATGGCGTCAGCGACGCCACAACTGCTGTAGCCTCTACAGGTTTGCCGGCAAAGTTGCCGCTTTCCAAGAAGGGGAGCAAGAAGGCCGAGGGCGAGGTGAACTCACCAGTGGCAGTGCCCGTCTCAGACGAAGTCGGGTACAGTTCGGCTATCACCCTTGGTGCCAGCTCCACCAGTGAGCCGAAAAAGCTGTACCCGTCACCGTCGCCGCGCTCCTTGTACACTGGTCGGCAGGTGATCGCTGATGCATACAAGCTAACCGATCCGGTTTCGCCGGGCCCTGGCGGAAATTACAGCGCCGTGTACACTGCAGGCGGCCTCTCTGTTAACGGGCAGTACAAGACAATCGCTGAGGAGCATGCGGAGTTCCGCCAGCGCAACAAGGTAGGCGTCAACTACCACGGACCGGTGTACGTGGTCGAGGATGTGTGCGTGCCGTGCAACGCGTGTGGCGGCCCTGTCGACCCTGTGCGCCGCGTACCCGTCGGCTCCCTTTTCTTTCACGAGGGCTGCCTTCACTGCTTCCTGTGCGAGCGTCGCACCGGTGCCGCTGGTCTTTATTTGCAGGCTGATCGTCGAGCTGTCTGCAGCGATTGCGCTGGTCGAGGCTACGAGCACTGGGTGCCGCGCAAAGAAGCTCAGTCGCGCGGCATGGTATACGGCGCCATTCGCGGCGAAGTGCATGCCGCTTTAGATGCACACGACCGTGACGCGGAGCAGCGGCGGCTGCGGCGGCGCCGGAACAGTGAGCAGAAGCGGCTTATCGCCGGCCTGCCCAGTAAAGCGGGCGGTGCCTTCTCGACTCTGAACAAGGCCACCATACCAGGTGCTCTACCGCCGTCTCTCGCCATTTCCAACGTTCACAACTGCCGCAACACCAGTGTTCGCTCCTTCGCGCTGATGGAGCGGCAGCAGTACTACACCCAGAGCGACAACAACGTGATCATGGCGTTGCCCACCTCGGCGGCGCGGTCTCCTTGCGTGAGCGGCAGCCAGCAGGGCAGAGCTGCGAAGGCGCAGCGAAGCATCACACACGTGCGAGGTGCGTGATGCTGATCTACGTATAGCCGTCGAGATTTCAAGCATGTATGATACTCTGTCTCTGCCGCCGCTCTCTGGCGTTCGCGGGCAGTACAGCGAAAGGGTTGATGCACTCCTCGTCATGAGGGCGACCTGCAACGAATCAAACATACAAACACACACAGAGGAAGCTCCTTTCTTCCCCCCACGCCCCCCTCTCTCCCTCTCTATATATCTATTCCTTTGGCGGTGGCAACCGCCTTTTTCTTGCTGAGTCGGACTGGGCGCGGGAGCCTGTGTGTATTGGTGCAATGTATAAACTTTTATGTGTGTATTGGTGTATGCGTGTGTGCGTCCGCGCGTACCCAATGGAGTTCCCATCGCCACACCGCTTGCGCACGCCACTAATCATTGTGCGCCTGACGGGGCATCTGATCCTGCGTCTCAATTTTTTTCCGTCTCCGTTTCTCTCCCTTCGCCCTCCTCCTCCTCCTTTTTCCCATCGATTTTGCGAGTCTATTGGTGCATGACCGCTTTGTGAGGCAGGAGGAGAAGGGCAGATGCCGTATGGGAAGGCGCCGGCGCGTAGGTAGCATCGATTCTATTTCGCTTGCCTTGTGCGTCCTGTTACCTTCCTGCGCCAGTTACTGATCATCTGGAAGCCATTGACACCGTCGAATGCAACCGTCGTGTGCGCTTATCCGCCCCCTACCCCCACCCGTCCGTACCCGCTCCCTCCCTCCCTCTCTCTAAGGTCACTCTCGTTGCTTATCGCTGGGCAGTCGTGTGCTTCTTGGCCGTACAAAGTGAAGCACTTTACGCCTCGCACTCTGTTTGTGGGTACTGTCGACGCCATTCTTTTGACGTCCGCGTCTAACTTTGCCTGGCTTGCATTCGAGGGCTTCTCTGCGAAGGACGCTGGACGGATAAAAGAGAACATAGCGGGACCGTTGCCAGCAGTCCATCGGCCTTCCTCTTTTTCTTTAGATGCACAGGGCCTCGATACACGTCCATACACGCGCACACACATCAGGAGAGAGAGCGAGTGAGGGACAAGCTGCTCCGACTCTCGTCGTACGTGCCACTACGTCATCTCGCTCTCTGTGCAAATCCCTCCATCTATCCGTCGTGTCCCCATACCTGTGGAGGCGCGCACACAGACGTGTATCGCTCGCCTCTTCACACCGTTCCTCTGCATCTCCGCTCGGCTTCCTCCCTGTTTTCGCAATTTTTGCTGCTGCTTCGCCGCGGTGCACGACGGCCACTCCACGACGGGAGCTTTGGCAAGGAAAGTGAAGGCGGCATTACCAAGAGGCTGTAAACAGCGCAGCTTACAGAAGTTGCAGTGCCGTGGAGGCTGATGTGAAGCACATGCGTCTTGCGTATGACTCGCGTGTGAGGCTATTCAGCACCTCTCAGCCCTAGCGCTTGCGCTTCTCCCCCTCTACTTCTTTGCGTGCGTTCGTTGCAGAACGCCCTGCTGCAGGGGGCCTCATTCTTATTTCGGTGCCCTGAAGCTCTCCGCTCGCCGGAGGAGTACAACGGGGACCAGAGGCGAGCGCTTTGTGCGTGGTCCTCTCCCACAATGCCGACATTGGACGCGCAGCCTCTGCATGACACGAAACGCATGATCGGCAGCGATGTGAAGCTGGCAAAGTTCGATCGCCAGCTGCGTCTCTGGGGTGCTGACGGGCAGGCGGCCCTCGAAGCAGCGCATGTCGTCGCTCTCGGTGCCACGCCGGCTATCGCTGAGGCGCTCAAGTCGCTCGTGCTCACCGGTGTACAAGCCATCACCCTCGTAGACGAGAGGGTTGTGTCTGGCGAGGATGTGGCCACCAACTACTTCGTGACACCGACGGCGGTCGGCTGTCCTTTGGCGGCGACGGTCCTGCAGCACACCATCACTTTGGGGGAGCAGTGCCGTGCTATACCGGTGCAGGAATATCCTTCAGAATGGGTCGCCAATTACATAACCGCGGTGGAGGAGGACTGGACATCTGGCTACGCATACTGTGCCCTAGATGGCACCGCTGCCTCACCGAGGGAGGCGCAGGCTGGGCCGACGATGCCGATGTCGGCTGTACAGCGGCTCGTCGCGCGTTACGCACTACTAGCAGCTTCGAGCGGTCCTGCGTCGGCGGGGAATGCGGTGGCGGGTGACTCAACACACCAGCTGTTGACTGCCGACGCACCACCCGCTCCACCAAGTCTCATCCTTGTCAGTGAGCGCTACGGCGACCTGTCATCAACGTCCTCGCTGCTGCGGACTTGCGAGACGCGCGTGCATCCTGATGTACCCGTGGTGCTCGTCCGAAGCAGCGGTTTTCTCGGACTGCTTCAAACGTACGGCCGCGATCGCGTCGTCACGCGCCCGCAAAACCCGTCGCAGGTGCAGATGGAGGACCTGCGCGTGTTTGAGCCGTTTCCGGAGCTTCAGGCGTGGTTCGACGCGCACGACCCAGACGATATCGCGCAGTTTCCGGCGGACAACGTTGAGGCCATGACCCTGCACAGCTACCTCCCATACCCTTGTATTGTGCACCATGCCTTCCGCCGGTGGTGGGCTGCCCTGCCTGAGGAAGAGAAGAACGCTCGGCAGCACTCGCCGTCTTGCTCCATCTTCCCACTAGCTGCAGAGGACTACCGCGCCATCTCCTCCATCGTTGGTGGAATGATGCGACGGCAGAGCCCTCCCGAGGAGGCCTTCGTGGAGGCTATGGAGAAGTGCACCGCGAAGCTGAACCGGCCAGTTATTCAGCAGTTACCGGAGGGGCTCGCGGAGCTGCTGGGCGATGCTCGGTGCGCGGACCCGATGCGTGCTGTGAGGGCGGCACAATCGCGCGTCTCACCAGTAGCATTCATGTCGTCGTCTCGCGCGGCGCGCGAGGCGGCAACACTGCTTGTTTGGACCTCTCCAGATGTGCTCGTGTGGTTCATCCTACAAGCTGTGCAGCTATTCGTGACTGGAAAAGTCGGTAGCGAGCTGGAAGCGGGCAGCAGAGCATTCACCAAATCGTTCGCCGTGCGCGCAAGTGAGACTGGAGGGGAGGAAGAGGAGGACGGGCGCGCGGCCAGCTACACAACGGCGATGCCTTTCCAGCCCGTGTGCGCTGCCTATTGCATGCCTTACTCGGGCTACGTCCCTGACTTCACGACCACCACGACCTGGTACCGCGAGCTGCAGGACCTGTATCATGCAAAGCACGCCAGGGATGTGGCGTGCATTGCAGCAAAAGCGCTGGACCTCGTAAAGGAGGCTGTCCTGCAGGAAGAAGAGCTAGCTCATGGCAACGAGGGTGAGGAGCAACAGCGAGGGCGCGCCCCGTCGACGGCGGCGCTGATGGCGGCGAAGGTGAAGCCGCTGGTGCAAAAGTACTCGGCGTCGGTGGTAGAGAACATCTGGGACATCCGGGGTGTCATCTTCTCTGCCGCCTACCGCGCCGCTACTGAGGCCGAGTGGCGGCAGCGACTGGGACAACGGCTGGTGTGGCTGACGCGTCACATTTCCTTCGACGTGGAATGGAACGCCAGCGCTCAGCGGGCAGCGTGCTTATCGGTAGCCTATTTCTGCAAGGAGGAGCTTCAGCGTCGCACCGTGAGGGCTGCAGAGAGCGGCCTGAGCGGGAGCGCCATCGCGCAGGAGGCTGCCGTGCTCATGTCGCATGCTTCGCAGTCAGAGGCCCTACTCGACAGTGAAGATGGCGACGGGTTGGCTCTTCGGCCCTCAAACGCGCCGTTAGCGCCGTGGTGGTACGGGGAGGGCTCGCGAGAGCTTCTTGATCAGGCGTGCGAGGAGGTTGCGCGTTGGGGCATGGCCAAATTGTGCAAAGGCGGTTGTGTGCAGCTTCCCTCTGTAGCCGCGTCGACGGGCGCCTTGGCGGCGCAGGAGGCAGTGAAGCTGCTCATGCGCATTCGCGTGCCGTGCGCACACCCGATGCTCTATGACGGCTACACGAACAAGGTGTTCATGCTGTGAGACTACCTTATATGGTGCGAATAGGTGTGTGTACGCTTCCTCGCCTCGCCCCTCTCCACACGCTCATGGCTGCATTTCTTCTTTACCGCAGGACAGTGAAGAAGAAAAAAGGGGAGCGGAGGGGCTGACGCAAAAGCAAACATAGAGGCTGAGAAACAGGCGAAAGCACAACCGCTTGACTGACTTATCAGGGCCCCTCGGCGGAGCAGCTGGCAGTACCCACTGGCGCTAGCACCATTGCCACTTCAGCCCTCTTTCTCTCTTCTTCAGCCTCTTCCCTCTGCAGACTCCCGCTGAGCGACAGAAAGAGGGAGGTGGGGCACCGATGCCCCATCCCATCATCCGGTATACGCATCTGAGGGAGGGGGGGAGGTTGCGGACAACGTGCCCAGAAGGCACCAAACACCACATTCGATTTGGCCAGTTCAGGTACTGAGCTGCTCTGTCCGACACCCCTCCCCTTCTCCTCGTGCCAATGCACCCGCGTCTGTGCGCTCGAAGACGTCCTCGCCTCGCTCTTGATTGTCTCCCTGTTTCCTCCACCGTTGCTACCAGAAACCCCGGCATGACCTCCCGTATACCACTTCCACTGCGACTCGTGCAGTGTGACTGGTGGCTGGCCACAGAAAGCGGCAGAAGCAGCAGCGGGAGCGTTAGCGCCCGCTCCCGTGTCCTGACTGCGTATAAGCCGAGCGGCCTCCCATGCTACGCCGCGTCACAGGTGAGCGCTGTGGCCGCCAGTGGTGGTGACGGGCGGCGCCTGTGCGCCATTCACACACGACACACACATCCCGCATCATATTCGACGCCCATTGTAGCGGCGGGGCCGCAGCCGCATCCTGACGACCCGAGCGACTCCCTCCTTACGCGTGTCGTGGACTCTGCCCTGCCGGGTTGTGCGCCATACGTGGCACTGCCTGTTGTGTCATCCCTTCTGCGCCGCGGAGGTCACGACACCGCAGCGGCCGCGCAGCTGAACCAATGGACCAGTCGCCACAAGGGTGTCGTCGTGTTGACGCAGACGCCCAGCGACGCTCTGTTCTTGCGCAATGCTGCACAGCTTGACCTCGTACAGCAGACGTACCGAGTAGTGTGTCGCCTTCCAGCTGGTGTAGCTTCAGCGGTGCGTCGGTATTTGCGCACGCACCTCAGCGGCACCCAGCTGGGTAAGGCTACCAATGGCGCGTCCACGGCACCGGGGATGCTAAACCCATACTTGCAGGCCCACCGAGAACGGCGACGTGAGCAGCAGGCGCTTGTAGACCTCAACGTCGGCATTCCACTAAGCGCTGAGTCTCTCTCTGCGACAACAAAGGCCAGAGCCGTGTCGGTGTCCACTTTAGCCAGCGATGCGCGCCTACCGCCGAGCGTGCGCCCGCACCCGCTCGTCACAGGTGGCTTCTTCGACGTTGCACGCGGGCAGCTTCGCGTACGGAGTAACCTGAAGTGCTATATACGGGCGCAGGCGCCGCTGACGGAACCCTCGGCAGCGCGCGTGCACCAGTGGTCTCGACTGCAAAGTCTTTTTCGCGCACCTGCTGCTGCCACGCTTGGCCACGGCTGTGGCGCTAGCGATCCCATCGAGGACACGAGCGAACTCCGACACCCCTGGATGCGATCTTCATGGCGCCTCGGCGTCTCCGTTGATGCTCCCTACATGCAGTGCGCCGTCGCAGGAGTGGGGGAGGGCGACGGTGATGACCGCCGTTCTAGCGTTCCTGCGCCGCGCGGCAAGTTGCTGTCAATGGAGGTCCAACTGGTATCCCTGTCCCCGCGCGACGACAGCGACATGGCCTTGTACGAGGTGCACACCCACGGTGACACCACCGCTGACGAGGTGGCCGCTGTGTTCCAGGCAGAGGGCCTGCGCGTTATTAACGACTACGTGCAAGATGTGTCACTCGCAATGGCTGTAGAGGAGGTGGCGACGCGCATGCGGGTGGCACCACCTGGCCTGTTGCAAGAGCTCCCGATGGGTCTGCAGCACCGCCTTCGCTCGGCCACAGCAGAAGAGCTGGTGGCGCTACCTCTGACGCGTATGCCGTTGGAGGATGCCGATCGCCTTGCTACTCAGCATACCCTCCAGCAACTGTCCTCGTTGCCGTCCTTGCTGCCGTTTTCAGATGATGTGGACCAGCTTCGGCAGGTGGTCGCCGCCGCAGCGTCGCCTGCCGTCAGTAACACGCGCCATCCTCTTCAGCGTCTCCTTCTGCATGCCCTCTCGTCGTTTGACCTGACAAAGGAGACGGACCGCCGCGTTTACGAGCAGGTAATGGCGTTGACTCTCGGCAATGGTGTTGAGTGTACCGGCGTTGTCTTCCCAGACCCATCGGACGCAGGCAACGTGCATGTTTTGCAGCAGCTCTGGCTCACTTACGAGCAGCAGCGGCAGCGGTACCCATCTCTGGCTGATGCGGTGCGCGCGGCGCGACAGCATCCGCTTGCATCTTCACTGCGGTACACTACTCGCACCGTGTTGAATGATTCGGCTGGGCTGGCCCGTGTCCCGCTACTGGCAGATGTGATGGCAGGCGCAGCTCTAGGGATGGCTGCGGAGGTGTGCTCCCCCGCTCGAATCGGTGACGTGTGTGGCGCCCGCGGCGAGTGCAGCTTCACTCAGGCTGTTGAATTGTGCAGCACGTTCTCGTGCTCGCCGACGCTCAAGGCTAGGTACAGATTAGGTGATGACGACGCCGGCGGTCAGATGGCTTCTGCGCTGACAAGCTTCAATCACCCGGTAGCTCGATGGCTGCAAACAGAGGTTCCACCGCCTTATGAGACCGCCTTCCAAGAGTGGTGCGCCGCCTCTGCTGCTCCGTCGTGCTGCGCCGATGCGGCTGCTGCAGGTGTGGAAATCGTCTCTCTCTGGCCTTCACCGCAGAGTCTGCTGGGGCGCTGCCACGTCCCACGAACATGGGACGATGACAGGTCTGAACCTGTCGCAAAACGCCCTCGCGCAAGCGACGACAGCAGCCACGCAGCCGCGACACTGCAGGAGACGCTTGCGGAGCACATCCGACTACCAGTGCGTGTGTTCCTCCGTGTAGAAGAGTTGGCAGAGCTGCAGTGCGCGCACTGTGGGGGAGTAGGGCACACGTGGCAACACTGCGTTGTGCGCGTCTCGGAGGCTATGGCGGCGGTGGAGGGGGATGGTGCGGCAGCCAAGCACTCACTACTCCCCGAGCGCATTGCGAGAACCGCGGATGCGCTACCGGTCTCAGAAGTGATGCCGGCTATTTTGGAGAGCTCCGTGATGGAGAGCGAGGGACTGACCTCCACGGACGACGCGGTCGCTGCCCTCGCGGAGGAGCGGGGTGCCCTTGCGCAGCATCGTCGGCAGCAGCAGCTTGTGTGCATCGGTGGCGACGGTGGCGCTTCTGCGTCGCGGTCATCACCTCTGTCGCCGTTAGCAGTCGACACTCCACCCATCGCCGTGCCAAATATCGCCGCAACGCAACGTTTCAAGGCTGAGCATGCCCTGCGCAACGAGTCTGGCAAACCTGTCATGCACCGTCGTGCCATGCGATGCGTGTACTGCGGTGGCCGTCATCACGTGGCGGCGTGCCCGACGCTGCGGGCGCAGGATAGCGAGTCCGATGCGCGCAGTGCCGACGCTGCAGGTGACGCTGCGCCAGGGCCCACGGCCTCGCTGCCTGGTTCGCGTGAGAGTGAGCCACTGCCTTTCTGCATCAAGTGTGGGCGAACCGGCCATCTTTACACACGCTGCCGCGACGTTCCGGTACATCTGCATCACGCGACGCACTGCCCCATCTGCCTCCAGGCGCGCACCAAAGCCTCGCACGATCCGGTGCACTGCCCGCAGCGAGTCCCTGCACCCGAAGGCTACCGGCTTGACGGGATACCAGCGTTGACAAAGGAGGACAGCAAGCACAGCAAAACATCACCGTGGCGGTCATCCAGCCGGCCACAGGCGCTCTTCGATGAAGGTCGTCGTGAGGCGGTGACTGATAGACACCAGCGGATCCGCGGGAAGCGCGCCGGCGGCACGCCTTCTCAGCGGCGGCGACGGGGCTCCGTTCTAATCGCGGACAGCTTCATTGACGGGAAGTGAGACGCCGTGCACATGTGCTTTGTTGCTAATGAACCTCTGCCAGGTGCGTCCAGTTCAGGCCTGTGTAATGACAGTTGGATGGTAAAGCAGGTACTGCGTGCGGGCTCGGTTGGCAAAGCTGCTCGACATGTACTGTCGAGATGGGAGGAGAGCAGAAGAGGGTCATACAGAGGGAGGTATCTCGGGTACTGTGTATCAATTCTGACGTGCCTTCATTCCTGCCGTTGCCACGGTTCTGCCACGGGCGCTATTACCACTGCTCGTGGTGCAGCTGGCCACCACTCCCCCCTCGGCCATCGTCTGGTGTGTTGCGGCGCACCATGTATTCTTCATGAGCACTTTGTTGGCTACGGGTGAGGACGACAAAGATGGCGGTGCCACGCCGCTTCCTCCGCCTCTCAGTCCCACTCCCCTGAGAAGCGTAGGCGCCTCTGCCTCCTCCCCCCGCTGGGTCGCACTTGGCAATTCTGCACTTCCCCCTCCCCCTCCCCTTTCCATGAGCGTTGGCCTGCCGAACGAAGCGGGTATGGTCAGTGGCAGAAGCCTTAACTGAGCGCATACATATATATATATATCGACACCTAGTGAGCCTCCGTATCTGCCGCAATCACCACCACCAGCTTCCTTGCCCCCGCCCCGCGGCTACTTCATCATTCCCCCCCACACACACACATACATATATATATATGTGAAGGCTTGGAGGCAGTGTGCCACACCGACAGAGAGCGACGCCATGTGGAGGGAGTGGACAAGCAAGATCAAGAACTTCGCTGAGGACATTGCCTCACCCGATTACGACGAGGACAGGCACTCTAGCGGCGATGAGCACGACCGAGAGGAGGTGGAGAGCGATGGCGAAATAGGCGGCCACCCCCTGCCACGTGATCAGTGCGCCGATGCGCACCACAGAGGCGACGTTGGAATGGCACATGCGAGAGCATATGACCAAAACAACCCTGGCGCTGCCTATGGTCGCGGGGGTAGTGCATCTGTGACGGAAACCACGGCGCGGCGGTTGGTCTTGCAGTACAACGAGCCTACAGAGGACTACCATGCCAGCGCCGACGCTGCCTTGTGCGCAGAGGCTTCTCAGATCTCCGCAGTGGCCGCGCCCTTTTCTCCCTCGCAACAGACGAGCCCATCTCCCACTGCGGGAGCTTCCACGCTGAAAAATGGTGTGATCCAGGCATCAGTGGGAGCTTGTGGTGATGACGCTATCCGCGGGCCCTTTTACCCTTTGGGCGCCGCCCAGGACGCATCCATACCTCCAAGCGAACGCCGCGGTCCGCCGCGGGCAATGATGACTCCGAGTCCTCAGTTGGCCGCATCGCAGCGCTCACCACTGCAGCTCGCCGCGTCGCTTTCATCCGCCTCTGCGGCGCCAATGCCGTCGCTTCCACTGGAGGCATCTGCCAAGGAGGTCACCTCGTCACGAGCGACCACTGCTGCGTTGTCGGCTTCGCTAGCACAGCCGCAACATGTACCAGGGCCCGCGCAGTCGCAGCTTCAGCGTATTGCTGCTCTCGAGGCAGAAAGGGAGCAGATGCTGAGCAGCATGCAAAAATATCAAGATGACGTACGGTGCGCGCGCGAGCGCACGGTGCAGTACTACGAAGCGAAGCTCAAGGAGGTGACAGCGAGCGCTCCACAAGCGAACGTGGCAGAGGAGATGATTGCCCTTCGAACGGCACTCCAGGCAGCCGTAGACGAGTTGGAGGGGGAGAAGGCGGTCAAGACGACACTCGAAGAGCGTGTTGAGAAGCTGCAGCAGCACGCTGACGAACTCCGCGCGCGTCTCGCCGCAGCTCAGGAGGAAGTAACGACGATGGAGGCGATTGCGGCTGCTGCCGCCACTGCAGCGCCTGCGGCATCTGTGAAATTTGGTTCGACTTCGGCTCCTGCAGAGGCGGACTGGCGTAGGCATCATCATGAGGAGCTCGAACGGCTCGAAACGTTAGTAGACGAGCAAACGGTGCACTTAGCGGCACAAGCCGCGCAGCTGGAGTGCGCTGAGGCGAATCGCCGTGCCCTGGAGGCTAGGCTGCAAGAGGCGGAGGCGGAGGCGATGGCGCGCCTCACAGGGATCCACGACAGGAGTGGCGATGCCCTGCTCGAGGAGAGGCAGCATGCCCTACAGGACGAGGTCGACTCCCTCAAACGCGAACTAGCGGAAGAGCGCCACCGCTCCAGCGAGAGACAAGTGCTACTGGAGGATGCGCAGCGCGAGAAGGAGGCCCTCGCTGCGCAGCTGAGTACTAAGCAAGCGATAGCGGAGAGCGATGCAGTCGCTTTGGAGGAGACGCCGCTGCCGCCTGTGGCCGCGGCTGCCACTGCCGCCGCACCGGCAGCGCACGAAAAAGAGTGGAAGCAACTCGTCGACAAGCTGGCTCTCGAAGAGGCGCAGCGCGGAGTGCTAGAGCGAGAGGTGCAGCAGCTCAAGGAGGCGGCGGATCAGCTTCAGCGCACGCTCGACAGACGAGAGCACGAGCATGCAGCAGCGCTTGCTAAAGCACAGACGGCTTTGGTGGAGAAGGCCAACAGTGTCGGAGGCCAAACGATGGAAGTCTCACAGACAGATGAGGAAGAGCTTCGTGACCTACGGACAAATCTGGAGGAGGAGCATCGTCGTGGGAACATGCTGGAGGCTGATAAGCAGGCTGCGCTGGAGACTTGTGTTGCGGCAGAGGCGCAAGCGGCTGCAGCGGAGTATCGCTGTTGTGCTCTTCAAGCTAAACTCGACGCCTTCCAGCAGCAAGCGTCGCGGTGCGAAGAGGAGGAGCGGCTGCGCGTGGCTGCTTCGGAATCAGCGGTAAGTAGCGCAGACCTTTCCGTCACGGTTCTGACGCAGGTGAAGAACGAGTTGGCTGCTAAAGTGCAGACGCTGGAGGGAACAATGGATCAGTTGCGGCGCATGACGGTGGGCACGCTGGTGCGGCTGGGCGTTGACTTGGAGCACATCCTTCATGAACGCCACCCGCAGAGCGGCACTGATGAAGAGAGGTGCGCGAGGCACGATGACGCTGAAGATGATGGTAGCAAGAATAAAGACCGGGGCCGGGCTGGGGCGGTTGCTGAACTGCCACTCCTGCAACTGTTCTCGTTGTTAACGGCAGAGTGCCTGGAACAGCACAGCCTTGTGCTGCGCGCGGAGCGAGTGCAGCAGGAATGGGAACAGACGTATGCACAGGCCCGGCACGTCAACGACTCGCTTAACCAGCAGATGGCCGATGCGTGGAGCATCATTGGGAAGCTGCGGGAAGAGCTTTCCGTGAAGGAGGAGGCAACGCGTCAGATGCAAGCGCGCGTGGAAAGTGGTGATGCTCACCTCGTTGAGACACAAGAGCAGGTAGCTGTTGCTATGCACGAGCTGCAGACGCTGCGCGAGGAGCGCGAGGGGTGGGCGGCGCGCTTGCGACAGTCTGAGAGTGGCGTAGAGAGCCAGGCAAAGACGGTTTCTTCTCTGCAGGAGGAGCTCCATGCGCTGCAGGAGATGCTGCAAGGGAAGGAGGAGGAACTGCAGGCGTCTCTGCAAAGTATGGAAAACTTGCAGGTTGTCCTCGATCGGTTTCAGGAGAACAGGCGTCAAGAGGTGGAGGCCTTGACGTTGGAGTCGCAAGTTGAGGTGGAGGAACTGAAGAAGCAACTGAGTGCCTCCCTGCAAATCAACGATCAGCACGCGAGCGAGGTGGCAGGTTTGCACGAGAGCTTTGAGCAGCAGATGGCTGCAAAAGATGCGGAAGTTACGACGATGCACCGCAAGCTGGCCGAGGTGCGCAAGGCGCTCGAGAAGACAACGTCGCGGCACATGGACAGCTCGGAGACAAGCATCGACAAGCGCGTGGTGTCGCAGCTGCTAGCCAAGTGCATGCACGCCTTTCTTGAGCAGCGGAGAGAGGCGGAGGACATGCTCAAGGTCTTGAGCGGCCTACTTGACTGGGATGAGGCAACGCAGGAGCTCGTGGGGCTGCTGCCTGGTCCGAACAACCCGCTGCCGCTGGGCTCCAGGTCCTCCCAGGGAGGGAGTGGTCGTCGAAGCCTGTTTAGGTGGCTTCGTAGCGGGACGAATAGCTCTGTGCCGCAGTCGGCGGTGACGAGCACCGACGGGACGGCGGGGACGAGCAAAGCGGGGCTGGCGGCCATGTGGGTCGAATTTCTGCTGAAGGAGAGTGAGGGCAAAAGGGGCGCTGCCACTCTATCACCTCCTGCCTCCTCCGCTTTAGGCTCGCAACCTAACCCCTCATTCAGCTCCCCACCACCGTCTGCGGCTACGGCGACGGTGACGGCGGAAGCTGCCGAGAGCAGCCCATCGACGTGATGGCATGCACGAAGCTCCCCCACCCCCCGCATATGAAAAACACAAGCTCATCCCTGAAGCCGTGGTTGGCGGCTCGGACGGCGTGGGCCTGAAGGTTTACGAGCTCTTTTCGACAACAGTCGCAGTACTTTCTCCTTGTTGGTTGCATCGCTTGGGTGTGGATCCCTCTCATTCTCTCTCTCTTCGATTGCTATCTTTGCTCACTGCTTCGCGCTTTCGACGGGAAGATACGCGCGCGCGCCTCTGCATTTAGTATGTCGGTCTTTTTATTTGTGTTTGTGTGCTTGTGCGCGTGCGTGAGTGTGTCGTCAGCAGTCGTGATGGAAATTGTACGCTGCCCATCTTTGTCATTCGTGACGACGGAAAACGTCGCCGTGAGCGGCAACTCAGCTCCGGCCCGTCTCCGCCACTCTCTCTCTCTCGCTCGCTCTGTGTGTGTGTCTGGGGGGGGCCGAGGGCCGACCGCCCCCGCGCCCTGTCAAGTCCCCAGTCACCGCTGGTGGGGGGAGGGGGATAGCACAGGCTCGACATGGTGCACCGGAGGGGGCGACCACAGCGCTGCATCGCTGCGGCTGTCGGCGATCAGGGCCGCGATGGCGTGACTCCGAGCTCGCTTTGCCCACTGGTGCGGGGAGCGTGAGCGGCCCGAGGGGGGCGCGAGTGGGCGGGCGGCGTGGTAAGGAGCGGCCGCGAGGCGGACTGCGTGTGCAGAGGCTGAGGCCGTGGCTGTGCTCCGGCGGCTGCGCCTGTGTGGTGGTGTAAGGTGTGTCTACGCGGCTGCTTGGCGCCGCGCGGCGGGGCCTGCGAGGAGCTGGGGGAGGAGGGGGAGGGGGGCCTAGAGGCTTTGATTAGGGCTGTAATGGTAGAGGAAGCGATGACATTGAGGAAAGGCACACGAAGAGATTTTCTTCTAGTGCATTGGTGTTATCAACGCATCAGATCTGTTCTACGTTTCGCTTCTTGCAGGCTTTGTGCCGCTTCGGTTGTATTGTGTGCGCATATCTGTCTATGCCTTTGCCTCGATCTCTCTCCTCTTCGGAGTGTGCATGTTTACCTGCCACAACCTCTTTTTTTTGCTTCGAAAGGGGGCCTGACACACGCGCATCGAATGAAGTCCGAAAATCACGAGCAAAAAATAAAAAATAGAAACGAAGACGGCGGATGATCCGTCGCGGCAACAATGGCGCCGAGCCCTCCTCACGCTTTCTTTCATAATTCTAGCCGCCCTCCTTTCCACGCACACCAAGAGAGATTCGTGAACTGAGCTCACGTGTCAGGCACAGTTGGCGTGGCTGTGCCGTACGCCCTTCCCTCCTCTTTTGCTGCCTCCCTTCCCTCTCGCTCTCCTCTTCTGCCGGCCAGTCGTCGAGGATGTCGGCTAGACAGGAAGTCGCTGTATCGTCACCGATGCATGACGCCCCGCAGCTCTTTCTTCACGGCTTTTCTCGTGACGTTGCCTCTAGACCCTTTTGCCACGCCGATGCGACCAACCACCGGCATCCTCATACCCCTCTCTTCTTCCCCCCTTTTCAATACACGCACGCGCATGTATGCATGGCATCGCTAATGTGCGTCTTTATGGGTACGCGCGGTTATGCTGCTCACCTCTCTTTTTCGATGGCGAAGGAGAGGCGCGACCACTCCTCACTCAGGCACACAAGAGGTGAGCCCATACAACTGTACACACACATATATATATATATATATATACATATATATATATATCTACAGCAAAAAGAAGGAAGCGGAAGACCGCTGCTCTAGACGTAGCTGCTGGCGTGAACTTCAGCTCACTACAGCGCCAACGAAAGACATTGCGTGTGAGGGGGACTTCCGCTTTGCGTGCATGTTCGTGTATCTGTATCCTCGTTTCTGTGTGTTTGTGTTTCTACTGCGCCTTTGCGTGACATGTGTGCTAATCTGTGTGGCAGGTCTTTCTGAAGGTGCTCGATAACGGTACGCTTCCCTTCAAAGTGTCGTCCATCTTTATTTCGGGGCACTTTTGGCTTGCTCAGAGAAGAAGGGGATTTGGGCGAACTTTTCCATCATCCTCTCCCACCAACGCTCCCCGTTGTACCCCTTCCCCCAACACACGCACGCATACACGCATCGCTTTTTCGGCTTTTTTTTCACCCTTTCCATCCACCTTAGCATTAATGTCCGCTTACGAGTGGGTGATCGAGCAAGAGAGCCCCGACGGGGTGACCACACGTATAGTGTTCGACTTCGCTGATGACGAGGCCGGAAGTCACGGAAATGGTGGCCGCGTCAGCGTGTCGTCTTCGACCCACCACTCACACCTCCGCCGCGATGGACGCGGGCGGGGCTTGAGCAGTGGTGCACCAGGTGGTGGTGGTGGTGGTGGTGGTATCTTCGCTTTCAAGGAAGCAGCGCGCTCAGAGGGTGGCAGTAGTCGGCGCAGCAGTAAGCGCAGTAACGGCAGTCGGTCGCGCTGCCCGCGTCATCAGCACCTCAGCTCCTCCAGTAGAGGTGGGGCCTTCCTCGGTGGTGCCAGAGCCAGTGAAAGCGGTAGCAGTACGATGGCAGGGCCCATCGGCTCCGCGTATACGTCAGCGGCTCTGTGGCAGCGTTATCAGCGCGTGCTATTCGGCGGCGGACGCGGCGGAATGGCAGCGGCTGTTGCTGGCGTCGCAAGGGCGCTAGCGACCACGCACGAGGCCTCTTCCCCCATATCCGCCTCAGCACTTGCGTCGTCTACCCGGGCAGATCCGAGCGCCGGTCTGCATGGCGGTACACACTATTTCAGTCTCAGCTCGCCCCCAGAGGCTATCAAGGGTGGCCAGCCGCCCAGCACTGTGCTCATGTCCGCCGACGGAGTGGAAGCAGGTGATGAGGAGAGGCAAGAAAGCCGCGGCTGCCAAGCACGGCGGACCCGCTGTGGTAGAGGAATAGGCCGCAGCAGCGGCAGCTGTGAGAGCCGCGACGTGACGTACTCGGAAGGGGCTAGCGCTGCGGTTGGGACGGGTGCCGCAACCCAAGCGCACACGACTGGCGGCAGTGCTCGGCATTTGCCTGCTCAGATGGCTTCTTCGACGACAGCGGCCCTCGCACCGCCATCCAGCGGTAACGATCGCTCTGGCGAGGGGCGCGAGGGCATCGAAGATTATGAGGATCTCGACGATGCCGACATGGCCAGCGTAAATGGCTCGTACTACGTGCTGCGCGACGTGTGGGCAACCCGGGCCGCGTGTCCTCGCACTATCTCGGCGACTTCCACAGCGGACTTTCCCGCGTTTCCGCCACTGCACCCTATTAGCGTGGAGGAAGAAGCGGGATCGGCGGAGACGGTGATTGACAGCCGTGGCGGCCCATCTGGCACCGCCGGCGTGTGTAACGGGCTCGCCAGTACTGCAGGGGTCCACGCCGAAGACCCGGCGTCGCTTGCCCCTGCGAAGAGCCTGGAGGGTGACGATCCGCGGGCTCCAGCGGAGAGCCCGCGGCGGTACAACAAAATGCTGCTCAAGAAGGAGCGTCAGTGGCGGCGCAGGCGTGGGGGGCAGCCAACGGCCTCGAGCGGTGGCAGCACGCTCCTTTCTTGTAAACGGCTCGGCGTCTGTGCTGGTGAGAGCAGCCGAGGCCTTTGTGGTAGTACTTCTGCCTGTGTCAGTCGGCGCGGTCGTCAAGAGAGCACCGTGAGCACAGTAGACCAGTTTGATGACCGCAGGCAGAGAAGCAGCGGCGCATTATATAACAGTGAGGATGACGTGGACGACGATAGCTGCGACACTTCTCTCTCATCCCTAGAGTGCCTCAGCACATCCTCGAGTGACGATTTCCACGCGCGCCAGCTGCGGGCGGATTCGGTCTTTACAGCCACCGTGCAGTCTCTGGCGATCCGAGCCGAGCGCGAGCGCAAGAAGATGGAGGCGCGGGAAGAGCAGATGCTCCGGGGAGAGGCCGTGCAAAACAAGGAATGGCTGAGGACACAGCGGCCACCTCTGTCCTCGCAGGCGGCCTGTGGAAGCCAACTGCCATCGGCGAGCACTGCTGCAGGTGGCACGATGAGACATAGCGAAGTGTGCTCCAACACTGGTGGCAGTGGCGCTATCTCGTCTTTCTTCATTTCGCCAATCCACCAGTTCGTGGCGGCGGAGTCTGCGGATTGGGCTGCAGGTACGGAGTTTCAGTTTTTGGGGCAAGGCGGTCTCGGCCGCGGTGATATCACGACATCGTTTCCGTTTGCATCCTTGCGGCCGTCGCAGGTGGTGCCTCGGCGCGGCACCTGCGCACCTGTACGGGCCGCCGCGGGTCGACGTCGCGGCCGGTCTGATGACAACGAAGGTGAAACGGGGGCGATGAGTAGTACGGGCGGGGAGGCTACTTTGACCTCCGAGACACACGGGAACACTACCGATGCCCAGACTGGCTTCCGCCGCGCACGCAAGAAGCGTAAGCGGGGCGATTGTGCTCGCCAGGCAGTTGTGGGGGAATGTGGGGGCAGCCGGGCGCTGCGTCCCGTCGCAGCCCCGTCTAACGGCCCTCCGCTGGAGATCTTGCCGTGCAGCAAGAAGGATATGCGTGAGGACCTCCTCGAGTCGTTTCTGATGGAGGTGGTGCTAGACGAAGACGACTTTCAGTTCAGCTAAGGCAAGGGTGGAAGGAGGCGGGTGGCAGAAGGTGGCGGGGACGTCTCCTTTGAGACTTTTTGTCTTTCGGACCACGTCTGTCACCACTTGCGTGTGTAAGTGTGTGTGTGTCCCTTGCTCAATTTTGCCTCCCCTCTCATCTTGTGTACTGTTTTTGCCATCTGTTCGCGGGTGAACTTTTAGAGTGTTTCAAATAATACTGAAGTGGCCATCGACGCACAGCCTATCTGTGCGGAGTGCGGGGAGCGAGTCTCGGGTGAGGGTGCGAACGCCATGTTCGGTGTGCACACGCGTGGGTGATAGAGAAGGGGTGGTCGCATGGGCCAACGCTTCGGCAGGCGCCGACTCTCTATCGCGCTTTTCCTCTTCTCACACCCTTCTTCTCCACGCTCTGCGTGGAGAAGCCTAAGCGGAGCAGGCAGCAGTAGCATGCCCCGCGTCTCTGCCCCACACTCGGGCTCGTTTTGCCTCTCCCAGGATTTCCTTTGATGTCGATCACGAGTGCACCACCTCTCTCCCCGGCTTTTTTTTTGCCCCTCTGCAAACCTGCGCGCATATGCACCCATTCCCATGCAGCACACCCACTGTGGCTTGGCTGTCACCTCTGCAGGGAGCCGCTTTGTGGATCTCGCGCATGCGCACATCTGATGGACTGAAAGGAACGCAAGAGAACATCATGCGTTGCCTCGCCGCCGCCGTAGAAGGGGAGACGTCGCCAAAGCAGCGGCAGCAGCACAGCGCGGCCGGAACGCAGTCGCCGCACATTACGAAGGAGAACATAGACGCGTTCAACTTCTTCCAGATATTTGGTCTGCCCACTCCAACCGCTTCCTCGCCGGCGGCCTCCGCGGGCAGCCGGCGTGGGGGCAGTGGCGATGTAATTCCAGTCATCGACGTGGCCGCGGTGCGCCGTGTTTACCGTCGTCTGAGCCTGCGCTTCCACCCGGACAAGGACAACTCTGACGAGGCGCGGCACGCCTTCGAGGTGGTGCGGACGGCACTGGAGACGGTCATCGACTCGACAAAGCTTGCCGCCTACATCAAAACGCTCGTGGAGGTGAGTAGTGATACTCCCACGAGTGCCGTCGCCGATGAGGAGGCGCGCCAGCGCCAGCGAGCGCAACAGGCACAGGACGAGGCCCAGTGGGCAGCGGACATACTTGTGCAACGGGCACAGGAGCGCCTGGCAAAGGAAGCGGCGGAGCGGCAGGCTGCCCAGGAGCGTGAGGAGGCGGCCCAACGACTTCTATCAGAGCTGACGAGCTCGCTGAACACACCGTTTCAGTTGATGGAGGCGGAACTGGTACGTGAGTGGGACGTGGATGAGGAGATGCTGGCCATGAAGACGGAGGAGGTGAGGAAGCTGCTGCGTCAATTGGCATCGACGGACAGCATGTGGACGTCTCATGTAATGCACGATGGTGCGTCGCGGAAGCGGGACCGCGAGGGAACGACACTGTGAGGCTCGTCATGCAACGCTGCGCTGCCGCTTCATATTCATTTGACGTTTATTTGCGCAGATCACTTGGACGTTTCGCCGACACGCCTGCACGCAGGGAGGGGCGCGGTGTACTTTCGCTTAGCAGGAGACACCCATTCCCTCCCCTTCTGAGATCTCATTGGCCAGTAGTACTGTGCATCTGCTTACACTTGGTGGTCTCTTCCTCTGTTATGCACGCTCATTTCGGCTTCCATCCTCATCCTTAACTTGGCAAGCGACTCGTGTGGCCAAGTCTCCGACTGACCTGTGAGGGCGCGCCGGCGTGGCATCAAGGGATGCTCCATTGCATACCGCTCAACGTCTTTCTCCTCGTCTTTTTTGTCGGCGCGCGTTTTCTTCTCCTCTTCCTACACAGACTTTCATCCCGAACGCGCCGCCATCACAACTCTCTCTACCCCACTCCACCCACCCCACCCCACCCTACCACACCACACACACACACACATGCACTGCTCCGTCCCGTCTTCCCGCTTTCCTATCGTATGACAGTGGCCCAGGGCGGACTTGGACACACGCGCAATCGCAGGAGACCGCTGCCGATGGAATAGGAGCACATCAGTTAGAGAACAGCGCACAGTCTCATACATAGACGGCAATCTGTAGACCCTTTTCGGCCCGATTTTTCGGCGCCCTTTGGACATCCGAAGCACCTTCCCAATTACTGCTGCAGCGCTGGTTCCCCATGCTTAGCAACCGCACTCTCACAGAGGAGCAGACGATTATTCGGCGGCACTTCACTGACTTCTTCGAGAGCGAGCGCTTTGAAGAGAAGTACAATGCACGAATTCAGGCCATGATGGTGGCTGGTAAGGCGCGCCTGCTGCTGGACATCGGCGACCTACTCGACTACTTCCCTGTCAGCGCAGGCGGAGATGCTCTTGACGGCGTTGGCAGTGGCGGGGCTAGCAACGAGCTGGGGCTCTCGCTGGGGGCCAGCATCATTCGCCAACCAGGCAAGTACATCCCTCTTTTAGAGCTGGCGCTTCACGACGTCGTGCTTCGGCAGCAGCCGGAGTACCTCAAGGTCGACTATCGCTCTCGCATTGTGCATGCCGGCTTCGAGGGCCCGGTTGGTCGCGTTCTGTCACCTCGAGAGCTCTACGCGCGTCACCTTAACACCATGGTTGCTTTAGAGGGCATTGTCACGCGGCAGTCGACGAACCGGCCGCGCGTGCTTGAGACGGTGCACTACTGCATCGAGACGAACAAGTTCACCAAGAAAGAGTTCCGTGATCAGCTCACGCCCATGATCGACAGCGCACATCTGCCCACGGTGAACGTGATGCCCAAAACGGACATTGAGGGCCACGCCCTACGCACAGAGCTGGGCTTGTGCACATTCATGGACTCGCAATGCGCGGTCCTGCAGGAGGCGCCGGAACGCGCACCGACTGGTCAGCTGCCCCGCAACGTCGAGGCGCGCTTCGATGACGACCTCGTCGATGCCGTGAAGCCGGGCGATCGTGTACTGCTTGTGGGCGTGTACATGCCATACACCACATCAGATAGCAAGAGCTTTCAGTCCATTGTGCTGGTAAATCACGTCGTCTCGGCACAGGCCTTCACCTTCCTATCACGTCCCATTCCCTCTGTCGAAGATCGACTGACTCGCTTTGCGCAGAAGTGCCTCGAACAGTTAGGCCCCAGCGGCGTGATGGAGACGCTGTCCAAGGCGGTTGCCCCTACGATTTACGGTATGGCGACTGCAAAGCAAGCGATCTTGCTGATGATGGTCGGTGGTGTAGAGCGCCAGTCCCACAACTCCCACGTTCGCGGTGACATCAATATCCTTCTTGTTGGGGAACCGTCGACGGCAAAATCGCAGCTGCTACGCTTCGTCCTCGGCATTGCACCGCTCGCCCTCAGCACGACGGGCAAGGGCTCCTCCGGTGTCGGGCTGACGGCGGCTGTGGCGACCGATAGCTACACGGGCGAGCGGTCGCTGAGCGCTGGGGCGATGGTGCTGGCAGACCGTGGCATCCTCTGCATTGACGAGTTCGACAAGATGGGCGCCCAGGACCGGGTAGCAATGCATGAGGCAATGGAGCAGCAGACAGTCACCATTGCCAAAGCAGGCATCCACGCGTCGCTGAACGCTCGGTGCAGCGTGCTTGCGGCAGCAAATCCCATTTACGGTTTTTACAGTGTGCACCACCGCTTGTCATTCAACGTCGGGCTGCCCGAGTCGCTGCTCTCCCGTTTCGACTTGACCTTCATCATCCTAGACCAGCACTCCTCAGACTATAACCGTCGCATTGGCTACCACATTCTGCGCAACCACATGACCTCAGAGGCGGTCCGGTACGACGAGGTCGAGTCACGCACGGTGGTCGACAGTGTCGAGACAGGCGGGGGCAGTGGAAGCGGCAGCACTGAGCGGGATGGCGGTGATGGACGTCGGAGTGGTCGGGCCGGAGACGGCGAGGGTGGGAGCAGCGGTCCGAGTCGTCTGGACCTGCGCATGACGACAAACAGTACCGGTGAGCCCATTGTCAGCATCGACTTTTTGCGAACGTTTCTGCAAATGGCGAAACGCGGGTCGCCGCTGCTCACGGAGGCGTCGCGCGATCTCGTGTGCCAGCATTATGTGCAGCTACGCGCGGAGCAGCAGGATGGCGGGCGCGACGGCTTTTTCATAACCCCGCGTACGCTTGACGCCATTGTGCGCTTGTCAACGGCACACGCCAAGCTGCGCCTCTCGCCGACGGTGGAGGAGCCGGACGTCACAGCCGCAATGACTCTCTTGCGGGCCTCTGTGAACGCCGCGGCGACGGCGACGCAGCTGCGCCGAGACGATAATCAGCATTCGCTCTCAGAGGCGGCGGGCGGGGCTGCTGGAGCGGCACCTGCACCTGGTCAGAAGCGTCCAGCCGCCGCGATGGAGGTAGTGGCAGGGCAGCGTGGCGCGAGCAAGGTGGGCACCCTCCTCGGCCATGGTAGCGAGGCATACGCCGATGGCGATGCGCCGGGTAGTGGCTCTGGTCCGCGGCCGCGTGCCGAGCGGGCTTCCGGCGACGACATTCGCCGAGGTAGTGGTGAAGCGGCCGCTGCGGTCACGGAAGCCGCGGCTGCAGTCACAAACGGCATCCTCAGAGGGACTCCAAATGCAGGAATCGACGTCAATCTCAACCGGCGCGTGATTGAAGCCCTCAAGCAGCTGCAGCGCGAGCAGCGAGATGTTGTGTCGCTGGACGAGCTACAAGGGCGCCTCGGTGATGATACGATTTCTATGGCGTCGCTGAAGCTGTCCGTGACGCAGCTGCAAGGAGATGCCTTTATCTTTGAGAGTACCGAGGACGGCGGCGACAACACCATCCAGTTCATTTAACTCGTGCGGATGTGGTTGATCGACGACATTGCCGATCCTTCCCTTTCCCTTTCCGTGCATCTACTCCTTCCCTGGGGTTTTGATCACGTGCTGCGTCAGCGCTTTCCCCCCGCCCCTCTCTCTCGCAGGCTGATCATATGATGGCGAAGGCGGGTGGCAACAGATTCCAAGCGGCTGGTGCGGTTCGTCTCTTTTTTTGGGTATGTGTGTGTGTCTGTGAGGGGGGGTGTTTGGCACCATAGATCGACTCCTCTCACATCGCGTTGGGGTTGAATAATGATTTTTGATCTCATTCAGCGCCCATGGCTTTTGCTGAGCACATATTCCGCAGCGATGTGTAGATGCCTCTAGTCAACAAACGGGGGGTGGGAGGGGTGAAGGATAAAAGAGAGAGGGGGAAGGGGGCTGCGGCATGTGAGGCGTGTGCCATGGCGGCAGCCCTTTGTCGTTTCCCCTTCCACAGACGATAGCGGCTAGGAAAAGACCTGCGTAACTGTCGCTATGGAGTCACCCCTGCCCCGGCTCACACCCTCCCCTGCCCTCCCAAGTGTCGCAGTTGTCATAGCGAGAGAAGGAAGGTTTCGCTGTCGCGGTGTGTGTGTCTGTTGGTGCCGGCGGCCGTGTGAAGAATTTCTGTTTTCTTTTCGCCTCCCTTCCCTTTTCTTTTGTACAGCGTACGAACGGGTGTCACCAATAGATACAAATCGGTCTGAAACAGAGAAACGAGTGGAGAGGGGCACACAGAGTGACCGAGCCCATCGGCTAGAACGTGTGCGAAGGGAGGCCTATGCTTTATGCAGATGCCCTCCGCCTCTCGCGCGCACGTATGCGTATGCGTGGGCAATCGTTCGTGTGCGCACGCAGGCGCACGGAGGCGGAGACGAGGGAAAGTGAGAGAGAGTAAGAGGGGGGGTGAAGGCAACACTCCCCTCTCTGCCCCTTTTCTGTATCGCGACCGCGTGCGCTGGTGACTTTGTGGGCATCGCGGCCTCAGCGATGCGTGTGTGCTTTCTCATGCGCTCACAGAAGGTAAACGAACGGCCATGTACGCGACTGCACCGCCTCGCCCGTCATTGCCCTTGCTCTTCTCCCAGCGGGAGCCGGGTGAGTGCGCCTCACACATACTAGATGGGCTGCATCTCTTCTCTGTTCGACATCCCTCTCTCTCTACCTCTTTCCCCCCACCTGCACATGTCTTCATGTGGCTCTAACTCCCTCTTCGGCTGTCACGATCTGCCTGGGTGCGTGATGGTGTGCCGGTGTGCATGCGTATCTGTGCGGATACAAAGCAACATCAACGAGAGGCCATGCCTCGTGGTGGCCTGCATCCGTCGCGATGGCTGCTGGCGCGCGGCAACGCTGGGTCGCAAGTCGTCGGTGCTGAGGTGCCGTCTTTCCGCACTTTTCCGTACCGTGCCCAGGACACACTGTACCTGTACCGGCACTTTCTCCAGCTCATCTACCATCACTACGGCCCAGAAGAACGCAAGGACCTCCTCTTTCGGCTGCGTAACGAGTTCTCCAGCAAGCGGCATCTGCGCGGCCCTCGTGCTATTTCGGCGGCGCTGAAACGCGGGGAAGGGATGCTTGCACTGCAACGCGAACTTCTGCAATCGCGCGAGGTGCGCCGAGGCACGTCGCGTGAAGGTGGGGCACAGAGTGTCGATGCGCTGTGGGATCAGTTTCAGATCGTCTCCGGGCATGTGCTGCCTGGCCTCCGCAACTATGAAAACTCGTTGCCCGTGTCACACGGGAGCTATGTCACACAGGCAAGCACAAAGAATGTGTACTCGCGGCGCCAGTGATGATAGCGGAGTGGCCTATGAGCATAGGGTTGAAGCGGAAAGAAAAAACATGAAGCGAAGACGCGCTCACACGCCCTGACGAATGTCGCACTTCTGCCGAACTGGTGGGAGAGGAAAACGGGGGCCACGTGTAGACCCCCCACGTTGCTTCGCACGCACGGTGGAAGCTGATACGCTGCAAGGGAGGAATGCTGCATGGGGAAAGAAGAAAATAATAATGCAGGAGACGGCGGCCACGAGCGTAACCCTTTCCGCTCGGCTCCCCTTTTCTCGGTGCATTTTATTTCTTCCTTTCCCGGGGCTGCAGTCTCGTGTGTGCACGCTGCGCCACTTATGTCCCCCTTTCTTCCTTTGTTGTTGGTAGTGCGTGCTTACGGACATCTAGAGTCAATGCAGCAGCAGTCGCTGCTGATCAATTCTCCGACCCTCACTCCAGCCACTGCTCATCTCCTGCCCTCCCTTCGTCCTCTCTTCCGTCGCATCCCTCGGCTCCTGTCAAGGGCAACAAGCACCAAGCGGGTGGCATGCGACTGACCACGGTGATGAATCGAAAGGCTGATAACGATGATGGAAAAAAATGAAGGCGGGGGCACGACTTTCATAGCCTTCTGTGCGCGAGCTTCTGCCTCTTTGCGCTTCTTGTGTGTGTGTGTGTGTCTGCGCGTGTGCATCCCTCTTTCTTATGTGCGCTTCGAGTGCTGCCCAGCACTGCCTCCCCCTCTTCTCTTTTGGCACGGACACAAACGCTAATTCTCTGCTGAGTGCGTGACGCGTGTGTCCTCTCACCTGGTGTGTAACGTTTCTGCCGCCTTGTTGGAACTGCCAATTCAGAAGCGTCGGCGGAGCACACGCAGCTGCGCCAGACACCACCACCTACTCAGCTCTGTCGCTGAGGCCCTGCGCTGCTGCCGGTGCCCTTCCGCTCCTCCTCCGCTGCGCCCATGAACGCGCCCCCCTCCCCTTCTTTGGGTCTCCTTCCCCTTCCCTCTCCTCGCTGGAGTTTGAGAGAACCAGCGACGGACGCCTTTTCACACACATACACAGACGAGAACCGTCATTCTATCCGCCTCCTCCCCTCTCCCCGTCTGAGGAGGCTGCTCAACGACATACGCACACCGGCCACACATGGGCTTTGGAGCTCTTCCGATCCGCACCCCACGCCGTGTCGTGGTAACGGGTATCGGCATGGTGACGCCTCTCGGCATTAGCGCTGCGAGCACATGGGCGGCGGTGTGCCACGGTCAGTCCGGCATTCGGCCACTGCTTGAGGCACCGTATTTTTTGCCCGGCTTTATCCAAAACGACAAGACCTTGTCACCACAGCAGAAGGCTGCAGCCCTAAAGAAGCTTGTTGCTGCCTTGCCGTGCAAGGTGGCTGCTTCTGTTCAGCCGCCAGCTGCGGCGAAATCGGCGGCGAGGACGCCGGACGAGCTGACACACACGGCGGATCCGTTCGCTCCGACGGCGCACGAGCCGCGTGCGCTGCGCTTCTGCGCGCATGCGGTCGAAGAGGCGCTTTCAGATGCGGCTCTGCAACTCTCTGAGGCCGTTCGAGATCGCTGTGGCGTCAACATTGGCATGGGCATCCCCTCGCTTGCCGACGTGACGGACGTGTCGGCCTACCTTACCGGAGGCGCCATCGCCACCGATGCAGGTCAGGTGCACTACGCTAAGGTGCATCCATTGTTTTTACCAAAGATTTTAGGCAATATGGCAGCTGGCCAAGCGGCTATCTGCCACAAACTGCGCGGCCCTATCGGCAGCAGCGTCGCTGCCTGTGCGACTGGGGCGCACTGCATTGGTGAGGCAGCCTCGTGGATCCGTGAAGGCCGCGCGGATGTCATGGTGTGCGGCGCAACGGAAGCCTGCATCACGCCGGTGTCGGTCGCTGGCTTTTCACGGATGCGAGCACTGTGCACGCAGTACAACGACACCCCGTCGTCCGCCTCACGCCCGTTTGACCAAAGTCGCTCTGGCTTCGTCATGGGCGAAGGCTCCGGTGTTTTGATTCTCGAAGCACTTGAGCACGCAATGGCTCGCGCGGCACCGCGCATGTACGCCGAGCTGCGCGGCTTTGGAGTCTCATGCGATGCTCATCACATGGCCGTGCCGCACCCTGATGGAATCGGTGCCCGTCGCTGCGTGGAAGAAGCCTTGGCTGATGGTGGAGACGTCCCTGCTGCTGCCGTCGGCTATGTCAACGCGCACGCGACGGGCACCATTGGTGATGAACTGGAACTTACAGCGATCCAGCGCGCATTGCGACCATCGCAGTCACAATCCGCTTCTGCGCTGCTTGTGAGCAGCGCCAAAGGAGGGCTAGGCCACCTCCTCGGAGCTGCGGGTAGCGTCGAGGCGACGCTGACGGCCTTGGCGCTGCACGAGCAGCGCGCGCCGCCGACGGCGAACTTGACGACTCCGTGTCTCACGCCAGAGCAGGAGGAGTGCGGGCTGGTGTGTATCCAAGGTAGCGCCGCGCAGCAGCTGCAGAGTTGCGAGGCGGCAATATCAACAAGCTTTGGCTTTGGTGGGATGAACACGGCGTTGCTCTTCACGCGTGTGTAGGACGGAGACAGTTACGCGGAAACGCGGCGGGTGCGGGGGAGACGCTGGAGGCGCTCATCGTCTCGACACGCACAGACTGTTTGTGTAGTGCGATAGTGCCGGGGCACCCGCAGCTGTGGCCGTCTCTCGTACCTCACCGACCCCTTCGTGAGACAGGCTGTACCCCTGCGTGGCTTCTCTTCCAGTTTTCTTTGGTCGTATCTCCTCCGAAGAGACCAGCCAAGGGCAAGGGCAGAATGGAGGTGCGATTCTTGCATCGCAACAGGCCTTTGCGTCTTCCACCTCTCTCCCTCTAGTGTCCCCCTCCCCAACACTGGTATCAGCCCAGGTCGTGGTACAGGTGCTTGGTCTTGCGGAAAGCGAGTGCGTGCGCGCCCTCTCGACAGGTGCCTCTTCAGCGATGCGGCTCATGACGAAGGGCCCACGTGGGGGACGGTGTGTGCAGAGGCCTACAAGCGGACGAATGCGCTTTCAGATGCGCTTTGCTGTGCACGTCGGTCCCATCGATGGAACGCGAGGGAAGGCGAGGAGGAACAGAGACTGCACCTCTGCGCCGTTTCTCTCTACAACAACGCCTTCCCCCCCTTTCCCCAACACACGTTACCCTTCCTACGGTGGCACTTTGGACTTCACAGCTTGGTATGGCTTGGTATAGGGAGGGGGGGGCATCCGTCATGGGCGAAAAGGTCGTGAGGGGCGATGCACGCCAGTCAGCCACATGGTGCGTGCGCGCAACAGTTGCAGTGGCTCCTGCGCC
Source organism: Leishmania martiniquensis (assembly GCF_017916325.1). NCBI lineage: Eukaryota > Euglenozoa > Kinetoplastea > Trypanosomatida > Trypanosomatidae > Leishmania > Leishmania martiniquensis. The sequence continues at coordinate 1,251,560 of NC_090168.1, forward strand.
TGGCCGGGTGTGCTGGCGAGGCACCGGTGCCGACCGCACGGCGGGTGCAGCCGGGCTCTTCGCTGGCTAGCCCAGCTTCTGGCGCGGTGGGGTAGACGCTGGCGCACTGGTGGTGGCGTGAGTTTTTCTGCTGACTTTTTGGCGGCGAAACTGATATTTCACCCAAAGCATATCGCCTCTACTCCTCATCAAGGTTCTCAATGTTTTCACATCCCCCCTGTGGAACTGAAAGAGGTGCGTACGCGTGCAGGACAGGTTCGGGGACGCATGAGCGGGTGTAAGGCGTCCTCAGGGCTCCTTTTTTGTGCCTGCTTCGGCACGAACTCTCCCTTTATGACTCTCTCTTGCTCCCGCTCCTTTTGCTCCGCGGTTCGCCGCGTGATCAGCTTGCCTACAGCCTCGCCTTGTATACCTCTCACTTGCTCTCCTTCGCTGGCTGCTCCTGCCTCTCTCTCTCTGCATGTTTGTGGGTAAACATATATATATATATATGCGATTTCATCTCGCTGGAATCGGCACGTGTGCTGTGTGTGTGTGTGTGATTCTGTCATGCGCTGACTCCCTTACATGGCATGCGCGCATGTGTATTCTTGTGCGTTCCGTACACGGGCTTTCATCGACGCACACTTGCATGTGCATGCACGCATACATATTTGGCCATTAAACAAAAACTAACCACTACGCATATACGCACTCAACCATTCCCGCTCTTTCCCGAATTTCGCACTCCAAAACATCAGTTAAGCGCACCATAACATTAAAATCTCAGGAGACGCAAAGCTTTTCACTGCCCCCCTTCCTCTTACCCAACGCCGGCCTTTGTCTCACTTCTCTACCGCCACTTTGGCTCTCTTCTGCACTCTCTCTCCACTTGACGCGGACTCCCTCGCTCCCCTTCAGTGGGCCGCCTATCATCGGCTTCTCACCTGTGTAGGTCTCTCCCTTCCATCTCCCTCTCCGACCTCATTAATCCGTGCACACTGGCTCTGGTCACCGGCCCCCCCTCCACTCTCCCTCTTTCTGTTCTTGTCGTCGTTACCGTTGTTCTCGTCCTCCACCCGCCCACCGCATCCTTAGCGTCGGTGCCGCAACCGGGTATTGCACCGCTTCTGCCGGCGCCGCGGCCCACGCATCGAACTCGTCTCCCTCCCTCCCCCTCTGGGGCCTCCTTAAACCTCTTTCACCACTCTAAACTCTTCGTCCCATTCCCACGCTATTGCTTTCCCTTTTCGCCTTCCGTTTCTCTTCGGATCCCCCCGCTCCCCTTTTCCTGTTCTCCCCGTGCTGCACTTTTCCACAATTTCTTTTTTCCCTTTCTTTTCGCCTACCCTTTCTCCCCTCTTCCATCAGTGGTGGACATTCTCTTTCGTGTCTGATCTATTTCTTTATTTTTTTCCCCTTCTCCTCCCGACCTGTCTGCCTGCCTCTCTGCCTGTGCGTGGACGATACTCGTCTCTCTGCCGTCGCCACTCCGCCCTCTTGCCCCACCGTCCCTCTCTGGATCAGGGGAGCCGCCTCTCGACGAGGAGGGAAGGGGCAACAGCTGCACCAGCATCTCTAGCGACGTATCATACGTACGTCGCCTCGTTTTCAAAGCCCCGTTTCTTTCAATCTCGCTCGTTTCCTCTTTTGTACCGCCCTCTCCCCAAACCATCATCAAACACCCTTCCGCTCCACTCTCCAGCCCTCTCCCCACCCACACTCACTTCGCCATACACCCCCCTCCCTCCATCACCCATAGGCGCCGCCAGCACTGCCGTAGCCCTTCCCTGTTTTTGATCGTTCTGCCTGCGAGAAAGAAAGTAGAGAGTCGGTAGCCGCTACCCGCACACGCACACAGCCCCGGTGCCGTCGCTCTGCCTGTCCGTCTCGACCGCCTGTCCGCCCTTCCTACGAACGTCTCTCTCTCGTTCGGTTGGCTCTTGTCACAGACGCTCGATTCTGACCTGTCTCCTTCTTTCCCCTCTATCGCGTGCCGTTGTCCTCCGATTGGACGCTACCGAACTTTTATCGTCTTGCTGCACATCCCATAAGGGGGATTGAGCAGAGACGGCTATTACACGCACGTGGAGTGTGCAATCGTTTTATTTAACTATTTTTTTTCGGTTTGTGGAGGGCACCGTCGCTTCAAATATATTCGTCTCTCCGCTTCTCTTACATCGCTGTCTTTCATAGCACGAGCACCAGCAGCCCACTGCACTACTGGCACCGTCACAACAGTGCAGCCGCCCGCGGTGATCATCATTGTCCCCGGTGCGAAGAAGAGAGAGAGAGGAGTGTTTCGAAACGAAAAAAGGAGAAAGGAGAGAAGGGAAGGTCAATCATATCGGTGTCGTGTGTGTGTGTGCCAGTGAGAGGGGAGGGTCGGTGGACTAAGCGGTGCGGACTGTTGGCAAACATCTTTTGCTATCTCTTCCTTCCCTCTTCACGCATTGGCTGCATCTCCTCTATCTCTTTCTCTCTCTCTCTCTGACATTTGGATCTATCATCGTTAGCCGGGCGTGCGTGCTTCTGTTGCTCGTGTTTCTGTATGTAAATATATATTTCGCTTGTGCCTTTCCTGTTGAATCCCTCCGTTGTATTGTTGCGTGCGGGTACGTGGGTCTGTCATCCACTCAACGATCCTCGTCTTCGACTCGTTGCTCTCTTTGTTCTCGCTGCCCTCCTTGCCAGTGGCCCTTGCCCCCACTGACGTGTTGCTGCTCATCCGCAAAGGTGGTGCACAGCATTCCTACGGAAAAAAGAAAACGAACGATCGTTTATTTTGGGCTCGTTGGAAGGTGGGGCAGGAGTAAAGAACACCCCTCCCCCTTCTTTTGTTCGCACATCGCCCACCTAGAAAAGGGCTTGCGAGGGCAAGGAAACTTTAAGAGCGTTGGTCCACCAGGCGAGGCAGGCTCTCCCCGTGTTGGAGACGTGAGCACAGCAAGACACCTCACTCACACTTAAACCCGAAGAGAGCGAAATATTGAAGCTTTCGGAAAGGAGGGGTCAACAGGCTTGTTATTCTTTTTCGTTTCTTTTGCTTTCGGCAAGCATATCCTCTCACTACCCTCAACCATTATCACCACCTATCCGCACGCTCCACGTCTTCCCCGCGCACGCGGACTGACACCAGCCACACGAGCACCTTCCTCTAGGTTTGCTCGCTCTCTCTGCGTATTCTCTTTCTGTTGTTTCACCTGCGCAACAAGGAAGACGTCGATCTACCCTTTTTTTTTCTCTTCCCCCCCATACACACACACTCTTCCGTTCTCTATCCCTGTCGACACATCTCTGCTGTTTGGAAGAGTCTACTTTTTTTTTTATTCTTCTCTTTGCACTTCCAAATCGTTTCCTGCTAATTCCGTATCCTGAGTGTCCAGTGCCTTTGTCGGCGTGTCTGTGGTAAGACGGAACAGCGAAAACGAGAGCATCGCTGATCTCGGGCAGCGGCTGGAGATCGAGGGCGGGCAGCTTCCACATACGTAGCGCTTCAGGTTGCACGGTCTGTGAGCTGGTGCACGTGTGTGCTTCACAAATCCCTCTTGTTCCGTGATTTTTTCTTGCGCCACGTCTGCATTACTGGTGTTTTTTGGAGGTGTTGCTCAACACTCTCTTTCGTCGTCGTGTGTAGCTCTTTCTCCCTTCCCCTTCTATCTCCTGAACTCTCCTCTTACTCTCGTACCACCGTTCCCCCTTGTCTTCCTTTGAGTCTATTAGTGTGGCACAGCACCTGCCGTTCGCCCTCCTCCCTGTCCCGAATCGGTGCCGTCTTCTCTCTCTCTCCCTCTTCTTTGCTTGCCTCTCACCCACGCTCTGTGCCGAAGCTTCTGCTCCTCTGTGGTGTACCACCCCGTGTGCTTGCGCTTCTCGTGTGGTGGAGCATCATACATCAGCGTCATTGGTGCACTGTTTTTTTTTTGCACGCACCTATTTTTCTTTTTCCTTTTAGCCATCTCCCTCCCTCCTTCCCTCTCTCTTCTTTGAGCGCCTGATCGTCTCCCTTCTGATTTCTTTCGTGGCGTCCACTTCTTTCTTTTGTCATTTAGCCTTGGACACTCTCTCCCAAGTCACTGTCTCTCCTATTCCTTCACCTCTCCGTCTCTCGATTGGCCCCGCCTTTTCTTTCATTTCTCTGCATCCGCTTCTTGGAGCGCTTTCTCTCTCTTCTTTTTCGTTGCATCTCCCCTCCTTCCCTCCCTCCTCGTCGCTCACGCCCTCGTTTGTCGCTTGCCTATCCGCTTCTTTTCCTGTTCTCCACCCTATCCTTCGTCTCCTCCCCCACTCTCCTCTTACGTTGTTGTTTATCCCCTTCTTTGTTTCTCCTCTCTGCTTCATACTGTTCTTTTCTTTTTTTCGTCGCTGTTAGCACCCCTTTTGTCTCTCTTCAGCTTTCCTAGCGTTTGTGTTTCTGTTGTACGTCTTCTCGCCTGTGCGTATACTTGCTAGTTCAGTGGGTGCTCGTGCGTGTCGTTTGTAGTCATCTTTTCACCGTCTCTTCACCTTCTGAACAGTCTACGCTTCCTCTCCACTTGTTGTTTCGTGAACTCGCTTCTGCTTTGCCTCTTCGTTACGCCCTCGCTCTTTTCCCTCTGTTGGTATAGGACCTCCCTTTCTTTTCCCATTTCGCATTCTGTTCGTTTTTTCTTTTCGTCGCCCGCACGTGTCTTCAGAGCCTCCTTGCCCAGCATCTGGCCTCTGATTGCACCGCATCGTATCCCTTCTTTTCCTGTCGCGTAACGTGGTGCTCTTGCATGGTGCCCCTCTGTTGTTTTCAGCTGCTGTCCCTCCCCCTGGTTGTATTTTTCGCTTCCTATCCTGTTGTCTTCTCGTGCTTTACGTTCCCTTCTATTTTGTTTTTCGCTTTGACGCCCTTTACCGCCACCACCACCACCGTCTCTCTACCGCACGCCTTACCCTTTTTTTTAAATATATATACATATATCTCAAACAGTAAGGCGTCTGCTCTTCTCTAGTCGTGCGCTCCTCGTCAATTCGTAGCGAGAACGCATAGCAGAGTAGAAAAGCGAACAAATCACACGTGCAGAGTGCCTCTTCTTTCTGTTTTGTTTGACAAATCAGCTCCGGTGCACAGCATCGTCATTCTGGCCAACGCCATCACCTCACAGTCCTTTGCCCATCACTGCCGCAGCAGAGGAGGAGCAAGAATCGCAACAAAGGGCTAACGTCAAGAAGAGGTCTGAGCCTAGTAAGTGCGCTTCTGTTTACCAGCGCATTCGCAGCCAACCTTGTTTTGCGTTGCTCTTGCCCTCCTCTCTTGTACGGGCACTCGGAAAGGAAACAGAGCGAAGGCGTCGCTTCTGCAAGCAAGGTAGGGCGTTCAGATAGCAGCGCAAACACGCGAGCGTTGAGTCAACGCAAACGAACGCCGCAATAATAATAAAAGCAGGTATCCGTGGGATCGTGCTGTGCAGTGCCTTCTCACTCCCTCTCTACAGGGGCACACACACATTAACACACACAGACGTACATTTGTACACGCACAAGGCGGCAATCGTGGGCAAGTACAAAAGGATACGCTCTCCCGAAACGTGCGTTCATTTCACAAGTGGCCTGAGAAAACGCATATCTGAGTGCGTGCTTTTGCTTGCGTGTGTGCGTGTGTGCACGCTGCTTCCTCTACATTGGCCACGCCGCTTTTATTCATCATCCCTATCTGCTCTGTCACGTGATAGCCTCGTGTGCCCACCCTTGACTAATTTTTCTTTTTGGTGTGCGTACGTGAAGCGTGTATCATCTCGACTGTTGCTTCCGTGCTTGGTGCGTGTGCGGGTGGGTGCCAGCTAAGGTCTCTGCCTGGACTACCCTCTCCCGTTCTCCCGTTCTCCCGCTCTCCCTCTCCCCACTTCAGCAGCGCTTATAGTTTTCTTTCCCTGCTCTGCCGTGCTTTGGTGTACTCTCTTCGGATTGCCTTCTATCCTTGTGTGAAGTTTTACTTGTCTTTTGTTTTTTTCTTTCGAATCAGAGGTAGTTGCTCGTTACCTCTCTATTCCCGCACTTCTCCGTTCTCCCTTTTCTTTTCCTATTTCTCCTTGACTTCTTTCGTTACCCTCACTCTCTCCTCTCCCTCTTCGTTACCCATCCCCTTCTCTTCAGGTGCCCTATTGCGTTTGGTACTGACGTTACCCTCCCCACTTAATCCCTTCATCACAGCGGGTCTGTCTGTGTCCGCGCGTGCTTGCGCGGCTTAGTGCGTGCGTTCTTTCTTATTTTCCTTTTCTGCAGCTTCCGGCTACATTTTATCGTACTGCCACCGTCGCTGCCGCCAAACTCTGCGTTTCACGCACTATTTTTTCGGCCTTTTCGATCTCCCCCTTCTATCCGCCTCACTTTGTCTTCTTCGCCTCTCTCCACTGCTCTCTTCCTCACACCTTCCTATACGGCTTCTGCCCTTGGCCTCATAGTTTTTTTTTGTGGCCTCGCGCGTGACTGTGTGTGTGTGTGTCCTCGTGCACGCGTATCTTTTGCAGTCCGCTTCGTATTGGCTTATTTCTCTGTGGATAGTTTTGTCTTTGTGTGTGTGTATTTGTCTCTTGTTGTCTTTGCGTTAGTGTTATCGTTTCATTATCTCGGTGTGCTCACCATTGGCTTTTTTTACACGAACAATAAAACGGCGTTGCGTCCATTTTTTCTCTGCTGTGTGCGTGCGTGTGTGTGCCCGCGACTTCGCCCACTCCCCTCTCTTCTCCACAAGGGGTTACACTCTGTTTTGCCGTCTCTCTCTCCTCTTGCTGTGTGTGTGTGCGTGTGCGTGTGCGCACAGGGCTCTTTATTCTTCATTCTCTTCCCCTCAGCGTCTGTTAATTGCCTGTGAGTACTGCGTGGACTCCACATCGAGGCAAGGAGTCTCTGGTTCACCCCCCACCCACCCCACCACACACACACACACACTTGTCCCCTCGCCGCTTTCTCCTCTCAGCACCTCTTTCTCTCTGAGAGGTTCACCTGGCGCGCGCGACGAAGGAAGGCATCGTAAAGACACAGAAGTGTGCTGCGAAAGAGGAATAGAAGGCACAGCTGGGGCTGGTTTGCCGGTGTGTGCGTGTGTGTGTGTGTGCCGACGCTGTTGCCTTTGCCACTCGCTTTACCCTTTTCTTTCTCCCTTTTGCCCTTTTCGTGAAGTTTCTATTTTTTCTCTTTTTTTCAGTCTTGTCCGTTTGCCGACGCAGAAAATTGGATCTGCCGGCCTCGCTCTCCCCCTGTCTCTCTTCCTCATTCCTTTTACCGCCTCTGCGCGTCTCCTTCCCTCGTAGCGGAGAGCAAGCAGAAAACGGAACAACAACCAAACGGTGGGCGTTCCCAGCAGAGGTGAGGTGGGGCAGTGTAAACGCTGGCCGCCGCCGCCGCCGCCGCAGCAGCAGCAGCCATACAAAATCAGAACACGCCGAAACAACGAAGACGGCACTGCTTTTTTTTTTTGCTTCTTTTGTTGTTTTCTGGCGATCTCGTCGACTGTTCTTTTGGTAAAGCGGGTGACGATCACGAGGCCATTGGAATCGCATCAGTGTGACAGACGCCAGCGCCTCTGCCCGCATATATATATATATTTTATATATTTAGTTCGGTGGATTGAGTGATCTCGGCCGTCGGTCTTTTGCGCTCCCTTCATTGTTGCATCACCACACACATACGCACGCACGGCGCCCGGTAACGATGTCTTCACCACATGGGCACCAAAATGTGCGGACGGGAGCCGCCGCCCCACCCCAGCCGCCTACAGTTATGCTGACTGCCGTGTCTGTAACGCCGCAGGGCAGCACCACGCCCCTCACCTGGCCATCGGGGTGGAGTCGCTGCAGTAGCAGCAGGGCACCAACGGTCACTTCTGTGGCCCTTTCTTCATCAGTGCAGGACCTAGGTGGAGCAGTACGACTGACGAGCTCATCATCGGCGTGCTATGCGGAACCCGCCTCCATACTCGGTGCCGGTAGCGCGGGCACAGCACCGTTTGAGATGCTTGCCTCGCCACAAGAGCAACAGAAGCAAGCAGAACTGCACGGGAACCGTGATGAGCATCTCATGGTCTCCCCGCCGCTGGTGGACTCTGCTAGGGAGAGCTGCAATGGCGACGAGAAGACTTTTATTTTTCAGCTGCGCGGCCTACCGTTCGCTGCAACCAGAGAAGACGTTGAGGCCTTCCTGCGTACTGTTGACTACCAGCGATTGGACATTGGAGCACTGGCCACTGGGGAGTCCAGTGGCAATGCTTTTGTGGAGCTGAGGGGCCCATATGCTGCCGAGCAACTTGGACGGCTGCACAACACAATAATCACTGTGGCTGCCGATGCTCGAATGCCAGCACGAGAGCGCCCTCGCCCGCGTTATGTTGAAGTTCTCAATGCCGACTCTACACGGAGAGAGCAGGTGTTGCGTGTCGATGCGCGCACAGCGAGGAGTGCTTTACCGCTGCAACGCCGCGCTCGAGTCGCGGCAGCAGCAGCGGCAGCCACAAGCATCCTCTCATCCGCCGGCGTCTTGACGGAGGCACAGCAACAGCAGCCCGTGTCACAGTTTCAGCCAATGATTCTCAGTCAGCCGCCGCCGCAGCAGCCCTTAGCAATATCTGCCGAGGGTAATGTTCGGTACTTTATCACGCCTGCAGTGATGGTGTCGCCTTCGGCGCAGTGCTACATGGAATTGCCAAACCACGGCAGCCCCTCCAACACCTCGTGGGGTCCCTATGCGCTGCTATCGCCACAGCAGTCACCGCTGCAGAGCTCACCTTTGCTGGCATCGCCGGTGCCAGTGCCAGGTCTTCTTGGGCCGCGGGCTGAGACGGTGGCCACCTCTGGCATACCAGCTATGCTGAATGCTCAGAATATGGAAGGGAGTGGCCTGGTGCCTGGCTCGACACTGGCGCCTTTTCCTGGCTACCAGTTGGTCGCACCCATCGCACCACAGATGCAAGTGCCGCCGCAGCGGCGCGTGCTTAACAGGCCAAATGTGTCTTACTTTCTTGTCGCTGCAGTACCTGCACGCTCTTCGACACAGGCGGCGGCGCAGAACACCTACTATGTGGAAGCGCCGCCGTCTGCACCTGCAGCCGCCTCGAACAGTTATTTTCACTCGAACGGTGGCAGTGCATGACGCCCTCCCACTTCTCCCCATCCTCCCTGAACAGCCACATCAAGGTCTACATGGGTCGCGGCAGTCAGGCGTGATCCGCATTGGTTGCGTGGTTGATGGTATTGTTGCGCTTCTTCTTTTTCGTTCTTCTCCCCTTTGCGTCGGATTGAGTGGGCGTTTTTTTGTTGCCTCCGCTTTTTTCCCCTTCAGTTCGCTTTATCGCGTTCCCTTTTGTCCTTCACTCCTTATCCCATGTGTTCACCCTCTTGTTTCTCCCTAATGCCGTGCGCGACTACACGTCCTCCGTTTTCTGAGTCTCACATGCTGCGTTCAATGCGTGCGTGTATGTGTGTGTGCGTGTGTATTTTTCCCCCTTCTTCGCTTCCAGGGGACGACCCCCCACCACCTCCTCCTACTCCCCTCCACACACACACGCGAAAAAAAAGTGCGTTGCTACGAGCATACGCATGCCCATTCACCCCCAGGCCCCTCCCCCACGCCCTCGCAGCATTGCATTCAGTCTTTCTCGGCCACGAATCGACACCCTTTCCCTACGCATTTCATCTTGGCGATACTCTTTTTCGTTTTCTTAACTTGCTCTTTGTTTTACTCGATATCCGCGCGGCTCGCCTTGGTGTCTCTCTTTTGGCTCTTGCCTTCATCCTGTAATGGTGTGCGTTATTATGTCGCACGTGGAGCTTCCGTTTTTGTTTTACCCCTTCCCCCCTCTCTCTCTTCCTCCTCCGCCTCTTTTTTCTTCTGTTCGAGTCTATGATCTTTTCTTTACTAACGTTTCGTCCTGCTCTCTTTACACAAGGCGAGCACAGACGTACCGCACGCCAACGCCTCCGTCACCGTACGCATCGCCACCTCATCGAATCCCCTCGCCCGTCTTCCTTCCTTCACTCCTTTCTTCTTTGCGCCTCACGTAAGGGCATACGGAAAAAAAAACGGGGGCAATAGGGCTATCCTGGTGCGCTGATACGCATATTGCCACCGTTTTTACCTCACCTCTGGGACCCCCTTTCTGATCTCCGCCTCACAAATGAATCGTTTTCCCCCTTTTTTTCTTGGCATACTCGAGAAAGCGAAGTAGTCGCTCGTTGCGCGTTTGAGAAGACGAGGATGTGCTACTTCTTACGTTGCCTTCACTTAACGTTTCTTCTGCTCCCTTTGGGCTGCCACGGATTGCATTGTGTGCGCGTATGCATGTGTTGCACCCTTCTTCAATGCCGATCGACAGGACACTGGCACACACGGCGGGCTTCTGTGTGCTGGTTCCTTTTTCCCCTTTTCTTTCCCTTTTCCTTGTACCTTCGCCACTCTTTTCCCCTTTCCTTTTTCATCTATCTTGTACCTTCCACTCAGCTTAGGTCGATTTGCTTCCTCCTGAGTACCTTACGCACTTGTGATGGCGCACGGCTGTCGTGTTTCTTCTCAAGCCCACGGCATCTTCCGGCTACTGTTGGCCTGTCTCGCCATCGGGCAGAAGGTGCGTGTTCACTGGTGTACGTGAGTGCATGTGGAGAGGAGGCAGGAGGTGCATCGACGGCCTAACGTGTGCATTCGCACCTCGTTTACTCTTGTTCTCTTCCCCCCTTTGCATCTCCCCTGTCTTCCTTATGTCCCTCTTTTCTATCTCGCTGCCACGCTGGCCTGCAGATCCTCAGGTATAATCGGCTCTCAGACGCACAGCTTTTCTCGTGATCTCTTTTCTTTTGTTCATCCTTTCTGGGTGCTGATGCGCTCACGCATATGGTGTGCCTCTTTCCTTCGTTTTTTTTTTGTGTGTGCATGTGTGTTCTTCTCAGTGTTATGCCGCCCCTTTTTTGTTTGTGTCTGTGCGCGTGTCTTTTCGTTTCTTTTTTCGTTTGAAAAACATTTCAGACTGTGCCCTTTTTGCTTCTTTCCTCCCTCTTTTTCAGTCGCTTAGCTCTTTCCGTTGTGCGGGTGCGCTTCTTTCTATGTTGCGTGCGCCGTTGCGCGTGTCACCCTTCTCTCTCTCACCCAAACCACCACAGCGCCCCCCCTTTTCTTTTTTCGGAGTCTTCTCTTCAGCTTTCGTTTCACCCCTTCCTCCCCCCTCTCCCTCCCTCTCTCTCTATCTTCCTCGGTGCATGCTCTCTCTTTTCCCTCCCATGTTCATCTCTATTTCCTTTTTGAGACCGCGCGTACTGAGTCCTTGCTTAGAGGTGACGTTCTAAGGCCTGACCCTGTTCACTAGCTCCAGCCTCTTCGGCTTTCTGTCTACCGCTACGGGCTATACACAACCGCGTAAAAAGCGAAGCACTCATGGAGGTGACCGCACATTTTGCCGCTGCATACCGCAATCCCTTTCGTCACTTCCTCTTCAGCCCTCCTCTTCCTCCTCCTCTCCCCTCCCCTTCGAGCCACAGAGCAGTTGTTTTGCATCACCGAAAGAAAAAGGAATACAGTACGCGAACATGGCACCACCGCAGAACGTGCAGCCAACAAGGCTCTACACGCAGCCCCCTTTTTTCCCCGCTTACGGCGCAAACTATAAGGTAGACAGCAAAGAAGTCAAAGAGCCAACGCCGCACCGGCCTTCTGCTTCTCGTGCATGGCTGTTCTTTTTTTTTTCCAGTTCGTTTCGTGAGCGAATGATCTTATCCAGACTCAAATTCAACTGGGCGAGGAATTTTTTCGTTTACTCGTGGTCAGGTAGCCGCAGCAAAAGCAGCACATCAAATCGGAGATTGGGACGGGGGTAGAACTACGCTGCTCTCTCAGGCATTCTTCCTCCGTTTTTTTTCTTGCATGTGCGCTCGTTTGTGTATTCCTGGAAATAGAAAACGACTGTATAGCATTTTTTTCGCCTCTCCCTCTCTCTTTCTTTTGAGTGGTATGATCCCTACTGAGAGGATGTGCGCTGTACGCACTCACATGGAAAAGAAAAACAAAATAGCAAAAAAAATTAGCTTCCCCATCCATTCCCTCGTTGTTGTCCTCTCGCTCTCCCTCTCTTTTTTTCTCGTTTCTTGGCGTGCTTGCTCTGCACCCTCGCCCTTGCGCCCCCTCCCTGTCCCCCCTCAAACACTTTGCGAGTCGTCTCGCTTCCACGTTTGTGTTGTCCTTTCTTCTCCTTCCTTTTTTTTCACTTTGGCGACCCTTCTCCTTACGACTTCTCGCGCCGTTGGCTATCTGCATGCGCATAGGTTCCCTGACTTCTCTTTCCTGCAACAGCGTCTCCTCCCCTTGTGCAGTGGCTCTTTCGTTTTTTTTTTGGTTTTCTTCCTCCGTCTCTTTGAATGCGTCATTCGGTCTCTGAGTTCTTCCAAGAATGTGGGCCTCATACATTCGCTTGATGCTCACCCTATTCCCTCTTCCCCCCTCCTCCTCCTCCTCTCCCACCCTTCTTTGTGTCGCCTTTTCATGCGTCGTTGATCATGCCTTTCCCATTTTAATATTGTTTTTCTTTGAAGCGTACTCTCCCATTGCTCTCTGTGGTTGTGTTCACCCTCTGAAGGCTAGTTCGTCGAAGACTGATGCCGGTCTCGCACGGTCATAACCCTTCATACCCGCTCCCTCCCTCCCGTTCCCTCTCTCCTCCCCGTAAGATGTCACTCTCGCATTGCCCTTCTCTCTCTTTCTCTCTGTCTTCAGGGCGCTGATGACACGTGACGTTTTCTGCCTTACCCCCCCTCTCATCACTCCTTCAGCTCGTCTCTTCTGCTCAATAACATTAGCCTCACTGCAGGTGTTCCTCCTCGAAACCTCTACTGGGATAACCGATTGGCATGGCTGTCTCCCGTCTCCTGTTTTCTTACCCTTGCGGCCATCGACATGGTACGTACCGCCTCATCCCGGTGCCGGCCTGCCGTTCTGTGTCTGTGCGGAGGCCATGAGCATGCAGCCTGCCTATTCAGAGCGCGCCTCCGCTAGACACGCTCACCCCAGACAGTACCCCAGGAAGCCGTGCCGTCTGGCGACTGGCCACGGAAGCGAATAATGCCAGCGCGGTGCGCACGTGCTGCCGACCTTCGCCGGCGTGGTGTATCTCTTCCAGAGAGCAGAAGAGCGCCAGTGGTGGAGGGAAGGGCTGCGGGCAAGGATGCATGCTGGTCAGCCATGCGGTGGGTGGCCGCAGCATCTGCGACGGAGGCAGCCCAGCTCGTCGTTGGAGGACCCGCCGTCTGCCGGGGAGCTGGGAGAAAGGAATGAAGTGATGGCAGCGTGCATTTTTTCTGCGGACCTATCGGAGGAGCCGCACAGAGCCTTCAGAGGCATGATATTCCTCGTACCCTTCCACCCACCTCCCTCTCCCCTTTCTTTACATCTTTTTCTGCCTCGTTTCAGTGCGGTTCTCGTTCCCTCCGCTCCCTGCCCTCCCGCGTTAGCCTGAGTGTTGCGTTGCCTTTCCGCTTTGCTATTTGCTCTTCTCCCCCACCCTTGTGTGCACGTGTAACTATGCATATTCGTACCCAACGAAACAGCCAAAAAGCACCCTTTAGTAGCTTGTTGAAGTCGTGTACCGAAATATTCCGACGCGCACCGTTTTGTTGGTTCCGTCTATACTTCTTTTTTCCGCTGACCGCGGCCCCGCAGGGAGGGGAATATACGCTCATATCCGACGATCCAAGTATATGCAAGAATGGTATCCGCTGAAGACTGTCGCATCACCTCTGTCCTCCCTCTCCTTGGTCGGCCTCACAGCCCACCAGTGAGATTAGCGCCGTCACACTGACGCGGAAGTGCGACGAAACCGAAGGTCAGCATACACGCACACACACGAAGAGGCTGCTTCGCCGGTGTCGTGCTCGGAGATTTGGTTTGTTATACTTCAGCCATTCGGTGTATGGGGGGTTAACGCACACGTCTCCTTTCCATTTTTTTGCTCTCCCTCTCTCTGAGTTTCTCCTCCTCGTCCACACGTCAATCCGGAAGCCCGCTGTTTTTTTATTCGCTTCTCTTTCCCTCTCTTCTCTTCTCGGCTCTCTCTCGCGGTCACTTCAGAAGCGTGTCGCTGTCTTGCCGGGGCCTCCGCTATTGCGGCGGGGCAGCTCCTCCAGCCGCGGCGCACTGACGTATGTGCGTGGTGCGGTAGCTGGCGTATGTATCTCTCACGCTTGGCGGGTGCCGACGGGTTTTACGGCCTTGCCTGTGAGCTGCCGTCAGCCGGACCCGACCAGCTTCCCCCCTCATGTCAGCCGCTATGTGGGACGTGGCGGGCGAGCGAGGGTGGAGCCCTGCAGTTTCGTAAAAGTCATGAACACCGCAAACGGCCATCGCGTGCGGGCGGAGTGCGGAGCCCCGCTTCCCCTATCTTGCGGTGGCCAACACGTTTGCGACATCGCCCCGGATAGGGTGGGAGATGGGGTGAATGCTCAACTCACGCATAGCCGCCTCCTCTCCCGCCCTCTCTCACTCTCTTTCGCCTGCCCTTTCTCATCTCACAGTGGTGTGGACTGGAAGTATTCGTCTTTTTATATATTTTTTAACAGTCATTTTTGGCCGTGTGTCAGTGTGTGCGTGTATGCCTCTTCCTTCTCTCGCTGTATTTTCATTTCTGATTACCCGCATCGAAGTCGCTCAACGCGTGTCCTTTTTTGTTTCGGTCTTTTACTGCCTGTTGGCAGCTGCCCACGCGTTTGTTGTGCTTTCCGTCTCTCCTCTTTTATGCGTTTCTGAGCGTTTTCTTTTCAATGAATCCTCCACGCTTTGGCGTTAATCCGTCGTCCTTCTCCCCCGCTCTCGCAAGGAGGCTTCGCGCAGCTGTCTCTCCTCCCCCTCCCTTGTCTTTTTCTTCCTCCTTTCCTCTTCAATGGCAGAGAACACGAAGACGATCGGTTGCGCCAGACGTGTTTTTTTTTCTGGTCTGCGTACGTCCTTGAAGCTGAGGTCCACTTCTCCCTCTCCTCTCCCTTTTCGTGTGTTGCATGGCGCACCCTCTCTCACCCCCTCATCTGCGCTCTTTCCCTTTGTTCGATGGCATGTTTACGTTACCCCTCTTTTGCTTTTTTTTATCATCATAGAAGCGTTTTTCTTTCGCTTGCTTCAGCGCACGTGTGCGTGTCTGTATGCTTCTTCGTTGGCGTTTTAGCCCTCTTTCTCCGCTGCTCGCCGCGCTCTTGCAAGCATAGGCGGTGGGGCTGCGTTCGAAAGTCTGTCTATCCGCTGAATGACGATGTAGACGCCTACTCACCAGCCTTTTTTTAAACCTCTCTTTTTCTGGCTGAGTGCTGCGCTTAGCCCCTCCCCTCCCCTCCCAGCCTCCCTCTTCTCCTCAACTCTGCCTCCTCTCTCTGCCGCACCCTTAGGGCTCCGAGCCCTTGCTTTGCACCGTGCATGCGACCTCTTGGTTGTCGGCCTGGGAACTTTTAGGAGAGAGTTGCGTCAGCGCATAGGGCATAAGAAAGGGAAAAATGATCAGGGGCGGAGGAGCACGGCAGGCCAGCGTGGCTGTCAGATCGTGACGTCGATTGTGTATGCTGCATCTCGTGCATGGGTGTCAAAAGGGAAATCGCACGCTGCGCTGCACGTTGTTTATATATGTATATACATATATTTGGATACATATATACTGACTATTTTTTTTTTGAAGTTATGCACTGCTGCGGGCGAGCCAGCAAGTTTCGTGTAAACCGTGCGAGCACGCGCACACTCACATACGTACACCCAATGGCTTGGGGAGGAGGAGAGGATTGAGCGAGAATACGCTCTCCAGCAGCTTTGGTGGGTTTTGCAGTGCCATCGCTTCAGTTCTTTGCTTCTCCGCCCGCCTCTGCTCCTTTCCCGTCGATTAATTTACTCGGCCTACCGTCCTGCTTTGGTGTTCCGGCTACCTTTCATCAGCTGCTGTGCAGTGGTTTACTTCGCTCCATGAATGCTCGAGTTAGAGCCCCTCTCTCTTTCCCGCAGTCTTTCTTACCCATGCAACGGAGTCGCTGCCCTTCTCCTTCTGCGTAAGCGATTGTTGTGCCTTCCTGTGCGACGCGCCCGAGCAGGTCACCGCGAAAGGAACACGCATACAGCGTGCCCACCGGCCCGGTCATCTGGGCATAAGAAGGAAGAAAAGTGGCCTGTGGACGACTATGCGGCGAAGGAGAGACGCTCTAGAGCGTTTTTTTTTGCTCATGCAGAGGCACGTGACGATGGCTTTGGCGGTCCGTGACGGCTCCTCGCGGGGGGCCGCACGGCGGCCGCATACAGTGAAAATCCGTAAGAAATCGCCAAGACGGTACTATCCGACTTTTTGCTGTTACTTTATGCTTTCAGTTCCGATCCTCTCTCTGCCTCTCCCCATGTGTGTCTTTGTGTGTGTGTGAGCTGCTCCTCCTTCTTACCACCCCTGCACGCCTTCTTTTCCTCTCTCACGTTCCGCTTACACACGCTCTTGCTTGCGTTCGTTCAGTCCTTTTCTTCGTCGCCCCTCCTTCTCCCCCCTCTCCCCTCTCCCCTCCTCCTCAGCGTCGACTTCTCGTCCATCTCGCAGCCTCTTTTCTCGTTCTCGCTCGCTCGCTCTCTGCTTTTCCCTTACATGTACACGTACACCTCCTCCCTTCGCTAGCTCGCGACCCCCCCCGCTGCATGACGGCAGGGGGGCCGGCGCAGGGGTATGCGCGTGTGAACAGGAAGGAGGTAGATCAGTGAGAGCGACAACTGAGACATGAGGAAGGAGTGATGCGACGCAGCTAATGCCCTTCCTTCCCGCCCTCACCTGCTCGAGTTCACGGTCAAAGGCGGCAGCTAGACGAAGAAAACGAAGCAGGAGCCCCCACAAATGAAGGGAGGCTCGTATCGCGGTGGACGATGCAGATGATTGCGTTGATGATGTCTGTCTGTATGTATGTGTGTAGGTAAGTGTGTGTGTGTGTGTACATCAATGACGCAGCAAGCGCGCTGCTGTTGGTCGGCTTCTTCTCTCTTTCCATCAGGGTATTCGTCCCCCCCTCCGCATTGGTCAGCATTTCTTTCCGTGCGGCAATAACGGCCGTATTTCCTTCCTTTCTTTTCGACTGGCACTCCTGTGAACCGCTCTCCGCTTCTCCTGCCTTTCAGCAGTGACTCCCTCGGGCGCAGCACCCACATGGTGGTGAAAAAGCAGAAGGAGAAAGAGGTTTGATGCCAAATGAGATGGGGACTAACTCACGCGCCTTCGCTCTCGAGCATGAACATGCGCGACAACGCGGCTGCGCGCCAAAAGATGGACAAGAAGTTCGTCGAATTTTTTTCCAGCACCCTCTTTTCCACGCCTCTTATCGCTCTCCCTTGCACGCGCCACTATACTGGGGGGGGGTGATGGAGGGGGCGCAGCGTCCTTTCTGAGCTGTTTCGCGCATGCCACGACAGAGAGGGGAATGGAGCAAAAAAAAGGATGCAAACTCAAGCATAGACCTCATCACTCTTTCTATAATCAGAGCACGTGCGTGCACGCGTGTTTGTGTGTCATCGGCCTCTTCAACTCTTCTTCCGCTGTGTCTTTGTTGCATCTTTAGAGTACTCCTCCCCCACCCCCACCCTGTACTCGGTGCAGTCACTCTTCTTCCCTTTTTGCGATCTCCCCATGTTTCGCCCCCCTTCCCCCACCACACACACACACGCAAGCACACAAACTTCCTATTTTTGGAAAGTTTGCACACCTTTGAATGCACGCGCGTGCTTCCGTCCGCCCGTTTACGTGCCGTTCATCATGATAGATGCTCCACATACCACCCCTTGTCTCTCTTTCTTCCCCCTTTTCCGTCCTCCTGCGGCCTTTTTTGCTGATGTTGACTCTGGTGCGCTTGGTGTTGATAGGTGTGTCTGTGTGTGTGCAGCGTTTCTTTTTTTTTTTCGACGTCTCCCACTTCCTCCAAGTGTCTTCGTAGAAGTGGTGTCTCTTTCCCTTCTTCGCCTCTTCGCCGTTTCCCCTCCGATTCGCTGTCTGCGTTTGCAATCGTGGTCACTTCTTCCTTTTTATTGCTGTTGCTTTCACAACCCTTCTCCTCTTTCATCGTTTCTATTCTTTTTGTGGTGTTGTATACGGTGTACCAATGGTATCTCTGGCGGCTCGATGCACGAGCGTTTGGAAGAAGAGTCCAGGAAGATGGAGCTCATGCCTCTCAGTTTTTTTTCTGCCTTACCTTCCTCCTTTCCGACATCTATTTTCGCCCATCATCTGCTTGCAGCTTCTTCTCTTTTTTTTCCCGTTCATGGCCTCTTCCGCTTGCATACCTTTACTTTTTTTTGCACTGGCTCATTTCGTTCCTCCCGTACGTTGTGTGTAAATTTGTGCTCTGCATATGTGTATGTAGTACCGCTGTGCTGAAGCAACCAGGAAAAATAGCATAGCGATGCGTGTATATCTGTGTCTCTGTGTGTGTGTGTATGTGCTGCGTTTGTGTGGATATGGAGTCCTGCGCATCTCTCCTCTCCGCGCTCTCTTGTTGCGCCTAATGGTTTTGTGCCTATGTGCTCATCCGGTTAAATCGATGCTTCTCTGCGAGCATCAGTCTCCTCTCCCTCCTCATGCTCATATCTCTGCCCCTGTCCAAAGTGGTTTTCAAGTCGGCGACCCATTGTTTTTCCCCCTTTTTCTGTCCTCCTCCGGTGTGTGAACTCGTGCAAGCGCGTGCGTTTGTTTGTGTGCGCGTAGATATGCAGAATATCGGCTATGTAGCCATTCATCCGAGCATTCACGCGCATATGTGGGTGTGCATGTATACCCCATCTCTCGCCTATACACTTTCTCCCTTTTGTGTCCGTTGTACCCCCCCTCTTTTTTTCGTCTAGTCGCCAGAGCTCTCACCAGAGTGTGGTGGCTGTGGTGCGTACGTGCGTAAGTATGAGCGTGTCTTGTGTGCTTGTGCGAATGGGGCGTCGTTGTATCGTTGTGTGTACGTAAGTGTGCGTGCACGGGTGGCCATGTGGCCATATTCAGCTCCTCTCTCTCTATCCGTATCTGTCCCCTGGGTAATAGTTGGTGGTTGAGGTGGTGTTAGCTCTAGCGATGTGGTGGCGACGTGCACATGCCTGCCTCTCAGAAACACCAACAAGCGCATTTTTTTTGAAAAAGATCTAATTTCAATTGCTTCATTATTGCACGCGTGAGCATCAGAGTAGGGCAGTGAGCATGCGTGGCGGCGTGCTGGATAGCACTAGAGGATATGCGTCGCTTCGACTTCGTCGTTGAGCCTCCTCTAATGGACCACAGAGCGCTGAGTAACGGGTGCGAGACATCAGATGAGATAGGCCTGCCTCTGTCTGTGGCTGTGGCTGCAGATGTGTGTATTTCATGTGCCTCATCAAAGAAATGATAAATGTGAAACGCATACGCACACACGGGCGCGTGTGCGTATGCGTATACAAAGAAACAATGCGAAAAAAAGGCACGCCGCCGTGGGAAGCAGTTGTCGACTCAGCTCTCTCTTTTTCTTGTTTTATTGGATGACGATGACAGCGCTGTCGTGACTTCTTTCTAAGTAATCCGATGGCTGAGAAGCGATACGCACTCGTTAGCCGAAGGAACCTCTTGGAGGTTACATTCAGCAGTGAATCGTATGCTTTCTGTGGCTCGCAGAGTAGGTGAATGTGCACTGTGTCCCGCGTGAATGAGCACTTCCCGTTACCTGCGTCGTTGATACCCTTTCCCCTCCCTCTTCCTTTTAATGTCGCCGCAGTCCCTCAAGGAGTGCAGGCGCGTCTGCCAGAGGAGACGGTCCGAGAAGAGCAGCATCGACAGCTCCTTTCCTTTCTCTCCGCGTTCACATCAACCTGCTCAAACGGAAGTGAGTACGTGTGCGTGCGTGTGCAACTGCTTGCGTGCTGACTCCAGTGCCTTCATCTTGGTCATCTTCTCGTACGTGAGACGAGTTGGTGAGTGCACCCATAGAAACAGATGCACAGACACAAAGATATAGGCATTCTCAAATAAGGGACTGATAGCTGTCGCATCACCTCTGTCCTCCCTCTCCTTGGTCGGCCTCACAGCCCACCAGTGAGATTAGCGCCGTCACACTGACGCGGAAGTGCGACGAAACCGAAGGTCAGCATACACGCACACACACGAAGAGGCTGCTTCGCCGGTGTCGTGCTCGGAGATTTGGTTTGTTATACTTCAGCCATTCGGTGTATGGGGGGTTAACGCACACGTCTCCTTTCCATTTTTTTGCTCTCCCTCTCTCTGAGTTTCTCCTCCTCGTCCACACGTCAATCCGGAAGCCCGCTGTTTTTTTATTCGCTTCTCTTTCCCTCTCTTCTCTTCTCGGCTCTCTCTCGCGGTCACTTCAGAAGCGTGTCGCTGTCTTGCCGGGGCCTCCGCTATTGCGGCGGGGCAGCTCCTCCAGCCGCGGCGCACTGACGTATGTGCGTGGTGCGGTAGCTGGCGTATGTATCTCTCACGCTTGGCGGGTGCCGACGGGTTTTACGGCCTTGCCTGTGAGCTGCCGTCAGCCGGACCCGACCAGCTTCCCCCCTCATGTCAGCCGCTATGTGGGACGTGGCGGGCGAGCGAGGGTGGAGCCCTGCAGTTTCGTAAAAGTCATGAACACCGCAAACGGCCATCGCGTGCGGGCGGAGTGCGGAGCCCCGCTTCCCCTATCTTGCGGTGGCCAACACGTTTGCGACATCGCCCCGGATAGGGTGGGAGATGGGGTGAATGCTCAACTCACGCATAGCCGCCTCCTCTCCCGCCCTCTCTCACTCTCTTTCGCCTGCCCTTTCTCATCTCACAGTGGCGTTGACCGTATAGATGTACAAAAAAGCAGATATAGCCAACATATTTCACGGCGAAGGCGTGCGCTCTGGCATGCGGACACCGGTGTAGAGGGCAGTGTTTTTGCAGCTATGCTCTTTCACAACAGTGTCGTAGCCTGACACACTCCGTAAAAGGCAGAGGCACCAGTGAAGTGCCGTTCTCTCTGGTTGCGAGCGAAGAGCGGGAAGCCGAGCCACTTGCGGGCTCCGTACAGTTGCCACTCAAGCGAAAATGAATGCCGTGCGAGCCACACATATGTGTGTATTACTGTTGTAGGGCACCAGGCGGGTCTCTGGCGAGGCGCCGAAAATGGGTACGCTTGGGTGAATCTGCAGCGAGAGGGAGGAGACACCAAAAGTGCGAATGTGGCGCGAGCCCGAGGAGCGGGGTGAAACAGGAGGACTCGGAGAGATGAAGGGTGGGCCCGAAAGCGCCATCTATACGGAAGAGGGCGATGCTGAGAGAGGTGAGGAGGGTGGCCTCTGGCTCACTCCGCGACCAGTGGCAGATGCTCATGGTAGCGGCAGAAGACGAGATGACGGCTCAGTATACCATCGCGTGCTCGAAAGCGAAGATCCATTTACACTCTCTTCTTGGAGATGGTGGTGGTGGGCGGGGGGGAAGGGGAAGGGGCCAAGAATATCTGTTAACGGTTGCAGGGGTCACAGCCGGATTATGTGTTTTTTTTTTTGGTGGGGGACGTGGTTCGCCATACTGTCGACTACGGACACTATTGCCAAAGTGGCTGAGACAGCAGCAGGGCAGAGAGGGATAGTTTAAGGTAAGGTGATGCGGAACGACGCAGAGGGCAGCTAAGCACTTGAAGGCGCAACGCTATCGTTGTAGATGATCTAGTGGCTTTGTTTCAGGCGCCCCACCTCCCACCCTTACTTTTTGACGTCAAGAAGGGCCCTCCCAATCCTTAGACGACGACGCGTAATGTGGCGGCCGCCTGTGATGCTCTTCTACTCGCTTGCTAGTAGCCTTGCTTGCCATGCGAATCGCCTCTTCATTCTGCTCGCTCTACAGATTTTGACGATTCTTCCCTTTTTTCTTGATTCTGTTTCATTTTTTTTTCACGCTGCCTGCTTCGCCCTCCCCTCCCTCCCTCCCGTTTTCTGCAACGGGCCTATGCGCTCGCTTTCTCTGCATCTTGGCGCTGACGATATCAGGCATTCTTCCGCGCCTGACCGCACAAACGGACGCAGAGAGAGAGGGAGGTTCTGAGCTTGTCCGGACGCAGGCAAGCGCACACGGACCTGACCAGCGAACACCATGGACGTGTCTTTAACGATGCGTGTGCGCCGACAGCCTGCCTTTGTTATCTTTACGCAAACGTTGCATGCGTTGGCCACTTCTTAGCACCCTCTGCCTCCTCTTCTGCGTCACTTGTGCTCCGGGCGGGCATATACGGGTGCCGCCTCTGCCTTCTGGTGCTCTGTTATCAGGCGGCCTGCGTTGTGTGCGTCTTCGCCGAATGAGCACGTGTGTAGAAAAGCCACTGTAGCACACACGAGAACACGGGCTGAACATTTCTTGCTACCCTAGATGTTGCCAGGGGCCTCCTGAGCTGTACGTTGGTGAACGTGCAACGCCCGGCGTCTCACTCAGAGGAAGAGTTCCTCTTTTGCCCGCAAAAAGGCTGCTGGCTCATGTCCGAGATCTGCACTTGTGTGTGTGATTGTGCAGATAGTGGGGACAGATGGAGGGAGGGTGCAGCAGCGTACGAGACTGAATCACGACTTCTCTGTCTGTATCTGTCTCTGGCAGGCAGGCACTCGTTTCGTTCACATTTTTGGTCCGTTTCCGCTGATTTTGCTCTCGGAGTGGCCGCTCCCCCCCACCTTTCTCTCCCACTAAGACACTCCTGCCGCCGCTGCTGTTGTCGTTGCTCACCTCCTTCCACGCCATGCGTCTGCTGCTGGCAAACGCGCATTTACGTGCACATCTGTGCGTCTGTCTGAAAAGGCGCCCCGAGCCGCGTGCAAGCGAACAAAACGACACAGCACCGATAAAGGGTGGCAATTCATCAGATAGGAGCGCCTGAAAACTGTCAACGCGTTGTACGAAGATGTGGCACGAAGGAACGGAAAGAAAAAAAAGTATCTTCTTTCAAAGTCGCTCTCGAGTGAAGGAAACCTTTCTAGGGCACTGCTGCACGACGGCGCCGGTATCCCTGCACCAACCGCCAATGCCGCACACGTTGCGCAGCGCAACTTTGAAAAGAGAGCGATAGAAGAGAAAAGAGCGAACAAAATAACAACAAGAGCAAAAAAAACTGCTCCGCCGCTGATCTTTGGCGCGTAATGCGCTCTCACACGCAGCGGCTGAAGAGTTCTGCGAGCGTCTGAGGGCGAACTTTGTGCTTGCCATCCTCTTCCCTTCCGTCGCTCACTTACTGCCTCTTTTCTATGGGAATTTTGTGTTCTCCTCACGGAAACTGCACACACGCACCCCGTCGCACTTCTCCCCCTCCCCCATCCCTTTGCTGCCATCCCCCCACAACGCTGTGCCTCTTTTCCCTTGTAGTTACATATTCATCGAGTCCGTCCATCGATCCATCCATCTCTCGCTCTCTCTCCCCTCGCCGCCGCCGGAGCCCTACTTGCACCCGCACAGATCGGGAAACGTTTTCCCTTCGTCTGTCTTTCTGACGTGGTGTGTGTGTGTGTTTAGGTAGGTCGGGCGATACGGGGTCACGAACGCACGCAGGGACAGCAGTGACTGCTCAAAGAGATTACAAGCACTGAGCTCGCACATACACGCACACACACCGAAAGCTCTTTGACTGAACCTTTTCTCGTCAACGCCAGCGAGGAGGAGGAGAAGAGGAGTCAACGCTTCCTGCCGCTGCTTATCAGCAGATGTTGCGCGTTAAGGGGGCGTCTGGGGCCATGGGCGCCTCTCCGCATATTGGTGCGTTTTTAGCCTCCTCAATGCCAAGGGCCGCCAGCGTCTCCATCCGCAGGCATTCCAGCTGGCATCACCGCTTCTCCAATGTGCGCTCTTTTCTTGCCTCCTCGGCAAACGCGGCCGCGGCGCTGACGCAGGGCCGCCGCTGGCAGTCGTCGTCTACGCCACAAAAGGACTTCAATCATATCACTCATGACCTTGTGTGGGGCCTGTGGAACGAGGGCAACCTCTTCTCACTCTCTGCGGCAGAGCTCATGTATTACTTACAGCAGCAACAGCGCTCCAGCGGCAGTAGCGCGTTCGTGATTGACCCTCAGGCAAAGAAGAGTACTCTAGTGCGTCAAGTGGAGGAGGTGCTTTCTGCGGAGCAGGCGAATATCACGGTGCCGCAGGATGACAGTGCCGCGGTAACCATGACCGGCTCCGATCGTGTCGAGGAAACTCTCGACGAGGCAGACGAGTATGGCGACTGGGGTGCCGAGCCCGGCTTCGAGGAGCGGCGTCACATCGACTACATGGAGTTTAGTCCACAGCGCATGGGCGAACGGTACGACGTGCTCTCGCCGCGCGCCTACCAGCTGCTGCACAGCGAACTCTCCGCCGATGTTGGCCTGACGGCGGTGGACCCGTCCAAGTTTCCAGGGCACAGCAAAGCGAAGCTTGCCTATCTTGTCTCAAAGGTCAACGTGGACAAGGCGAATGAGCAGCATTTCCGCCGCGGGCTTGAGTGGTGCCTCGCGAACCTGTGGAATACGAACATGAGCGGCGAGCTCAACATTGGCGCCGGCCGCATAATCTTCTATCGGACTATCGCGAAGCAGAACCGCAACACACTCCCTTTGTGGACGCTGCAGCGGCACCTTTACGCGTACCACCCGTACGTGTGGTTCGCTATCGCCTCCGCCTCCAACGCGGAGGCGATGGAAAAGCTGGCCGAGCGACTCGGGATGAAGCTTGTGCAGGATTCGACGACCAGCTACAAGATTTGCATTCGTCGTTCAGGTGAAGTGCTCGATGGAGAGCTGAACGCGCAGCTGCAGTGCACGAAGCTGAACCGGCCATGGGACAGATTTTTCGTCGCGCATTACGTTCGCTCTCAAATGCCGGACCTCCGCTACCTAGTGAGGGCGCGCCATCCGATCAAGAAGCGCATCGTAGACGCCTACCTAGAAGCCGACATTCTCCGTAGCACTCGCGATTCCGTGCAGTCAGTGCTTTCGCCGGAGCTCGGTGAGGTCTACTACTGCTGCGAGCGCGTCACTCGAAAGTGGGCGATGCGGACGAAGACTGGCGTGACGCTGCAGTTAGTAGAGACGCGGCGTACTCCGCTTATTATTACAAAGGCAGGTGACGAGGGCGAGCGGCTAGAGTACGAGTGGATTGTGGTGCTCCCTCAGAAGGCGGAGCGCATTGATGTCGCGGCACTGTCGGCGGAGCTGTGGGACTACGGCAACCTGCTGGCGCGTGAGCTTGAGCCGGGCATGGAGGAGTTCCTGTCTCATACGATGACGGCGGCAGCTTCTTACTAGCGTGCGCGCGGCTCTTGATTTCTTTTCCTTGAGCCGGCAAGGGCAGAAGTTTGTTGGATGGATGGGATGGCAAAACAGGCGCAGGAAGTGACAGGAGAGGTATTGCCGGGGTAGTGAGCAGGGACTTGGGGGTGGTACGCTGAGTTCCGTTGCTTCGCCTGCGATAGGGTTCCTCCTACACTGGCGGCGCGGGACGCTGTTGTGGGTCTTTTTTGTGTGACTATAGCTCTCTTTCCGAATCCACTTCTCTCTCTCTCCATGGCGCCGTCAATGAGGGGATCACTGGCTTTCATCTGCAAAGGCATGCTGCCCCTGTGTATACGTGTGTGTGTGACGAGACGCACTTGCTCGCCCTTTGGCCATTATCCCCCGCGTTCGCTCCCGCTTCCTCCTCCTCTTCCATCGACTCGTTCGCTCTCTTCGTTCCCCTTCCCGATACGGCGACACCTTCTGAGGTGTTTGCAGTGCTTTGCTTATCTTCTCGTACATCTCCATCCCTGACGATCGTGGTGATGGCGAAGCACCTGCCTCCGTCTTGGGAGAAGAGCAAGGGCGGCGCGCGCGGGAGGGGGGCATGAGGCAAACATAAGGCAATGCAGGTAGGAAAGAAGTGATCGAGGCGGTCGTCGAGGTGGGGAAAGAAGGGCAAGCACATCGGAGTTGCGGCTGGACCCTTCTGAGCGAAGACAGTAGAGGTAAGGGCAACTGCGGCCATCTTCCCTCTGGAGCGTCCATGACACAAACTTACACGCAAGCACACACTTGCGGAATCGCCCCATATGCGTGAGGGTTAAGCGTACACGCGTCTGCCGCTTTTTTTTTCTTTCTCCCTTCTTTCGTGTGTGCGTGTGTATGTGTTTGTGTTCATGTGTGACCTGCAAGCTTGTCACACATGCTGATATGTTCCCCCTTTTAAGGTGCTTAGGGAGGCTGTGAGAGAAAACGCTGAGTGAGGTGTGTGCACGTGTCAGTTTGTGTGGGGAGGATGGCAAAAGGAGATGTTCATGCGCATCGAGGTACTTGTGGGGGCAGAGTGGGCGGGGAGCTGCAGTTGAACTCGATCTTGAGCCCCCTCCTCCTCTCCATCCGTGCGCGTGCGTGTGCATTCGTACGCGTTGATGAAGATTCTGTTCCGCGGCCGACTCCGACGCATACGCACGCTCATGAACCGAAGGAAAACGGCAAAGCGTCGCCGCGTTTCAGGTATGCCCTTAACATTTCCAGCAGAAGGGCACTGCGTAGCACCGTTTCTCTGCTTTTCATTTCTTCACTCTCTCTCCACTCCTTCATCGGCGCGTCACTGTCCTCTCTAAAATCTACACTCACACGCCTCCCACTCTCTCCAATCGATGCAGCAGTCGCACTCTCCGCAAAAAAGAAAAGGCCGAGCTGCCTACCCTCAACCACAGTGTTTACCCGCTTTGCTTACCATTTCTCTCTCTCTCTGAGTGTGTCCATCTTTCTTTTTCTTTTCGTTTGGTTTAGTTCTTGTGCGTCCACGATCTCGCTAACATGGTGCTCACCTCCCGACGGTCTGCACTGAACGCATAGCACTCCTCACCTCCGCTCTCTCTCTCCTTCTCTCCCTTCTCAGCTTCCATTTGGCGCGTTGACGCCCACGATCACGCGCAGGCGCCGATACACGTAAGGAAAAAAGAAAATAAGGCCCAACGTCGCCACCACGTCTGCATGTGCATTCGTCGAGGTAGCGAGATAAGTCGCGGTCCCCTTCTGACGAAGCGCCACTCGTAGATGAACATCAGAAGCACCGCATAAAAGCAAAAAACAAAGCGAACGATAAGCGAGACAGGCGATCATTGCGAACCTACGAGCCCCCCTGCCCTTTTTACCCCACCGTTTTCCCCACTCCCCCATCAGCATTGCTTGCTCAGCGTGAGCCCTAAGGCTCTCCCATCCCCAAACACCGACGTTCGACCGCACGCCTGCATCCTGCAGCTCGAGCCATGCCACCGAAAGCGCCCAAAGGAGCCCCCAAGGCGGCGGCCAAGAAGGGGCCGCCGAACGCCATGCTGGCAAAGCTCAAGATGAAGATGGAGCTTCAGAAGGCGGAAGAGGAGCGTCTGCGGCTCGAGGCCGAGGAAGAGGAGCGCCGCATCCGCGAGGAAGAGCGGCTCGCCGAGGAGCAGCGCAAGTTTGAGGAAGCGGAGCGCCAGAAGGAGCGCGAGCGTCAGAAGGAGGAGGAGCGCTTGGCTCGCAAGGAGCGCAAGGCGGCCGTCAAGAGCGACGCACTCGACCGCATGCGCGTGGCTGGTATGATATTGCCTGATGTGGATCGCATTCGCCAGGACGAGGAGGTGCGCAAGGATGAGGTGAACGTGGCGCCGAAGCCGAAGCCGAGGCCGAAGCCGAAGCCGGTGGCTACCGCGGCGCCGCCGCCTGAAGAGGAAGAGGTGGAAGAGGGGGAGCCGACGGAGCTGACGGAGTCGGAGGAGGAGATCGACGAGGATGACTGGGAAGCTGTCATGGAGCGCGATGAGCGTCGGGCGAATCGGCAC
Source organism: Leishmania martiniquensis (assembly GCF_017916325.1). Lineage (NCBI taxonomy): Eukaryota > Euglenozoa > Kinetoplastea > Trypanosomatida > Trypanosomatidae > Leishmania > Leishmania martiniquensis. The sequence continues at coordinate 1,279,282 of NC_090168.1, forward strand.
ACCAACAACGAGCGCATCCGTGCCGAGCGTGCCGAGCGCAAGGAGACGCGTGCGGCGGAGAAGCGGAAGGCGGAAGAAGAGAAGCGGTTGAAGAACCATGTTCTGGAGAAAGTGAGCAACCTGCGCTCCCCGATTTGCTGTGTGCTCGGCCACGTCGATACGGGTAAGACAAGCCTTCTTGACCGCATTCGCTCCACAAATGTTCAGGGCGGCGAGGCTGGCGGCATCACCCAGCAGATTGGCGCTACCTTCTTTCCTCGAGAGTCCCTCGTGTCTGCCACAGAGGAGCTCATCAAAAAGCACAAGTGCGTGCTGAACGTGCCAGGCCTGCTCGTGATTGATACTCCCGGTCACGAGTCCTTCACGAACCTGCGCAGCCGCGGCAGCAGCCTGTGCGACATTGCCATTCTGGTGGTGGATATCATGCACGGCCTTGAGCAGCAGACGCGCGAGTCCATCCGCCTTCTGCGCGAGAAGCGATGCCCCTTCATTGTGGCACTGAACAAGGTGGATCGCCTATTCGACTGGCAGCCGCACGAGAACATGGACATCCAGCAGTCACTAGAGCTCCAGAAGGCGCACGTCCGAAGCGAGTTCCACACGCGCTGGAGCCAAGTGAAGAACGAGCTGTCCGCCGAGGGGCTCAACTCGGAGCTGTACTACAACAACAAGGAGGTGCGCAACGTTGTGTCGGTGGTGCCGACGTCAGCCCGCACCGGCGAAGGCGTGTGCGACTTGCTTTTGCTGGAAATTCAGCTCGTGCAGCAGTTCATGGAGGGGAAAGTTACCTACAAGGATGATCTGCAGTGCACGGTGCTTGAGGTGAAGCCGATCACCGGGTACGGGTTCACGATTGACGTCATCCTCATCAATGGCGAGCTGCACGAGGGAGACGAGATATGCCTGTGCGGACAGAACGGCCCCATCTTTACGCAAATCCGGTCGCTGCTGACGCCGCAGCCGCTGCGTGAGATGCGTGTGCGTGGCGAGTACATTCACCACAAATCGATAAAGGCGGCAATGGGTGTGAAGATATCTGGAAACGACCTCGAGTACGTCATCCCCGGCACCCAGCTCCTCGTTGTGCACCCGAACGACAACAAGGAGAAGATCTCCGAGCTGGTCATGAAGGACGCGACGAACATCAACGAGTACCTAGACCCCGACGGCCTTGGTGTCAGCGTACAGAGCAGCACCCTTGGCGCCCTCGAGGCCCTTCTGTCCTTTCTCAAGAGTATGAAGATTCCAGTGGCGAGCATCGCTATCGGCCCAATCCACAAGCGCCACATGCACCAGGTTCTGTCGATGAAGCGGCGCGAGCCGCGCTACGCCGTCGTTCTCGCCTTCGACGTGCCGGTTTCGGAGGAGGCGCGCGAGATTGCGAAAAAGAACGACATTGACGTCTTTGAGGCGAACATCATCTATCACCTCTTTGACAGATTCACTCGGTACATGCAGGAGTACGAGCAGCGCGAGAAGGACCGCCTCCGCTCCATTGCGATCTTTCCGGTGCAGCTGAAGATGATTGGCGAGTCGATTCACGCGACCGACCCGATCATCATCCCAGTCTCCGTGGAGCGCGGCCAGCTACGCCCCGGGACGCCGCTCAGTGCGATTCGAAAGAAGGACGACAGCGTCGTCGTGATTGGTCGCGTGATGTCGATGGAGCGGGACAACCGGCCTGTGGAGATCGGTACCCCTGGCATGGACCTGGCTGTCAAGATCAACTCTGGCGAGTCGGGCGTTACCGTTGGCCGTCAGTTTGACAGTGGCGACATCATTGTGTCTCACATCACGCGCCAGTCCGTTGATGCCGTGAAGAAGTTTAAGGACGAGCTGAAGCCAGATGATGTGCTGCTGTTGGCTTCGCTCATCAAGGTGCTGAAGGTGCCGAACAAGTAAGCACAGGAGTTGAGAGGCAGTGTGGAACAGAGAAAGAGAAACGAAGGCGGTGGAAAGAAAGAAAGACGGAGGAGAAGGGGGGAGGGCCACAGCAGGGATGGAACAGAGAGAGAGAAAGCGAGTATACCCGTGCATGTGCTCGTATGGGTACGTGAGTGGGTGGGCGGGTGTGGGGGACGGGGAGCAGGTGTCGTTGGGGAGGCTGGCGTGCGCGCGTTGGAGCCGGATGAGGGGGACTCCTCGGCTACTTTTTTCTTCCTGGGCCCCTTTCGTCTTCTTCTGTAGGGGTGTTGGTAAAGCACCATGGCCAGCTCATACATGTGTCGTTGTCCGCTTCTTTCTTTCTCTCTCCGAGTCTTGCACACACGCTGACCATTTCACTCCTTTGTCCTCTTCCCCTAGGCTTGCCAGAGAGCTCCGCGCTTTGTTTCGGAGCAGTCTGCGCACCCGATCCCGCTACTTGTGTCGTCTTCGATCTGCGTATGCAATTACACGGCGGCCTCCGCCCGCCGCTTCCTTGTGTGTGGCTCTTCTCTTTTGGTTGCGATCATGCCGTGCATGCGCACATCACCCTCCCCTCCCCCGCACCATGCCGTATCCTTTACCGTTTTCTTCCCCTTTCCTCTTTCGCCTCTCCTGTCTCCTCTCCTCCCGCCATTTCCACCCTTCTCGCATCCCCCTCTCCCTCTCCCTCCCTCCCTCTCTCTCCGTACGTGTCCCCGACGTATGCTGTGGGTCTGCGATGGAAGTGATTCGCTTGCCCCCCTTCCCCTCTTTCACTCTTCTGTTTTTCTTTTCCTCCTTTTGTTTTCTTCGTTCGCCATGTCCTTTTCGGGAGAAGCGCTTTCCATTTTTGTCCTGTCCGTTGATTTCCTCTGTCCTGTCCATTTTTTTGTCTTGTGTGTGTGTTTGTGTTTTCTTCCTTTATGGTTTTTCTTTGCATGTGACTAAACTGTCCCGTAACTAACGCACCTCCCCCTCTGTGCGTCACCCCTTGTTTGTTTTCTTCTTCCGCGTACGTGTGAGTGAAGGAGGCGGGGGGGGAGTGGCATGCTCTTGTTGTCTGTTGTCGATGTCTGAGCGTCACGTCAGCGGCTTTGATTGGGGGTGTGGACGGGTGGTGGTGGTGGTGGGGGGCGTGTTCGTGTGGAGGAGATGGGCACGTGCGCTTGTGCGACACGCTTCCCGCACGCGCGTCTCGCTCGACGCCCTCGCCACCATTACCCTAAGTAACGTTTTTGTGTAGCTATTGGCATTTTATCGTTTGTCTCTCTCTTTCCTTCTTCCGCCTTTTCTGGTATGGACGGGATGCGCATGGTTTTCTGCTTGATCCTCGTCCCTCCATGCACGCACGAAAGCACACGGGATGGAGTTGTAGAGAAGAGCACGCACATGCACGTACACGTGAGAGGCATCGAGCACCTGAGACGGTGACCACAACGCCTCCCTCCTTTCCGGAGGCGTACGCGTAGGCGTATAGGTATCACTGTTACTGCTCAACCTCAAATCGGTCTCTCGTTCGTCACGCTATACAGGCAAACAAAAAACCTTCCCTCGGCTTTGGCACGCCAAGAGGGGTGAGAGAAACAGTGGGGCACATCGGCAGCGAGACATCAAAAATTCAAGAAGCGCACACAACAGAAGCCGCAGAATCTGCTGCGGCTACTGCGCGTGGCAGCGTGCATCTTTCTCCACGAGCAACGAAAACCCACTGAATAGAAAATGAGTACTCGGGATGGATCGAAGCGGAGAGCGCAGCAGCAAGGCAGGAGAAGGTGGAGGGAAAGGGGGGTGGGCAGTAAACTGGCCGCTGATGGCGAGCGCGGAAGTCGTGCAAGTGAGTTTTGTTATTCGTGGCTCACATCTTGCTGACCTCCTCCTTGTCTCCACCGCCGCCGGTGGCCTGTGCTTCCTGCATGTATGAGCGTGCGCATCAGAGAGGCTAAGTGTAACGCAAAGCGTTGAGGCGAACGACATCTACAAGCGGGTAACCCTTCCATCGTCATGATTCAAGTCGAGCTCGCAAGCTCCCCGCACACACGCACTTGGAAGCACATGACTCTAGTAATTTTTCTTCGCGAGGTGTGTGTGCGTGCTACGCAGCAGTATCGAGGTGAAGTTGACGCAGAACTTGTGTGTCACCGATTTTGTTTTTCACTTCGCCATTACACGCATTGCCTCCAGCTTGCTTCGGGCCTTTTGTTCTATTATTCTCTCTCCTTCTCTTTACTCTCAGGTGCGCTATCTCTCTTCTTCTGCCTTGAGCGCTCTACGGCGCACTGAACTCGGCCTACCCAACGAGAGGTACAGAGCCTGGTCGCGCTCGGAGCGTTTGTTGAACGGGCGAGGCCCGTAATCGTCAAGAACTGTAACGCAAAGGTGTTCATGATGCTCATGCACATTGCTGCTAGCACAGCTTCACCGAGATTAGCCGCCTTGCTCTCAAGCTCCTTCTCTTTTGTTAGCCGCTATACCCTCTATCATGCTGACATCATCGCCACTTGCAGACGCTGTCATCCGCGCGGTCGCGTGGGATGACGGCGGGGCCGAGTTCATCTTTGCCGACGGCACCATCATGTCCTTTGTGGACAACATGAACACGTTCGTGGCGGTACGCAGCAACCCAATCTCTCGTCATTCACAACGCACAGCGACTCAAGCCGCCCACCAGCGACAGCGGCAGGAGAGACGGCAGGTGCCGCCGCCAACAGCGCATGCCGCCGTAGGTGAAAATATCGACTCGGTCGGCGACATCGAAGACGATAAGGACGACATGAACCGCGAGCTTTGCTTCTCAGCGTGGACGCTCAGCAGGGACGTGAATAAGGTGCGCGCAGCTCTCCATATCTTCAACAGCCTCACCGAACAGCCACGGCTCCTGACGCCGCTGCTGCCTTCAGAAGGTTCTCTCTTTCCCCTCTCGTCCATCTCATCGACAATTGGTGCGTCTGCGGTCATGACCGCTAATGGAATGGCGCAATCGTGCAGTGTGTGGCAAGATCCGGGGCCCCCGATCAACACCCTCTTGCTGGAACGGCGCTCTGACCTGTTCCAGCGACACACCGTGCTCGGCACTGTTCGCGATTGGATCCCAGCTTCGAGCCTAGTCCAGCAAGGGCAGCCAGTGTGTCCAAGGGCATCGCCGAGATCGTGTCATATCGATGTCTTCACCGTACCTTCACCTATCGGTGAGAGTGCACCAGAGGACAACGTAGCAAGTAGTGCACCTGAGCCTAGTGGGTGTACCGGTGACCCGACTATTTCATCAGGAAAGGCGGTGCCTCTAGGCACAGTGCTGGAGCTGTGGTGTGCGCTGCGCCGTGTGCGTATGACAGTGGCGGTGCACCGTGAAACATTCACGGTACGATGGCCTGCGCCAGTGACCCGTCCTGACGGCTCGCGGCTACCAGCGTCCTTTCATGCGCGGGATCTTGCGGCATGGAACTTGTTGCCATCCTCACCCAGCTGGTCTTCCTGCATCTCTCGCCCGTGCGCTGCATCCGCACCGGTGCTCTTCACATATGTTGAGCAGACGTTCCCGGTGCGCGACCCACCAGCCACGTGGCGTACGATGCTGCAGTTAGCTCTGGAGCTGGACGCCGAGCTTTCTGCAACGGAGCAAGAACTGAGCGCACCGTATGCAGCGCCAGCGCCACCGTCCCACAGCGCTGTCGGTCAATCAGCCATGTTTCTCGCTGGTAATAACGGTGGCTGTGCTACCTGGGAAGGTTCTCTGCCTGAACCTCATCGTTGGAGTGGCGCTCTTAACCAGCACCGTGATTCCAACCCTTGCCGCTTCTCGCCGCTGACTGCGTCGCAGGCGGAGCACCTCGCTGCACCACGGACGGCGCGTGCCGTTGATGCGATGCGTGCACTGCACCCGCGAGGCGCGCGACTTCGTTGGATGTACGAAGGAAACCACTGCGGTGTTGGGAGGGATAACCCGCCCGCCGTCTACTGGTGTCTGCAGGGCGGTGTCGTTGGGGATCCCACTGGGAACGACAGCTGCAGCACTGCTGTCGGGGCCGACGCTTCGACGGCGCAACCCTGGGGCAAGGAAGTTGTGACGTGGGTGGCCGAAGATGCCAGTGTTGTGCGCACCACGCTCGACGGGCACGGTTACACCATCAAGCACCATCGACTGCACTCATCCTTGCCTTGTGCGACTGCCTCGGCGCCGGCTGTGTACCGACTACAGGCGCGCGACACTGCAGTGGCGTTGGCGACGGCGGACAAGCGCTTGCGATCGACAATAGCACCTCTGCGCTGTCTCATTCGTGCACCTACCGAGTCCGCATCAGCGCGCGAGCTGCGCAATGGCCAAGAGGTGTCGCGCTCTTGCGCCGTGCCATTCCAAGCGGCGCCGCAACGGCGCGGCGACCCCAACTCAATGTGCATGCGTTTCGGCAAAAAAGAAGAGGATCTTGGTGCCGCAGCACCTGCATGCGCGCCCGGGGCGAGGCCTGTGGTCGCCATCATTGATCCTCAAAGCCTATGTTGCTCTCCAGCACCTTCAACAGGCCGCTCACAAGGAGACTGCACTGCAGCCCTTGTAACACCTGCGTGCGCGTGCTCTGCCTTGGCGGCTCTCACTGCAGCAGTGGGGCCTAGCGAGCAACTGATTCATAGATGCACCGGATCGAACACGGCAGTCGAAGCGCCTTCGCTCATGTCCCTTGGTGGTGGCGCAGCGTCTTGCAAATCCGCGTCTTGGGATGCCTACGACGAGACTCGTCGCCTTCGCTTCGGCCGCTACCTTGCCTCCGTGGTTGACGTCGCTATTCAACTGTCTCAGGTGAACTGCGCCGCCCAGCGTGCGGCAGACCCTCTGAGGCCGGCGGCGGATCCTTCAAGACTTGCCGCGTACTGCTCCACCGCGCCATCATCGACCTTGCCGCCCGGTGCTCAGGGCTGGCCGGGCAGCAGGAGCGCCCGCTCAGCTGCGACGGTCAGCGCCCCTGGTAGCCCTTCTGCTCTCTCTCTTATCCACCTTACAAGTCGGCTGGACGGTATCGGCACCTTCACGGCTCTCACCAACGGCACCATTCGCGTCCACTTCGACGACCGCACCCTTCTCACTCTCACCCCTGGTGCCAATGAGCTGGATGAAGCGCAGCTGCTGGCGACGTGTGTGCTGCGCAACGCCACCCGCTGCACGATGTGCGCGGTGCAGTGTCATCCTGGACACGCGATGCACCGCTACTTGGCCTACGCACTGCCGTTTCGTCGATACGTTTACTGGCGAGCTGTGAGCGCAGGTGCATCTGAGGTCGTCGGAGGCCTGTGGGCTGAGGGACTGGCGAACGAAAGCGAGACGACTGCGCCACAGGAGATAGCGCATAAGTGTCCACGGCAGGGTCAAAGAGCGGGTGCGTGTGGCAGTGGCGAGTGGGCCACTGCTCACGACGAGGCTTCTGGATCGATGGCGAGCATATCCGTCATGGAGCAACCGCTGCTGGATGAATCTACAGGTCTTCTGCCAAGTTTAAGATCCTGCTCCCTGGCCACATCGTTCGGCGCCCTAGACGACGACGAGCGCGTGGCCACTGTGGCGAGTAAGGCCGTTTGGCCTGCAGATGCGAAGATTGGGTCGCCACACCATCAGCTGTCGGGTGAGCCGCCACCCTTTCCTCAATTTTGTCTCTCCGCCTCCAATACCGCGATGTCTCGAGAGACTCGGCGCGGCGCTTGCCCAGAGTGGGGGCTTGTCGACATACAGCAAACGTTGCAAGCATACTACCACGGCGAAGTAGCCGACGCCGCAGCTCAGGTGGCCCGACGTCAAGCGCTGCTTGAGCGAAACGAGGCTCTGTCGCAAGCTACCCGGGCTCTGCTCCGCGAATAGATAGAATGTCGATGTGTTGGGGGGGGTTGGGGGCGGAAGAATTTCAGTCCAGAAGCCGCGGCCATGGCGCGTGCCCGTTTCTGCGCTGCGCTGATGCGCTCCGTTGTGATCGTTTTCTTTTTCTTTCTCCAACCAGACGATACCGAACCGCATCGCTCGAGGAGGAGGCGTAAGGGCCGACACCCCTCTGAACATTTCTGTCCCATTCTGTCTGTGGCCCATTGATGAGCTCCTGCCCTTCTTTATGTGCTTGTGAACTCTGCATCTTACTGCAGAGACGGTGTCACTGACGGAAAGGGCGTGTGTTTGTGTGGGTGTGTGTGCCTTCATAAGTGCGACAACAACTCGAGCGCGGCGTCTATGTGCCTGAGCCACAGACGCTTTCTCCGTTGGGCGTCCCATGCGCGCCGCCATGCGAACGGTGAGCGTGAAATGAGGTGACCGCAGACCTCACGTGCGAGCCGTGCGCGCAGAGAAGGTCTGCGGAAACGAAGGAAGACGTTACCCTTCAGCACATCCGCGCACATAGTCAGGGAGTGAAAGTTGACGGTTGAGAGAGACGCACCCGTGCCGTGCTTCTGGGAGGGGGAGGGCGGGTTTAGAAGAGCTGTTGATTTTCGCAACAGAAATAGCTGGTATCCTCGCTGTATTAGATTGTAAGAGTGGATGGGTGTGCGTGTTGTAACTGATGGACACGCATCTTCCTCTTTCTACTCTCTCCTCTATTCCCGTATCTCACTCGCAGAACGCGTGACTCGTGCTGCGACCCTTCCATGGGTCGCTTTGTCGTCCGATCACCTCTGCGTTTCTCTCGTCGACTCGGGGAAGGGATGTGAGCTGCATCCACCCACTTTTGTGGCACCATTCGCATCTCCCCTCTGCCTCTTTCTTTGTTTCTTTGGTGGGCTCACTGTCCGACGGCGTGGGCGATGGAGAAGAAATGGGCGCCCTATACGCTTCTTCGCCCAACTGAGGAAAACACACACACACACACACACAACAGCAACAACAACCACAGCATTCGCCTCCCAACGCTGAGCTGAGATTTCGTGCCATCCCCACTCCCCACCACCGCACAGAGCTGTGGCGCTTCTTTCTGCTAAGACGGCGCTCTTCTGATTGTTGTTCAGCGCACCACTGTCAGCCATGATAACGGCAAAGGTTACGAGAGCCGGTAGATGCAGTGATGACACGCCGCCTCCGGGGGCTGACGCTCTTGTCTCTGCGTGTGAGGGTTCCGGGCGCGATGGCCAGAGCGATTGCGCGCCTGAAAGTGTGCGGCCTCTTAGCCCTGCAACGCCGTCAAGGGGGCCGCCAGGGGTGGCCCTGTCCCCCGTGGAGAGTACCCGAGCGAGTAACCAGCCTAGTCCGCGCGACCCGCGTCTCGCTCAAGCCTTTCACTCTACCTGTGTGGCTCCTCTAGAGCAGCGCAAGGAGTTGCCGCTCAAACTTTTGCGCAGTGCGACTGCTGAAGAGGCGTGCGTCGGCGCTGTCCGTAGATATGGATCAGGCGGCGAGCGAGGTGTGACAGCGTTGCCACCATTATCGGTCTCGCCGCGCACCCTGATGATGCAAGCACAGTTCCCGCCAGCGCAGCCGCAGCCAAGCTCCACATCGGATGATACTTGTGTGAGTAGGGAGTGTGTGCGCCATGCGTCTCTCTCGCTGCGTGTCGCCAGCGGCGTGGGCGACACAAGTGCGGCGAGTCGATGCCGCATCAGTAGATGCGAGCACACGCAGAAGAGCAGCTCGCCATCACGGGAGTCAATGTCGCGCCAGCCTGCGCACACGTCGTACGCTGTACACCGCGTGTTACCTTGCATGGTGCACCCGCACTTCACCAACGCTGCACAACACCTGTTTCCAAAACAGCGCATATCCAGATCTGACTACTCGGCCCACCCGCAGTGCCCCTCCGAGGGTCTGATGTCGTGTGGCCCTTCTTTTGTCCCCTTGCGACCGTTCTCATCGATCTTTAGCGCTACGGGTGTGCGCGAGGCCCTCTCCTACGCACCGCACAGGGCTCCTGAAGCTAGGGGCACGCCTCCCACCGTGGAAAGCGTCTGTAATGATGACACTGCGCGACCCCTGCCTGGAAGGAGGGATTTTCGAGACGCGCTGCCGTCTTTGGCGCAACCGAGCAAAGCATGCCCGGCGCCGCTGCGCTCACAGCACCCTCATAGGCTACTCCCTCACCAGGCCCCTACGCCAGCTCCGCGACAAGCAGAATTCTCAGGGGAAAAGTCCCTCAGACCTCCTCCTGAGGCTCACTGCAAGGCGCATGCCGCGCTGTTGAACTGCTTTGCCGACAGCGCTATGGTGCCGTCTTCATCAGTCTCATCTCCACAACCGCCGGAAACGGGCACCGGCCCGCACACGGGTGCAACGATGCAGCAGCTGAAGCCGCCAAAACAGTCGGTGTCTACGTCCCCTCCTGCAGATTTGCTCAGAAGAGACGGCAGAAGGGAGGAGAGTGGGGCCACCACGCTGCATATTGTGCCAATGCTTCCGCTGCAGCCTCAAGAGCCCGCTAACCCTCCCGACCATAGGCCTTCGTCAGGTACGGCTTGGAGGGCAGTGACAAGTGACGGTTACAGTTGGCGAGACGTACAGCGCGGCACATGGGTATCGAAGCTCGCCCGAAAGGAGTGTGTGGCGCGCGAGCTACTGGAGGCTGAGGAAACGAGGGAGGCGCTGCGTGAACTGCCCGCGTCATGCGCGGTGTGGCGCTCCTACTACCGGCATACCTCGGCCCGCGCGGAGTGTGGTGCCTTTCACCTGGCGAGTAGTACAGACATGGACCTGTGTCTGCCTGTACACGCTTCTGCCGCATCAGCAGCGACGTCGGTCATCTTCTCCGAACTGTCTTGGGCCTCAGGCGACGCGGACGCTTCCGATGCGCTCGTCGATGGTGCGTGGGTCCCATCTGGTGGCAGTGGGACTGTGGTGGGCAGGGAGGATAGAAACGCCAGGAAACCGCCCAGCCCTCCCCAAACGCATCCGGCGTTTGCAACAGCTGTGCACCGGTTGGAGGTCCTCGAAGGCATCCTTCGTTGCGAACTCGTAGCAGAAGAAGATGCCTTCCGTCTCTGCGTAGCGAAGCCGTTCGAGTACGAACATCGACTGCTCACTGTTGGTACATTGCCGCTTGAGCGGTTCCTGCGCAGTTGGGTCGCCATTACCCGTGCGCAAAAGATCCTCCACGCCCGCAAAGTGATGAGGGTGGAGGCCCTGGAGCAAGAGGCCCGTGCCGCGCTGCACTCGACAAGCCATACGCTGCAGCAGCGCTTCCAGCTGTTGATGACGGCCCTTATCGAGCAAGAGCATCACCACCGTTGTGCTTTGGAGCTTCTCCATGTCCAGACGGCCGCGTGGACAGGGGTGGTGCTGGTGCGCCTACAGGAGCAAGTCGAGCGCTTTCAAGTTGCGTACGGTGTCTACATGAGTCGCGCACGTGTGTGCGGAAGAGTGGCAGGACTCAATCTATTTACCTGCCTTGTGCAGTCTGAGCAGGTCATTCGAGACGCGATCGGTGATGAGGAAGCTCGACAGCGCGTCGCCTTCCCGACCGAGCTTGAATTGCGCATGATGAGCCTTATATCCGAACCGCAAGCACGCCAGGAACTGTTCGATCGCGAAGAAAGCGAGCGCGCTGTTGTATATCAAGTGGTAAGCGCGCTGCAAAGTCACTACAGTCGCCGAGAGGTGGAGATCGAGGAAAGCATTGATCGCGAAGCCTGTGCGAGAAAGCGAATGCATGACGGCGCTGTTCACGTCCTCGCGAGTGCGACGCCGTAGTAGCTGCTTCGTGCTGCGGCCCCAACCGAGCTAGTGCTGCGGGGACCATTCGAAAGGGTAACAACATGGGAGACGGCCCTCGCGCATCTGCTTCTTTTCCCCTCCCCCTCCCTTCGCCGTGGGCGCGGACTCGGCGGTACAAAAAAAAAGAGGCGCATCAACCCATGAACAAACACCGTTTCGCTTTCACGGAAATTTGCTTCCCATGTACAGTTTGGCATCTCCCTGATTCACATCTGTTGGCTCTCTTACACACACTTACATACACACACACACACACGTACACACAGGTCATGGGCGTATGTGTGCGTATGTATGTGTGTGTGTAAGAAAGAGAATGTCTGTTGGCGCCTCAGCGAACATCCAAAACACCGAAAAAGAAAGGAACCCATGCGTGCATGAATGTGCGGCTGTTTCCGTGTCGTGGGTGGGCGGGTGGCTGCAGGGACGATGGGGAGAGACACCGCGAGTGCTTCTCCCTTTCAGACACGCGGTGAGTGGCGAAGAGAATGGGATATGAGAGTGCTCGAGGAGGTTTTGTGTAACCTTGCACCAGCCTACTGACCCCATTCGGCGTCCACAGGCTCCCGTTTGTCTACGCACATCTCGTCAAGGGAGGCGCGCTAATGGAATACGCCTCGTGGTGACAAGAAGCGGTCTCCTGGGGCTTCTCTCAGACGTCTCAGCCCCTTTCCCCTCGAGCCATTCCCCTTTGCCGTGTGCGGGTGTGCTCGGCTCAGCCTCCCATGCGTCTCTCTAGCCCTTCGCACGCCTCCTGTCTCTCTTTCGCTGCGGCTGCTTGACGGCATCACACACACACGTGCACACATACTAAAGACCTACAATAGAAACTCGCGGGCTTTCTTCAAAAGCTCTGACAGCGCCTCTGTCTCACCCTGGCCACCCATTCTGGTTTTCTTTGCCCCCTCACAGCCTCTGTCCTCCTCGGCTTGTTGCTGGCGACCACCCTACATACCACTCAGACGCACACACTCCACGATCAGGAGCGGCTAATGCCTCTGACGGCGGCTGGCATGCGGACGCTGATGCGTCAGATGCAGGAGGTGCAAGAGCACCCTGTGGATGGTGTGCAGGTGCGCCCTTCAGATTCGATGAACGAGTACCACGTCGACATCGACGGCCCTGAGGGAACGCCGTTCGCGGCCGGCCGCTTCCACGTTGTACTCGTGTTCGATGAGCAATACCCAGAGGTGCCGCCAAAGGGTTTCTTCCGCACCAAGATCTTCCACCCTAACATATCGGAGCGTGGAGACATCTGCGTGAACGCGCTCAAACGCGACTGGAACCCTACACTCGGGCTGCGCCACATCCTTGCCGTCATCTGCTGCCTTCTGATCGAGCCGAACCCGGAGAGCGCGTTGAACGAGGAGGCTGGCCGGCTAATTCTCGAGGAGTACGCGGCATACGAGCGGAAAGCTGCCATGTACACCGCCATCAACGCCGCGCGTCCGACGGGGGTTCCGCGGATCTCTCTCCCAGAGACCGTGGCGGCGAAACCGTCCAGCTCGACGACAGTGGACGCCACGACGTCTGTAGATGCGGACAGTGGCGCCACCACCGTGACTACTGCTGCCTCAGCATCGCCCGCGACGAGTGACAGCGCGCTGTCGGCTGCCACGCGCAAGCTGACCCCCTCGGAGACAAACTGTCACCGAGGGTCGGCTGCTGCGGCTGAGAAGGCGGATAAGTCCAAGAAGAAGGCGCTGCGGCGCATCTGAGTCGAAGGCAGCACGGTCGAATCCCGGGGTACGTGCCAGTGTGAAGGCTGGTGATGATGTGGAGTAGCGATGCACGTGCAAAGGCTTTTAACTGTGGATGCTGAACTATATCATGGCGCGAGCAATGGAAGAGCGAACGGGGACACCTCTCGATGAACCTTGCGTCGTGCTTGTGTCTGTGCGGGAGTGCCTGCGTTTCTCTTTTTTTGATCTTGTGTAGTGGAGAGCTTTACTCCTCCCTCCATTCCGCCTCTCTGCGTGCGCATCGGTGTGGCGGGAGGGGGGTGGGGCTGTGGTCGACGTCGGCCTCTTCCTCTTTGTTTTGCCTGTGCCTGTCGGCGCTTGCGTATGTTCTTGTGTGTGTGAAGGAACTGGAGAGGAAGAGAGGGCGCGCGGCAAGCACTAGCTTGCACGCATGAAAGAAGCGTTTCCAGAGAGGAAGCAGAAGGCCTTGACCTCTGGCTGACAACGCTTCGTTTTTTGTTTTCAGACTCCCTCATGCACTTCTGTCAGGGATGAGTACAATGTGATGGCAGGCCTCCCTTTAGTGCGGGTTGTGTGTGTGGAGAAAGAGTCTTGCAAGCGAGGCCCGTCTCGCTTCTGTTGAAACGTTAGAGCTCTTTGTTTTCTTATCCCTCTTTTTTTCTTCTATATTTCTCTCCCTCATTCTTTCTGTTTTTTTTTTGTGTGTGTCTGTGTTTGCTTCTCTGTCAATGCTCATTGACACTTCTTTCGCCTCCCCCTTTTTCTCCCGATATTGCCGAGTGCACCGTTGTCTGTCTGGATCGTAGAGGACACAAGTCAGCGTCTTCGCCCTCCCCCCTTTCCGCTCCCCCTCACTTTCTCGTCTCTTCTGTCCCCATGTGGTGGGATATGCACCGATCAAGACAAAAAAAAGACAACCAGTACGGAAAGCAAACAGGGATACGTGCGCCAGGTGGACGAGAGAAACTTTGCTTCATCGCTGTCTTCCTCCCCCTCCTCCCCCCTGTTACGGAGTGCAACGCACACGATGGCGAAATACCCTGAACTCCCTGAGCCGCCCCTCCTTGAGGTGAGGCAGTGCAGCGCGTGGTCATGCGTTAGGTAAGGTGACGCACGCCTGCTGAAGAAACTGCAGCAGCCACTGGTTGCACGAACATGTGACGATGGACTCAGCATCGTCCCTTTCATCTTCCCTCCCCTTCATTCTTCAAGAATGTTTTGTTCCCCCCCTCTCCGTCTCTGCCTGCGCGAACGCCTCTCTCCCCTCTCGGTCCCCCACACTCCTCCACCTCCCTTCAGTGGTGCGGATATGTCATCGCCACTATTCGCCGTCCCCATCCCTTTTTTTTGGCTGAGTTTTTCGCCAGAACACATATACCCGGTCACGCGTACGTACACACATACAACCATAAACCCAAGCACAGAGAGAGAGACGAGTGTGCTCAGCTTCTCCGTGTGTACATCGACAACGCCCTTCCCACCGTAAGTCAAACAACGGCTCTTGGTAGTGTTTTTTTGGTCGAGAAGGGAGACTGACGCCCTCTCTTTTTTCCATGGGTACTGTGGATCTTGCACATCTCACCGATACCAAAACGAGCACCGAAGTGTACGTGTGGACACCTCGGCCATCTCACCTCCCCCTCTGCCTCTCAACGAAACGCCTCTGCGCTTCTCATTCAGCTCTTCCCCTCCCATCCCCCTGTGTCTCCCTCCCTTTCCTGCTCCCTTCGCTCCTCGACGCGGGCGGTGGACGCTTTAGCCTTGTGTCTGTGCGTGCTTCTGTCTCCCTTTCGTTCTCGGCGACATTTTTCTCGTTACCCCCTGTAGAAAAAAAACCCCTCATCCCCGGGGAGGGCAAGAGCCCGGCGATTCGGGGGGCGGGGGGCCATAGAGATTCACCACTCCTAGCACCTTAGCCAGGGACTTGCGATCAGTGAGCCGCCGTGTACGCGTCTGTGCGGCGGCCCTTCCAGCACTCGGCGGCGAGGCGCTTCACGGAGGGCGATTCATAGACGGCCAGAGTCGCCGCTAGTCTGTGTGTCTTGCGTTCTTGTCATCTTTGTCTTGACAACCTCCGCACTCTTTTTTTTTATTGTGGGCGTGCGCCACTCTTCTGACGACGTGGTTTTCCGCCGCCGCATTTGCTGCCTGCCTCTCACCTCTCTCTCTGTTTCAGTGTTTCTTCTCAGTTTTACGTTGGAGACGATTGCGTTAACGCGTTGCCGGTTTCACCGGGAGCCTTTCTTGTGTGCCTGTGTCTTTTGTGCGCACCTCTTTCCCTCCTCCTCCTCCTCCCCTCTCTTTTTCTTCCGCTCATTAGTCGTGTTTTGCAAGCACCGTGTCGCCCTCTCGTCCCGTCTCTGCGCGTGTGTTCATGCGATTGGTGCGTTGAGGGGAGAGGCAGGGCTCTGTCTGTGTCTGTGGGTACGCGTGGAAAGATTTCTCAGATTTGTCGTGCCTCCCATTCTGTGTTGGCGGCAGCTGCGCTGCTTCTTCCGTTTTTGTCGACCCTGCTGTCTCTCGTAAAGTGTGGGAACATCTGTGACGCTTAAGCCCCGCCGTGCGCCTCCCTCCTATCCCTTTCCGCCGCTGCTCTCTCCGCGCCCGCCACTCTTCGCTCGCCTCGGTTGGCTTCTTTGATTCCCATCTCGTCCGTGGCCACTCCTCTCGGGCCATCCCCATCTTTTCACCTCCTCTCCCGCCCCCCTCCCCTCACAATAACCCACGAATTTGTTGGCTCACAGGCGGGGCGACAGCGTCGCGGCCATCCACCGCTTCCATCACCACCGCCACGCAAAGCCTACACAGCACCGAAAAAAAAATCGCTGATAAAGGATATCCGTAGTCGTACTCGAGAACCGAAGCGCGTCTGTGTGCACACAACGCGGCCACGCGCTTGCATACGCATACGCGCAGAAAGAAACAGAAAGATCATCTGCACCATTGGATGGGCGCACAAAGTGGATGGGTGTCCGACGCACGCGCACACGCACACACAAAGTGAGAGCGAAAGCAAAACAAAAACGAGGCGTGCGCGAGGTCTATCGGGGTTGTTGTGTTATCTTTGTTACCCCCTTCACAGCTCATCTCCTTTCATTACGTACGTTTGCTGCCAGCCATGCCCTCCCTCTCAGAACGTGACCTCGTTCGCGTGGAGAAGTTATTCAACATCACTCGCGGCCTGCTCGAGTACGGCAAACAGCACCATCACCATGATCAATTCTCAGCCACAATGGCACCCGCCTCCGCTGCCTCGGACTCCACAATAAGATATCCATCCACCGTGCTTCGGGAGCACCAAGATCGGGAAGGTGCCACTGGCAGTAGCAGCAGCATATCGGAGCGGCGACTTTGGACAGAGCTCGCGTTTCTAATGAGTCGTGTCGTCGCCGTGCAGAAGCTGTCTCTCATGTCCTACGTCACGACTGATCCAGGTATGATGATCACTGAGCTGGCGCGCATGCTGCTGAACTTCCTTCAGGAAAGCTGCAGCGTCGCTGCAGGGAGCGGAAAGGAGTCCAGGATACGCCATGTCGCCTTGCTTGCGCAGGATCGCCTGTTCTTCCTGCTCCGCGTCTTCTGTTCACTGAAGAACTGCGCTGTTATGCTAAGCGAGACGAGCGGCTTTGACAATGTCAGTGCAGCCCGAGAGGTGTTCGACGCGATTTGCGGCCACGTCATCTCTGGCCAGCATTTATCCTGGATGTCGCAGATCTATGTCTGGTTCTGTGACGAGGCAGCAAGGCTGGCCCGCAGTGAAGACGCGATGCCCAGCGTCTATGTCTACGCCACCTACGACACATTGTGTTCCGTTATGGGCTGCTGCAGTGATCATGTCGAGTGTGCCAAGACTTTTCTTTACTCGGAGCCAGTGGCGTGTGTCACGTACATGTTCTACGGGCTCAAGTTGCGCATCTCAGCAGGCGATCCGCTGCGCCCATACGAGGACGAGAGCCCTGTCATGAAGAGCCGCGAGGTCACCGTCGGCGAAGCAGCTGGACAAGAGACAAGTACGACGAATCCGGACACCCATGAAAGCAACAGCGGCACTCCTCCTGAAGCCACCGCTTGTGATGCGATGCGGGCTGGACCCATCCCACAGCGGCCTCCAGGCGCAAGCTACCTCAAGACGCGCCACTTCACGACGTTGATTGCGTCATCCACACAGCCCTCGCGGCAGGCAGCGAAAGTGAGCCCGAGCACATCTGCCAAGAGTGCCACCTTCGCCTCGCTGGTGGGGCCCGACAGCGCTCATGCCAGTGGTAGCAACACGAGCACCTCGTGGGCATTCAACCAGCCGGAGCTCTCGCGTTCTCAGCTCAAGGCCCTTCTTCTGGGCGGGCGGGAAAACGCCTTCGACTCGCTTCTCTTTGTGGCCCTTGACATCGTCATCGCGGTGATGCGCTCGACCAGAGATTACGGGCACTGGATGGTGCTCTCCACGGTCAGCAATGTGCTGCTTCTCAGCAAGAAGAGCATCGAGATCGGCGACACGGCGGCAGAGGCGTCGGCGTCGGGAAGGCTCTGCACGACCGCTTCAGCGGTGTCGCCGCCGCTATCGCGGGTCGTGGCCATGTACGAGAACATAATGGTACTGTTTCAGTTCTTGTTCGCATTGATGGCGGAGGTCGGAAAGGAGAGGCCGGCGCGACCGCTGTTTGAGCGCAGCTCCTCTGCGCCTGGGACGCTGAATCTTAACGGAATGGAAAGGGGGCAGAAAAGGGGCGAGGGGAAGGGGGTGCCGCTACCGCCGGGATCATCCTCTCTGGGCCGCGAACTGTCGCCGCTGGTGCAGCTCCGCGCAGAAGGCTTCTCGAGCACAACTGTATGTGAGGCGAATCCGCATCCAGCCACGCCGAAACTAGAGAGCAGCTGCAAGGTTGCTTCGATGGATAACACGCAGCTTCGGGAGTACTTGTCACAGCAGGTAGTACACATCGTTCTCCAGATCGACCTGCATGCCGTGTTGATGGCAACGGCGCGCCTATTGGAGTGCGATCAGACGCTCTTTCGTGTACTGCACTCGTTCTGCGTGCTTGAGGCGCAGTCCGCCGAGCAAGCGAAGCCTGCGAAGAGACGCGGTGGCCACAGTACTTTAGGGGGTCATCGCAAGCGCGATGCGAGCGCGTCGAAAGCGACCCACACGGCATTGCTCAACCAAAGCCACAGTGCCAGCATAATGGGGTGTGCGCCAGAAAACCCGCTTGGATCTATGAGTGGCATGTGCGAGAGTGGTGTCGGCAGCCTGCCGATGCTCGACGCAGCCTCCAGATTCTTCTTTACATCAAACTTGGGAGACTTACGCTTCATGGCAAGCGATGCCAGATGCAGCGACGGCCTTGATGGAGGCCTGTGCGAAAACGCAGGCAGCTGCAGCACCTCTCGCATGGGCGGGGGAACTGGGAGCGGTCGCGGAAGCGGGTTGGGCGACCCCAGCCCCATAGCCCCGCTCGGCACGGTGCCGATGCAGGGCAGCGTCTCTCCTAACCCGCTGGAACCTGGCCAGCGACTCCTGCACCCTCAGCAGCATCATCGCCGTCGGCAAAGCGGTGATGGCGGTCGAAAAAAGAAGGTAATGAAAAGCGGCGCTGGCGACGGTGGCGGAGGCGAGAGCTTCGCAAAATCCTTCTTCAAGTCCTTCTTTGGAAACCTCAGCTCAGGAATCGGCGCGGTCACCGTCACCCGCAGCCTTGGAAATGTGGGCAGCGACGGCGACGCGGAGCGGGAATCGTGGGGTGGCTCATCTGTCACTGTCTTTTCGTGCTCCGAGAGCGGCGAAGACGGCAGCAGTGGCAGCATTGACAGCGGCGCCAGCGATGACGACGATATTCTCAGCGGAGTAATAGGGGGGCTGGACGGCGGCGCCGCCGGCTCACTACTGTCGCCGCCCAGCTTTGGTGCGAGTGGTAGCGGCTGCCGTCGTGCCCTGAAGGCCGGCGCCCACCACCGCCATCAACGGCAGAAGTCCAGGGTGAAGGCTGCATGCTCACCGTGGCGTGACGTTCCCTCCTACACGGCGCTTGCCAGAGAAGTTGTCCGCATTTTGAACCTCGTGCAGGCAGACGCGGCACTGAGTATCGACGTGCGCCTCGGGGCGGGACTGCTTCTACCGAGCATTGTATTGCGCGACTCTCAAGTATTCCGCCTGTATGAGGGGCGCCTTCTCATTCGCAACTACCTGAGTCTTCTTCGGCAAGAGCTGAGGCACCACATCAAGCCACGTGAGGTGTCGACGGACACGGCGGCGAATCGAGCAGAAGCGTTGCACACAGCCCGTGGCGCCGCGCAGGAACATCAGCGGAGCATGTCGGACAATGCCGCTGCGAGGGTGTCGCCGCCACCGCCGCAGTGGCCGCTCCACAGCAGCATGGTTGAGTGCAGCACTAGTCTGCCGAACGCCCGTGCACACCTAACGCAGAAGGAGCTGATCGCCTTTGCTGCAAAGGTTATCGAGACGTTGGAGTATTCCTTCAAAGTGCTTGGCGTGATACCGCTGGCGAGCGACGTTGCTTCGCTATCGGAGCTGCCACCCTACTTCTTCTGCACCGATGGCGTTGCGCCGCTCGGCGTCGCCCTCGAAAGCCTTTTCACTCGCGTCGTTGCTTTGTGGCTCATCGGGCTCGTGAGCGCGCAATGTGATGAAGATATCGACCGTCGCGCTATGGAGGTGCTGCTGCAAATCATGAGCAGCGCCGTGGTGCGGGGGTCGCTGCCGAAGGACAGCAGTACCGCACTGATGGTCACCCCTTTCGGTAACGCCACTGCGGTGCAAATCGGCCCAGCCATCGGCTTAGGGGTGCCGGACAGTACCGCTGCAGCCTTCTCGCCGCCACTTTCGACACCAATGACCACCGACACCTTAAGCTCTACGTTTTTGACCGAAACGGAGCTGGGAATGCTGCCAAATGCAGCAAGGCCAATGCTGCACGCCGGACTCCTGCCGCCAAGCAGCTGTGCTGGCCTCAACGCCGCCGATAACGATGCCGAGACAGGCCTGCACCGCAGTCATCTCCATGGCTCTATCTTCCGCACGACGGAGCTTTCGGGTCTCAGAACTGCACCAGACGTCGACACTAGGGTCGTGGAGTGTGCCAACACCGTCGAGGCCCTCAGCTCGGTGTTTCGTGTACTGCTGAGCCGCTCGCAAGACCCGCTCTCCCCTGCCGAACTGACCGTGGTGCTCTCCCTTTTCACAAGCCACGACAGCAACCTCTCGCGACTGGGCCGCGAGTGCATGACACGCTCCCTGGCAACTCCCTCCGTGTACCCGTTTTACAGCGACGTCATTCTTGACAGCAACACCCTCCTACTCGCCCAGATGCTTTCGTGGCTTTCGGCCTACCTGACCTCGGCGGTGTTGACGCCGGTGACGCGGCGGATGCGGCGGCTGTGGATGCAGCGGTTCGGCTGCGTGGACGCGGTCATACGCGTCCTCGTGCGCGTGCTCGACTCCCCTCGATCGACGCCGAACTTCATGCGGATCATCCCTCAGATCTTCCAGTTCCTCTCCGCCTTCGAGTCTGGCGACCGCAAGTCGCCGCAGCTGTCAAGCACAAATTTCATTGCGAGCGTCACGGAGCGGCTGGCAAAGCTGGAGGGCATAGAGTTTTTCATTATCGTCACTCAGGCGGTCCTGGATGCCTCCATGGGTGCCCGCGGAAACGTCGATGGCCGCCGCCCCAATGTCAGCGGTCCTCAAGCACAGTATGCAGATATGCAGGTGATTGGCAGCTTCCGCGTTGCCCTCAACCATTGCGCGGCCGAGAAGCCCGTCTTCCTGGAGCTGCTCCCGTCTCTGCTGACCTTCGCCAAAGTCCACAGCGAGCAGCTCTTTGCCGACCTTGTCAAGGTCCTCTTTCGCGTTCTCGAGTGCACGAGCATCGTGCGCTCAGAGCGGCTTGTCGACTTTGCTCTTGAGCATGGGCTATCACAACTGCTGCCCTTCCTGGAGCTTCCGGCACGCTATATAGAAGAGCGGCTTCCCTTCACCGGCACCGCCGCGGAACTGTATAGCTTCTGGCAGCCCATCTTGCTTCGCGCGCCGCGGCGCAGCAGGCTTCGCTTTATGTCGCACGGTGGTGTGCAGGTTAGCATTGGGCTGTGGCCGAGCACCGGATTCAGCATTTCGGCATGGTTCCAGTTTGATCGTCTGTACATCACCATTCCGCTGTTCGAGTTTCACGGGATCCTCAGCGATGGTGACGGTATCTCTGCCGCGCTGCGCGGCTCAAGCATGACTGCCTCCATCATCATCTTTGGCGGGGACAGCGCGCAGCTCACCATCAACAACGAGCAACGCATGACGATCAACGAGAACGAGGCGCTTCGGAACTTCGGCCCGCAGAAGTGGGTGCATGTCTGCGCCGTCCTGCGCGCGACGCATATCCTCGATCTCTACATCAGTGGCTTCAAGGTGGGCACGACGGCGTTCCCGTACCTTGCCGCAGGTGCAGAGGTGCGTGTGAACGTTGGCTACACGGATGCCGTGCTGCATAACACCGCGCCGTTGAGAGCTGACGCATCGCCTCTTTTTTCCATCGGCGATATTGAGCTTTGGGCGCAATCGCTGAGCAGATCGCAAGTAGAGGCGGAGTTTGCGAGCGGTGGCAACAGCCAGCTCACGACAAAGCTTAGCGGACAACAGGGCGCTTCTCCTGCGAAGATTCGGGAGGAGGGCGTCCCTCAAGAGCTTACTCTGTTGTGCCACACAGGCAGCTCTTCGGTACCAAACTCCTTTGGCACCTCGCCGAACTACAGCGTGGGCGGGCTCGCAGCGCTCATAAGCCTCAAATCGCAGTCTGCAGGCTCCAGCGGCGTGACAGGGCTCTCATTTCCAACGGCGAGCCACGTATCCATGGGTGCGGGCAGCGATTTCAAGGACGACACGGGGCCCCGATCTGGTGAGGCTTGGTCGGCCTCTGCCGCTCGCATGGCCCGCTTCCTGCCGTTGGAGAACGAAGATGACATGCTGCAGAATGTGCTCGCCTGTCCCACCGGCATCCCGGTATTTGCAAAGCTTGTCGGTCGGTATGCGGCCCCGCCGAAGACGTGGGTGGACTACCCGCTACTATGGGCGGCTCGAGGCGGGATCGGGCGCATGCTGGACTGGATGCATCTGGTCACATCCTCGGAGCAGCTAGAGGGCCTTCTGCGGCTTATTTTGGAGTGCGTGCAGCATACCACGCTTGCCGTCACGCTCGACCCGCGCACGTACTTGCTCTTCACCTACATGCTGACGAATCACGTCGCCCGCTACATGACGAATACCGCGTGTGACCAGCTTGTGGAGCTCGCCTCCTCGCAGGTCGACATGTTCGAAGTAGAGCAGCGAGTTATCATCGACCGGCTCGCTTTTGAGCATGTCCTCAGCGACCTCCGCTTCTACGCCGCGATGCGGCTAGAGACCGCACTCTATCTCCTACAGCGCGTCCGCCGCCTCTTTCACACGTCGAAGTGCCGCTATGCGAAGCACAACGCGCGCTTTGTGTCGCCGTACCGCTTTGTCGACCGGCTGCTGCACAGCCTCATCGGGGTGGCCGCGCGAACACCGGTGCAACTGTATCGCGCCGTGGTCAAGGTTGTCCAGCAAGTTGTTTTGGCATGTGATATGGAGGATGGCCTCGTGCATATATTCACCTCCTTGGTCGCCTTGTTGACGCCGGAGGAGAAGGTGACGAGCAGCCGGCGCAACGCGCAGGTTAGTGTTTTGCTGCCAGTCATGGGGTCTGTGACGCGCGACACTGTCATGCCACTTCGCACGGCAAACGAATTGACGAGGGTGATGCTGTCGAGCTTGGTGGAGTGCTTTTCGCAGAGCCCCTGTATGTCGACGTTGTCGCGCACGGTGGACCTGCCGTGGTACGCCATGTGCGCATCGCGTTTTGCCGACCCGGCAACGGTGGTGTACGCGACGCGCATCTTCTTCGAGGCCGCTCAACACAATCCGGTGCTCCACGAGGAAGTCGTACAGCACCAGTCAGCCATCGTTGAGGTGCTGGCGGCTCACGCGGCGCACGAGGACCTGATTCTGCTGCTGCTGGCGCTCACAATGGGTGCTGCTCGCCACATCGACATTCTCTCTCACAAGCACTCTCTTTGGCAACAACTCGACAGTCTGTTGCGCACCTTTAGCCCTGAGCCGAACGCGCTCGTCGCACCGATTTTTGTGCGGCTTTTCGTTCTTCACCTTGACCGCGTGGCGCGGTTGCCATGTCAACGTCTTGTGAAGGTGCAGGCGATGGTGGAGGACGAGCGGCGGCTCTCGTACCGGGTGAGGCGCTACTTCAGTCTTGCACGTGTGTGTAGTCGGCTCATGATCATCATCAGGGTACGCCGATACCGCGCCCTTCTCATTAGGCACCAGCCTCCCACTTCTAGCTCTTCTGCCGCAGGGACGCCCATCCTTAGCCTCGCCCACGACCCGCCGGCGCGCACCGGTGGCTTAGAGTACAGCAGCAGCAGCAACAGCAGCCAGAACGTGAGCTTCGCGTACAGGGGCGGAGCGGGAGTAATGGGCGGCCCCACCACACACGGACGCATGAATGCGTTTGCTGCCTCCGGTAGTAGCCACAGTTGCGAACCGCCCGGTCTCTTGCGGACCAGTCCTCTTGGCGCCGATTTCACAACCGGCGCGCGCGGCGGTGAGGATGATGGGGTGCTGACTGGAGTAGAGCACTCGGTGCCCCATCTACAGTCGCCACGTGACCCTCGTGGCGTCGTTCGCTGCAACATGAGTAGCTGTGGCGAGGCTCAGCAGTGGAAGCCACCGGTGCTGCTGCCAGATATGTGTGCAACACAGCCGCCTCCTCTCTCTACCACGCCCGCGCCGCATGCGCGTACCGCCACCGCACCGTCACCGATGAACGCAGCAGTGGGATATGACGCGGGCAATTCTCCTAAGAGGGCGTGCAAAGTTGCGGGCTCAAGCGTCGTGCCTCCAGCGAGCTCTTGCCCAAGGGAGCGTCAAGCACCTCCAGCGACGCGCGGCGCCGATGACACCGGCGGCGGCGACAGCGCGGCGGCCTCCGTCACCGCGTTCGCCCTCATAGTCGACGATCGTTCGCAGGACAGCTTCGGACTCTTCGCGCGGTGGTCCAAGTACCGGCGCGCCTTTGCCGTGCTGCGTATCTCCGTGCGGCTTTGGCTGTCGCTGCAGGCCCGGCGGTGCCGATGGACGCTCATGCATCGCTCACATTTGTACGAGGAGGACTTCAAATGTCGCCGCGCAGGCACACTGTTCTGTATACGCATGCTGCACCATTTCGCATCCATGCCGAGCTACTTTTACCTCTTCGTTAATTCGCCGATTCAGACGGCGGCGCTAAGCTCGCTGGTGTCGTGCATCTCACGCGACGGACTGCTGGAGGAGCTTGACATGTGGGATAAGCTGATCCGCTCAATGGTGATTGTGCCAGCGCGAGAGCCAGCGGTGATGACAGCGGCGGATACGGATGCTTCAGCTAGGACGACAA
Organism: Leishmania martiniquensis; assembly: GCF_017916325.1. Classification (NCBI taxonomy): domain Eukaryota; phylum Euglenozoa; class Kinetoplastea; order Trypanosomatida; family Trypanosomatidae; genus Leishmania; species Leishmania martiniquensis. The sequence goes on from NC_090168.1 coordinate 1,304,022, forward strand.
GGGCCTCAGAGAAGGCTCAGCAAGAGGGGGAAGACATGCGTGCGCTCCTCAGTGCTAGCCTACTACAAGAAGAGGGCACCGGGTATGTGGAAGACAGGGAAGGGAGTGGAAAAGGGGCAGGGGCTCTACCAGAGGAGGAAGCGGGCATGTGCTCAGCTGGTGCTATGCGGTGCAGGTCGAGCTCTGTCCCCGGCATGGCAACTGCGACGCAGCCGATGCCGCCTCACAGCTCGTGCAGCAATTGCAGCGCGGACACGAGCAGTGTCGGTCGAGGCAGCGCGCACGAAGACGAGGAGGAGGGGGCACCTGGGCTGCCGCTGCCAGCCGTGTCCGCGAAGGCGATACAGCGTCTGACCCGCTCTTGCTCGATGACTTCCCGCAGTGCTGGTTCGTCGCCTACGCAGCTTGACAAGATAGCGGCGTTGCATTCGTCTCTTCCCAGCTTCTTCTCCCACAGGGAAGAGCTGGAGGGCGCAGACGTGGAGAGCGCGGGCTCGGAGCAACGGTGTCGCGGCGCCATCGAGGACGGAGACGCCAGCAGCGTCACGAGCGACTGCTTCGACGCCGCTGCTCATCTGTCTGCCCAGTCGACGCGTACTCCGCTGCAGCGCCTGCGGTCATTGCAAATGCCGCGCTCGCCACCAGAGTGGGGCGCGATAGCGTTGCCGAGGCCACTGTGTACCGAGGCGCAGGACGTCGAGCTCCTCAGCAGTACTAGGGCCGAAGCTGAAGCTGTGGCAACGGAGCAGACAGTAACCACACCGCCACCCACAGCTGACAGAACGGCGAGGCCGAGTGAAGCGAACTCGCCTTCGGCAGCAAAGCTACTTGCAAGCTTTAACAATCGTAGTGATGACGGCCCCTTATCTGTATCTTTGGGGGAAGTGTCGGTATCTAGCCAGAGCAACACGGTGTCATCTCGCCTGACCCCGCTGTCAGCGTCGTCGATGGTGCTTCCGACTGCCGCAGCCGCAAAGAAGATGGCCTCGACTCCAGGCGCCTCGCTCTCAACTCTGCCAGCGCCGCCTTCCATCGTCCATATTCATGACCGTTTCGAGGTGCGCACAGTAAGCTGTACGAAGGAGATCGAGTCCATAGGTGAAGTGGTGGGTCGCGGTGCCGTCAGCATACTTAGTGCCCTGATCCGCTCTTCGCTCGACACGCTGCCGGTTCCGAACTGGATTGGCGGCCCAACCTACGGCTCGTGCGGCGGGCTGCTCTTTCAGCTGCTCTTCATCGTCTCCGCCAAGGCGGCTGCGGACGACTCGACAACGACCCTGGTGCGCTACTTTTTATTCTGTGTTGGCAATGCGGTCAAGGAGCAAAGGGACCGCGATCTTATGCGGGTCTCGCACCACGATCCCGCCCCGCCTTCGTGGAACGATTCCGACCGGCGCGCGGTGTCGCTGGTAGGGCAGGGCGAACGAATGCCGGGTCCAGCAACCGCCGAAAGCTCTCTGCCGAGCGGCAATGCGTCGCCGCTGGCACTTGGGCGCGGGGCATCGATCATTTCGGCCGCGCACATGTCAGCCACTGCCACGAGCGCAGGAACATCAGCGAATAGTTACACTGGTGGACCTCTCACGACCGTGCCAGTTGTCTCCGCCGCCACTCTTACCACGTGCGCGCCACCGTCTACGGTCTCTATCCCCACCGTTGGTCATGCCACACCTGTCGTTGCGGTCGGTCCTGGAGAAAAAGGTGGTGGGCTCACCCCTCTGCGTGCGCCGGCGACCACATCCAGTGAGAGCGGTGGCGATTTTTCTTCACAGCACAGTGGCGCGCCTGTGTCGCCGAAGGCGCCTGTGCCTCCGATGCGGCACCTAGTGCCGCTCCTGCAAAGCTTTCGCAGCGCTGGTGCTGCTCACGTCGGGCAAGGGCAGCAGCGGAGCAGTAACTGCAGCAGCGGCGCGAGTACGGCACCAGGTACCTATTCGGGTGTGTTTCTTTTCAACGTGAGCCGGTTCATCAGCTTGATTGTGGACATGCTCGCCATCAATGTTCTGGAGCTCCCCATGACGAAGCACTTCTTCTTGACCCTACTCCTTCTGTGTCAAGGGTGGCCGAACCGTTTTGTGGATCAGCTTAGCTGGCAGGTGATGAGGGCGTGCATCGCGGTGCTTAACCGGCCGTCAACGCAGGATGCCAGCGTCGGCCTTCTCGAGAGCGTCTACACACTGTCGACGCTGGTGCTAAGGCGTGGGTGGAAGCACAAGGGGGTCTTGGAGTCGTTTCTGCGCGTGCTATTTCGCGTGTTCGTGTCGCTCCCACCGGCATGGATGTCGGAAGCCGACGCGCGCCACCGCAAACGGCTTACGACGCTCATCTTACGCCATCTTGTGCTGACGTACGCCGGCACAAAGGAGCTCGAGAAGGCGCTGGCGGTGCGTACGCTGACGCAGCGCCTGTCTCTTTACAACGACTTCGTCATGGTCTTCTCTCTCCCCAGCGAAGATGACTGCTGCGTGGCGTTTGAGCAGTACTGTGCTGACCAGTTCTCCTCGCTTGATACGCTCATGTCGGGCCGCCCGAAAGCCAAGGCAGAACTTGCCTTCAAGGCGAGCATGAAAACACGCGGCGAGTACATCAAGCGCATCAAGGCTTTCAACTGCCAGTACACGCAGGCGATCGAGGTGCCAGAGAGCTACCGCCGCACCGCCTTGCGTGTAGCGTACACTTCACGCTTCTCCTCGTTCGTAGCCTCAAAGCCGAGGGTCGCCGCGTCGCAGCTGCACTGGCTGCTCTCTGGAACGGCTGCTCTCCGTGATAGTCAAACGGTGTCGCGTGCGCCACCACGGAGAGTGGCGGTGGGTGGTGACCACAGCGTCGTTGCTAGTGAGCGAGCGCAGCAGATTACCGCCAGTGATGGCGTGGAGCGGGTGCTTTACCACTTTATGGATCCACAGATGAACTACGGCGAACTGAAAGGGGTGCTGTGGGGTGAAGGGTGCGCTTCACAGATGCCGATAGCCGAGTCGGCAATAAGCACCACAACGACCTCTGGCGCACCGAGCCATAATAGCGGTAGCGGTGCAAGTATCACTGATGTGGCAAAGGATACGACCAACGAGATGGCGTCGTCGGCCGCAACAGAAACACCAACCACGGAGGAGAATCCACCGAAGAACGACCTGGTCCGTGCCGCGCTATGCGAGGAACTCGTCCATCACATCGCAGTGCTTGTGCCGCCGCTAAGCACCCGCTGTCGCCCGCATATCGGTGATGATGCCTTTCCTGCAACGCTGAAAGGCCTGTCGATCACGCTGACACCATCCGCGGTAACGCTGCTGCGCTACTTGGTGGCACCGCACGAGACCCTTCGTTTTCTCAGCAATGGCTTCCGCATCAATGGCATTCACGCCACCCCGTGTCTCATCCTCCTTACGAACGTGAGCCTCAAAGTGATCGGCTTCTCCCGTGTGACGGAGGCCGGGGACATCATTCTCTGCGAGCACGAGATCGACGACGACAAATCCAGCCGCGGCGCCGCCAGCGAGCGGAGCATCCCAGTCCAGGGCAACAACGATCTGGGCCATCCCCACAATGCCATGAGCTTTTCCAATGATGGGAAAGGGCCGGCGGTCAAGTCGGCACGCAAGAATCCATTTAGTATGGCCTCCATGACAAAGCATCTGCAGAAGCTCTTCTACGACAACCCAAGAAAGAGTCGTCAGCAGCAGGACGGCACGCGCGTCGCACAGGCGATGCGGCAAGTAATGAGCTACCACTACGAGAGCATCTACTGGACCTATCTGGTCAGCTCGATCCGCGTGGTGCGCTCGCTGCACTACATGCATCTCGACACGGCTGTGCAACTGCAGCTCTATTATGACAGTGGACCAATGCTGTCGGTGGTGGATGCGAAGCAGTCCATGAACCCATCTGCAAGGAAGGAGCTCATCAAGGTGCTCAAGGACGTCGTGGGGACGCAGCAGTGCACTTTCATCGATGAGAGCCAGCGAGTGGCGAGCATGAGGACGCAGCTGGTGCGGTGGGCAACCGGATCCCTCTCGAACTACGAGTACCTTCGCTTCTTGAACGAGGTGGCTGGTCGGACGAACCGCGACTTGAATCAGTACCCCGTCTTTCCATGGGTGCTGGCGGACTATACCAGCATCACGCTGGACCTCGAGTCTGCCTCGACCTTTCGAGACTTTGCGTACCCGATGGGGGCCCAGACTGAGAGCCGGCGCGCCGCTGTCGCGCAGCTCTTCGAGAACACCCGCGAAGCGCGCGACTTGGACACGGGCAAGTCCTACCCGTTTCACCACGGTACTCACTACTCCACTAGCGGCGGCGTACTTTACTTCCTCCTGCGCGCGCAGCCCTTCACAACATATGCGCGCCTCTTTCAAGGCGGTGACTTCGACCTCGCGATGCGTCTTTTTGACTCCGTTGCCGCCTCGTTCACCTCATGTGTGACAGGGCCAGCGGACTGCAAGGAACTCATTCCTGAGTTCTACGTGAATGGTGGATTCTTAGCCAACGCAGATCACCTCAATCTCGGCCACAAGTCAGACGGCAAAGCTGTTGATGATGTGCTGCTTCCCCCCTGGGCAAAGAACTCGCGACAGGTCTTCACGGCCGTCATGCGCTACGCGCTGGAGTGTCCCTACGTGGTCGAACACTTGCATCAGTGGATTGACCTTGTCTTCGGTGTGCGCCGGCGTGGCCCACTCGCGCTCGAGCGGTACAATATGTTCCAGCGCATGACGTATGGCGAGGAGGTAGTTCAGGCACTCAAGAACGCCCAGACGCCGCATGACTGCGACGTCATTATTGCTGAGGTGGACAACTTTGGCCAGACACCTCTGCAGCTCTTCCAGGAGCGTCACCCCTCCCATCATGAGCTAGCTCCCGTTCTGAAGGCGTCTCCACTGGACGGCGGTGGCGGAATGGCATGGTCAGACACTCACGGCACCGGCGGTGGCGGCTCGGCAGCGGTGCTGCCGGCGATGAATAGCTTCAGCACGGTGACGCTTGGCGGTCCCTACACCTCATCCACGGCCGCGACCTCAGCCGCTGGCGCAGGAAGCCAACTCGGGTCCCCCTTTAGCAGCACCGTGTCCTCCAGCGCCTTCGCTAGCGGGCAGACTTACACGCAAGCGTTCCGCCGCGAGGCACCAAAGGTGATGCGGATGCTAATCCATGCCATGGATGCAGCCCAGACGTGGTTTGTGCTTCGCGATCCGCCAAGTAGCGCCCTGCAGCACCCGCCGCCATCGGCGCTGACAGACGCGTTTCGCGTTGGCAGCCAAGCCATCCTACACTTTAGCATGCTGCGTGCCCCGAAGAAGCTGGCGTGCGCGTACGCTCAGCTTGTGCCCGTGGCGGACACAAACTGCTACCTTTGCTGGCACGCGCGGGAGGCGCAAATCGTACGCTACACGGCTGGGCAGGCCACCTTTCACTCCGTCATCGCCTTCAATCCGCGGGACGAGAGCGGAGCCCTCATCAGCGCCATCGCTGTTGGACCGCGCGAATCTGTCCTGCTGGTTGCCACAAGCATTGGCACGGTGTACTGTCTCTTTCCCGACGACGACGGCAACGGCGCGCTCCACGTGCGCGCGACACTGTGCTACCACCGCTCACCCGTCACGAAGGTCGCGCTAGAGTCAACGCGGCATCTCGCCGTCACCATCACATCTTCTGCCGGTGAAGACGACCCTATCCTGTGGCGCGTGCAGCGAAGCGGGTGCTGCATAGTCCGTCGCCTCCGCGTTGAGCAGTCGCTTCCGACGCCCGAAGACGCCTCGATATCGCCAACTAGTGAAGCAGCTGCCGAGGTTGCCGAGACGCGCTCCGTCGTGGATGTCGCAATAGACCCCGTGTCAGGCAACGTGGCACTCGCTACGGCTCGCTCACTGTTGCTCTTCGACAACAATGGTGAGCCCTTCGGCGCCGGCATTTTGCCATCCCCGACGTCGCTTCTCCCGATGGGCACCGCTACGCTCGAGGACGATAACGGCGATGTTGGCGTGGTAGTCAGTCGCCCTGTGCTCTGCGTAGCCGACATCACCGCTCTCACCTTCTATCAGACAAGTGAGTGGGCCTCTGGCATGGGGGTGCTCCTCACCGGCCACAGCGACGGCAGCCTCTCCGCTTGGCGTACGACGCGGCTTCCGCCGCACACCGTCGCGCCCGGTAAGGTCGCCATGGTGGAGTTTCATTCTCGGCTGTTCAGCGGGGCGGCGGGGCCGGCGGCATCGGCCACTGCGAACAGCCTTGCAGGACAGCAAGATACTGCTGCGTCGCCCACAGCCGCCGCCGGCGTCGGGGGCAACTGTAGCCTATCCATGGCTCATGCTGCGTCTTTTGGAAACTGGGCCCCCAGTGGCGGTGCGACCAGCACGGCAGCCGGTGGCGTTGGCACGGGCGTAACGAGCTGCCCCGTGACGGCGCTGCATCAAGAGAACGCGGATGTGCCCACCTTTTATGTGGGCTACGCCAACGGGGTCGTGCGGCAGCTCGTGTTTGAGGATCCTGTGCTCTCCCTCTTGGGCGGGGGCAGCGGTGGTGGCGCCGGCGGAGGCAGCGGTACGAAGGACGGTGTGGGCAGCGGAAATGCTGTGGAGGATCCGAACCGGCGTCGCTGACGCGCCTTCGGCGTGTTTACATGATATACCCGTCTGGAGAACGGCAGGCGAGACTGGGTAAGTTGAGAGGCGGTGCCGCTCAGATTTGGTGTTCGTCGAACCTGAGCAACCACTCGTTCAAAAAGACCAAGGAGTGGTGGACTTGGAGTGGCTGTCAAACGCTTATGTGATGGCGGTCCGCGACTGCAATGGCATCAGTGTATGCACGTGCATGCTCCTCGGCAGCTTGTACACAGCCTCTTAACCCTCAATGCTCAGAGCTGGGGAACGCAGGGAGGGAAGGAAAAAAAACAACTGCAGCATCCTTCGGTATGAAAGAAGGGACCGCAGAATGGCCAAGGAAAAAAATGCGCAGCTTCAAAGGGCCAAAGGGAGCGCCCCATTTCGAGAGACGAGAGGATGTGAGATGACGAGCAGCGGCGGCGCGATGCGCACAGGCGTGCTACAAAAAGGGACCCTACCCCATCCCCTCTCCCCTTATCGCCACATCCACTAAAAAAGGGGTGGTGCATGGGCACGTAAACA